>NC_081418.1:137402948-137773781 GCF_949786415.1 Peromyscus eremicus | reverse complement strand
AGAAGCCTGCCATGGCCATACAGTTTGTAAGCAATATAAGTCTCTGTGTTTACTTGGTCGGGTCTGAGTGGCTGTGGGACTGGCGGGTGAGAGAGATTTGTCCTGACTGTGGGCCAGGCAGGAAAACTCAAGCTACACACATATGTTCATGCCTGATAGGACTTTGGGACAAGCAGGCAGGCCCTGGCTGATGGAGTGGATGAGCCAGGAATGTAAACAGTTACTGAGAGCATGGGTTCCCAGAGCACTGGGGATGAGCATGAGAAGGGGCCAAAGGTCCAGAAAGCAGGGCCTTAGGGAGAAGGCAGAATTCTCTATAGGGACAGGGGAAGACAAGTGTGCTGGGTTTGTTTGGTTGGTTTTGTTTTGTTTTGTTTTGTTTTTGTCAACTTAACAGAAGATAGGGTCATCTGGGAAGAAGGAACTTCAATTGAGAAAATGCCTCCATCAGATTGGCCTATGGGGAAGTCTGTAGGGCATTTTCTTGATTAATGATTGTGTGGAAGGGCTCAATTCACTATGAATGGTGCCCCCTTGCACAGGTGGTCTTGGGTGCTACAAGAAAGCAGGGTGAGCAAGCCATGGGAAGCAAGCCAGTAAGCAACATTCTTCAATGGCCTCTGCTTCAGTTCCTGCTTTCTGGTTCCTGCCTTATGTTCCTTCCCTGGCTTCCCTTCATGACTATGAGCTGTAAGTTGAAATAAACCCTTCCCTCCCCAAGTTGCTTTTGGTCATGGTGTTTATCACAGTGACAGAAAGCAAACTAGGACCATAAGGTAGTCTTTGGAAGGGAGAGGAGAGAGATAGAAGACCTCCGCAGGACTGGGTACCACTCCTTTAACTTAAAGCATCTCTCCAGGAGATGTTTCCTAAGACTCAAGAAACTTAGGAGACTTCAGAAGCTCTGAACACTCCAAGATTCACAAGACTCCTTAAGGTTACATAAACAGAGACGACTGGTCTGGGGGACGAGATTCTCTGGAGGAGGTGCTTGCAAGTTGTGTGGGGGGTGCCAGTGATACAGCTTTCTGGAGTCATTACCCTTGCTGGGGTGGGCTAGTTGGTGATATAGCTGCTGTGAGTTATTCATCTGTGGTGATATATTGTGTACCCCAATAAAACTTATGTGGGGATCAGAGGATAGAGCCAGCCACTAGATTAGACATAGAGGCCAGACAGTGGTGGCACACACCCTTAATCCTATCCAGATCTCTGTGAGTTCAAGGCCACACTGGAAACAGAGCCAGGTGTGGTAGCACACACCTTTAATCCCAGCATTTGAGATCTCATGTCTTTACTTGGGAAGCACACATGCCTTTAATCCCAGGAAGTAAGATGGCAGGGCACAGAAAGGTATATAAGGCATGAGGAAACAGTCTCTCTCTCTCTCTCTCTCTCTCTCTCTCTCTCTCTCTCTCTCTCTCTCTCTCTCTCGGCTGAGGATTTCATAGAGGTAAGAATGTGGCTGGCTTGTTCTTTCTCTGTGATCTTTCAGTTTTCACCCCAATATCTGGCTCTGGGTTTTGTGGGTTTTTTGTTTTGTTTTGTTTTGTTTTGTTTTACCAATAAGACCTTTTAAGATTTGTGTTACATTCACCCATGTTCTGGTAAGGAACCCCAATTAGTCCACTAGCTCTCTCACTGGATGGAATCATTTCTCTGCCATAGGTGATCTGTCTATAATAAATAGATATTAATGTTCATGTGTCCACAGAAGTCACCATCAGTATATAGTCTCTGGTGGAATGGAGACCCTCTTGAGTCTCTGCACATGGCCTTTGCCTCCTCTCTTCAACTTCAGTTGTGACATAGTTATCTGCCATGGATAGCTCTTGTGTGGTTAGTTTTTGTCAACTTGACACAAGCTAGAATTATCTGGGAAAAGGAGCCACTGAGGAATTGCCTCCATCAGACTGGCCTGTAGGCAAGGCTGAGAGGCATGTTCTTGATTGGTGATTGATATGGGAGGGCCCAGTCCACTGTGGATAGTACCACCCTGGACAGGTGGTCCTAGGTTGTATAAAAGAGTGAACAGAGCAAGCCATGGAGAGAAAGCCAGTAAGCAGCATTCCTTCGAGGTCTTTGCTTCAGTTCCTGCCTTGAGTTCTTGTCCTGACTTCCTTCAGTGATTCAGTGATGGACTGTGACCTGGAAGTTGTAAGATAAAATTAACTCTTTTATCTCTTTCAGTTGGTTTTGGTCAGTGTTTTTGTTTGTTTGTTTGTTTGTTTTCTCATGGCAACAGGTGTCCAAACTAGGACACCCTTCCACTCAGGAAGGTGGGAGGGAAGTCTTCACAGGCAACCACACACTGCTCTGTTCATTGAGCTCCAGAGAACAAAGAAGGACTGGGCTGCCATCAGCCTGGGACTGTGAGCCCAGGGTGGCTGAGCTTTCTCTGGGACAGAAATTGAGCAGGAGGTGGTGTGAGGGTGTGAGCAGCCATTCCCTCCAGACTGTCTGATCACATGACTCACCTTCAGCTCGGCTGGGGGGGGGGCTCTTTGGGTGGATTTAAAAGTGGATTTGAGGGAATTAGCTTATCTGGTTGAGCAAATACTATAGCAAAGTACAGCTGACATTAGCAGCACTTGATTTCGGAGCAAAGCCACCAATAGACTTGGGGGGGAGGGAATGCAGTAGTTAGGAAAAAATTTAAGCTCAATGACAACAAGAATTTAAGATAAAATTAAAACAATGTCCTCTGCCCTATTTTCTTTATCCATTGAATACACAGGGCACCGGCTCCTGCCTGTCTCTTGTCCAGGTACCTCCAACTGTCATTTGTTTAAGCAAAGTGTGGCAGAGCAGGTGCAGCTAAGAGGTGGGAATGGGAAATCCGAGCTGGAGGTGGTAGAGATGTGGCTGTGGCTGTGACTGTTGTCCGGCCTTCAGCCCATGGCGACCTTGTCCCTTTCCTGGGAAGAACTCTGCTTTTCAGGCACCAGCCTATAATGCCATAAATGGCCCAGATACAGGCAGCTTAACTCACAAGAGTGGGGCAGTCCTTCAGCCTGCTCTCCTTCTTGGGGACAGTCCATCTGTCAGGTGACAGATGGGTTTAGGGACAGGTAAGGTAAAGGAAGCCTGGTTGTCACATCAGGACATATGCTGTCATTTTTCTTTCCCTCCGACATGCTTAAGCAGCGAGGGTTAGGGTGTATCTAAGACATAAAGGGTTTGCCCCCCATCATAGGGCCCTGAGTTTCTGTCCCCAACACCACAAAACAGATAGACAAAGAAGCAACAATAACACCCAGAACCCAAATCAGAAAACGAAAACGTCCAAACAGAAATGATACGTTCTGGGCTGGCAAGATGGCTCAGTGATAAAGGCACCTGCCACCAAGGCTGACAACCTGAGCTCTATCCTGGGGACTCCCACAGTGGAAGAAGAGAACTCACTCTCGAAAGTTGTCCTTTGACCTCTGCACACATTAACTAATAAAATAAACATTAAAAATTTAAAGCGATAGATTTTAATCTTTAAGCTTGGGAAATATATGGTTATAGGAATAAAAGTAAAAATTCTTTATAATCTGAGATAGTCACTATTCACATTTTATGTATTTTCAGCCTTTATAGATATGAGAAAATGTTTTATTTAAGTGGATTTGAGAAATAAGTATATATACATATATAATTTTATCCTAATTATCATAATTATTCAACAACAATACAAATCCCTCTGAGTCACTGAAGATTTTTTGGAATCTTTTAGCAGGGATGTAATATTCTACTAATTATTATAATGTAATTTATGTCCCATCGTTGCCTTATTTTGTCAGTGTTCTTCTGTTCTGAACAGTACTTACAGTCTTGACTTTTCACTAGGAGGAGAAGTACCAGTTAAAAGGTCATGGTACTTGGTTCCCATGACCAGGTTCTCTCCAGAAGGGTGGCATGCCTCACAGAGGTCTGCCTTTCACACAACTGACCCTCTTTATTCTCTCTGCTGATGCATCAAAATGGCAGCACAGCCTTGTGAGGAGACTTGGGGGTACTGGGGTGCTCTGTGAGGGAAGAGCAGTTACAGAACGCACAGCTTCAGAGGCGTGTGTGCTGGGCACCCTTACGCTAAGAGCCCAGCAGAGAAGCGGGCTGCCCCAGCTCCTCCCCTCTGGGCTCCAACTTCTCCTTCTGGCAGTGGGGACAACATTTGTCAGGCTCATCCATCAGACCACAGTGAAGACAGGGCTCGGCACACGGGAGCATAGCCTTCTCCTCCAGGCCTGTCTCTTACAGACCTCTCGGTCACCTGTTGTGATCCTGGCTAAGAGTTGGATGGCCTGTATCAAGGATCAAGTTACAAACCAGCAGAGGGACATAGTTCCCACAAGGCCAAGAGGCATCACCCTTCTGGAGAGCATTTGGTAACAGGAGTCACTTGAACTGCTCTCCTTACAGAATTCCGAGGGAAATCTGAGTGAGGAGAGGGAGGGCGGAGTACACAGGACACTGGGGAACAGAAGAGGCTGAGCCGGCTGAGATCAATAGAAAGATGGCAGCGTGCGCGCTGGACAGAGCTGTACCAAATGACCACTTGTAATGGATCTTAGCAGACACTGACTCCAGCAGGTGTTCAATAATGCCTCAAGTTTGAGTTAGAAGAGAGAGTGTGAAATACGGTGGAACAGAACAGTTGACAAGGAGAATTTATTGAAACGGATGAGTCTCTCTCTATGATGCTCAGCTGAGAAGGTGTAAGGAAGGGAAGGTGACCTTTGGGACACAGAATATGGTGAATCCTCATGCCCACTGCAGCTGGCCTCCTGAGTGTCCTTTGGGGCTCCTGGGCTCATAGATAAGGGGGTAGATCTCAGTAGCATTGCCTGGACCTTACCTTGTAGAGGGCTTCTTTCCCGACAGGCTGCCCTCGGGGAGATGTAGGGATGAGTTCCGAGGCTGGGGCTGCCATGTTTGGTCCTTTTGCCTCCTGGTCAAAGACCTCCTCTTCTTCTGGACATTTGCTCAGCGGCTTCTCAAAGCCACCTTCCAGGAGCTGAGGCAGGGGGTCTTCCTCAATGGAGATGATTCTGCGTAATGTCTGGCGGCGTGGAACTCCAGCCCCTGGCTCCCCAGTTCCTGGCTCCTCCTCTGCCAGGAGATATGCACTCAGGCCCACAGAGCTCCTCCTCCTCAGGATGCCGAATGCCTCATCCTCCTCCACTGACTGGCTATCAGGATGGGGGCGGGAGGAAGATAAATCGGAGGAAACGATAAAACATCAGTACCGAAGTGGAGCGGCACTTGCCTACAGGTAGCACTGGAGAGAGTTCTGGGGAAGGGACCCGTCCCTCAGCTCATGTTTTTGACAGCCTCATAAGGGCTGCCACCTGCTGCCACGGCCACCTGCTGCCACTGCCACGGCCACAGCCACGGCCATGGCCAGAGATGAAGATGCTCATGAAGATTATCACCAGGCATCAACTCAAAAAGGCCCTGTCCTCATGTGGTACTGGACCAGAGGAGGACCGAAGCCACAAACAACGCAAATATATTTTTATGAGGTGGGTTGTTCAACCAAGGCAGTGAGAAAAGGAATGAGCGGGGTTGGAGCTCCAGGACTCTGGGAGAACAATAAGGTGGTTAGGCTCTCACCACACGCCCTCATTAACTGCGTGTCCTTATGGAAAGACATCATATCCTCACACCTCAGTTCCCTCACCACAAACCAGGGTCTGTCTACCCAGTCTATTCATATATAAGAGAATGCATAGGAGAGGGATGACCATGTAGCACACACCCACACAGGGCACACCCACACAGGGCACACCCACACAGGGCACTCTCACACAGGGCACACCCACACAGGGCACACCCACACAGGGCACACTCACACAGGGCACACACAGTACACACCCACACAGGGCACACACACACAGGGCACACTCACACAGTACACACCCACACAGGGCACACCCACACAGGGCACACCCACACAGGGCACACCCACATAGGGCACACCCACACAGGACATACACACAGTACACACCCACACAGGGTACTCTCACACAGGGCACTCTCACACAGGGCACACCCACACAGGGCACACCCACACAGGGCACACCCACACAGGGCACACCACCCACACAGGGCACTCTCACACAGGGCACTCTCATACAGCACCTGTCCACACAACATCCCTTAGCAGTGTAGGAGTACTGTTGCCGTGGGGAACCTCCTCGCACCCGTGACAGATGTCCCCTGACTCAGAGACAGATCTTTATGAATGGGCTTGGGTCAGAAAACACATCCCTTCCCATCTCCTTCCTCTCCCTTTCTGAGTTCCTGGAGTAGAGGGAGGAGCAGGGGGCCTGGAAGACTTCAGTACATACTTGCTTGTGGAAGCATTTGGGTGCTCCAAGCAAAGAGGACAGTCGGAGGTGGAAGGAAGAAGCACCTGGGCAGTCGGGGCATAGGGAGAAGCACAGGCTGTATTTTCCAAGGGTTGGGAGAGCAAAGTCTGCACACGTCTCCAGAACACTGGAGTTTCTTCTCTGTCTTAGCAAACAGTTCAAAGTGAGAGCACTTCAAAGGAAACAGGCATGATCGATGAACATGTATGCATGCACACACATGCACACACACATACACATGAATGTGTGGAAAGAATTGCAGATAAACTGGCAAGGTGACAAAGTCAAAGGAAAAAGGGAGAAGGTACTGGATCAAGGGACACAGGAACAGTGCAGTTCAAGAGAAACACCATTGGCC
This sequence comes from Peromyscus eremicus, assembly GCF_949786415.1. NCBI lineage: Eukaryota > Metazoa > Chordata > Mammalia > Rodentia > Cricetidae > Peromyscus > Peromyscus eremicus. Next base: position 137,767,064 of record NC_081418.1, on the reverse strand, counting down.
TTGCCCCTGGCTTCTGGTTTTTTGTTTGTTTGTTTTGTTTTGTTTTTTTTTTTTTTTTTCAGGACAAGGTTTCTCTGTGTAGCTTTGGAGCCTGTCCTGGAACTTGCTCTGTAAACGTATTTGGTCTTCTTAAGGCCAACAATAGAAAGGAAAAAGAAAATCAAAGTGAATCCATCACTTTCTGAAGCTAGCTGTGATTCTGAAGGGCAAATTAAGATAGTGTTTACTTTTAACAGCGGTGAATTGGTTTGGATAGAGAGTAAAAGATTTACAGCAATTTGAGCACCTTTCTACTTAGGAAACAGGTTAAACAGAAGCCAGCTGGCTTCTTTCCAACACCCTTCCTCTGTACGGTATTGAGCCCATTACCCAACTGTCTGGTTCAGAACACAGTATCCCTGTCCATTCTTAGCTGCTTTTGTATGCAATGTGAACATGTACATACACAAGTAAGCACACACACACACACACACACACACACACACACACACACACACACACACACACATTTCCCCAAAGGTTTTCAACCAGAAAAAGAGACAAGCATTTGAGTGTGCCCTAAAATGAAGCTCTTCTTGGAAAAAGTGTTTTATTTGGGAACATCTCAAGTGCTGTTGACATTCCGTAATGGCGTCAGCTTAGCATGTCTAAGCTCATCTTTGTTTTGCCACCAAACACTTCCTGCCAGCAGGGGAGAGAGTAGCTGCTTTTTGCCAAAATCGATATTGGAATTCAGAGTGCACACTTTGATGTTGAGCGGATTATTTTCTATTTCTGCCGCTTGGCTGTGAGCTCATGAAGGAGGGGAGGGTCTATTTTGCAAGCCTTTGCTCCAGAGACTGGCACTGGATGCCACAAATAGTGGCCGCTCAATACCTAGCTATTAAGTGAGCATTTGCTAGTGGATAGACATAGTGGGAATATCACAAAACCTGAAAGAATGTCAGATGCAGTGTAGGTAATCCACAAATGACCATCAAATCAATCTAGAAATATACTCAGTTCTGAGAAACCAACAGGCTAACAAATACTAATGTAGAAATTTAGCTTCCAGACTGCAGCTTATTATTGAGTTATTGAGAGATAGTTCATGATGACTTAACTCAGGGGTTTCCCTGATCGGCCCATTTCCATCCCAAAGCCACTTTTACTTTACACATATTTTCAGTCCCTGTTTGCACATCTCTCTGTGAGTGGGTTTACACATCTTCTCCCTCAATCTGATACTGGAGGGATTAGCTGCCCTAGGCTCTCCTCATCCATCCATGTGGATGGAGTAAGGACCTGCTCAAAAGAGGACGAGGAGGGGACTGGCTTGTCTATGTGAATGAGCAGCAAGCCAACCCTTCCCATTTCAAGCTCAATTCATGTGCCCTCCAACAGCAACAAAACATGTTGTCTTTGAGTTAGTTAAATATGAATCATTGGAATGATCTGTCAATCACAAGCCCTAATTTTGTCTCTAAAGGGTTTCAGCTAATGGTGATTCTATACAACATTTTAATTCAGCTCACAGTCAGTATAATTATATGCCAGAAAAACCAAGTGTGTCCAGGAAGTGGAGCACTGCCCAGCTACTCCCTCCATCACTCCCACCCCGATCATCTCCTCTTCCTCCTCTTCCTTTTCCTCTTCTTCCTCCTCACCTTCTGAGTTGGTCTGCAGTTCCCATCAGCCCCTCTCTGCAGGCCCACAGCAGGGCAGGAGGGCCTCAGAGATGGTGGTGTCTGTCCTATAGGTTTGCTCTGCATAGTCTCCCTCCAGCTCGGATGTCACAGAAGAGAGGGCCATGTCCTCCATGATTCAAGGCAAGTAAGTGAGACTGACCTCAGGCCTCCCTAGTAGAGCCACACCTCAAAGATTGGTAAATGTGGCCCCAGAGGCAGCTCCCCAAAAGTATGAGAGGAATGAATGGAGGGAGGAGGAATGGCGGGTGATGGCTTACCTCCTGAGAATTCCCCTGCCATCCACATATTTGCCGATCACAGAGCCAGATCTCTGCTTCCTGCTTGCCTTGGAAGCAGCTGTGTTTGCCTTGGCCGCCTTATCTTTCTGCAGAAACACAAAATGCCCTGAGATCCATGTCTGTGGATCTGTCTCGATGCTTGAGCAGAAACGAGGGCAGGTTCTAGACAGGACTCTAAATGAGAGAAGCAGGGCAGGCTCTCCCCCCACTCCCCCTACTACCCCCCACCCCCCACTCCCCACCCCTCCACCCCCCACCCCCCACCCGCCTTCAGTCACCCACTGCCCTGTTTTTCCTCCCCACCCCTACTCCCAACTAGGATTCCTCCATCTCCTTTCCAGAAATCCACTCAGAGGAGGGAATGCAGAGTGGAGAGCCTGGGGCCTCCTGTGTGACTCTTCACAGGAACACTGGTAATTTGCAAGAGATCAAAAAAGAAGACAAAGCTATTTACTACATAGGAAAATATTTACAGGGTCCAAAAGCTCCTGGTATTTTAGGTCCCATTCTTCTTTGTGTCTCTAATCTCCCTTTCCTGCCAAAGCCCATGAGGTATTGAGATAGGGAACTGCCCAGAGGGCCAGTTAGCTCAGGGCTCCGTCCACCACACCCTCACTAGCCCAAGACCTCTGCAGTCCTTTGCAGAAGCAGACTGGATGTGGATGAACTGCCCAGATATCTGTACCACAGAACCTGAGAGCAGCAGGGCTCAGAACCCCTTTGCCAAGACTCTGGAACAGATTTCCTCCAGGAGACATGGGGAGTCAGATCACAGGGAGAGTTCTGCCTTCATCAGCCACCCTGTGCTTCCGGTGGACTCCTAATGAGAGGAGGAACAGCTGAGCCCCCAGCACCCCTGAGGGCATGACTCTAATGATTCCAGGCAGATCTTTAATCATTATTCTGCATCAATTGGGCTCTATCCCCTTTTCTTTGATTTCCTCCTGGTGCTCTTCCCTCCACCCCCTCTCCTTCAAAACAAAGTGAGTTTGGCAGGTGAATGGAAATGAGGAGAAGGGATTAGGTTAGCATTTGGTTGAAGTTTAAAAAAAATCAGTATTTCTTCTAAAACAATTATAATCATTATCATGATCAGACAAACATGTGTAGGCTTAAGTCTCGCTCTGATAGTTCACACAGGTGAGCGGCTGAGATGATTGCTGCTCTCTGGTGACGTCAAAGAAGCGGTGGCACGAGAAGGACCCTTGGGACAGCGGCATAAGCAGGGCAGGGCCTAATTCAGGGCACACCGGCCTCAGAGGCTGGCCGTATCGAGGTTATTGCTCAGCCAAGGCATACACCAACCACCCTCTCACGAGACTTTTTTTTTTCTCAAAAATCCTTACAACCTGGGAGGAGGAGGAGGAGGAGGAGGACAGGAACTCCCTTTCCTTCTGTGACAGTCGGGATCATAGGCAAAGGTAACCAATGCCTTCTCCAGGGACACACAAGTTCATGGTGTGATAATCTTACAATTAGGGAGTCCTATCGAGCTGCCCTGCCCCTTCAGAGAATCCAGTGTCTCCTGTCTGAAAAGGGGAAGTGAAGAAGGAGGCGCAGTGTTCTGGAGTCTCTTCAATGTGCCCCACTGTGAAGACCTGTGAACAACGTCACACTATCTGGAAAGTATGGAGCACCATGCTCAAGTATGGGAGAGGAGAGGGTCTGGATAGAGTACAGAAGACGCTGTATATGAGATCAACTATGTAAACAGCTATGTGTGCATTGTAAATTTGCTCTCTGAGAGCATAAAGCTTGAGATTTTCATCAGGAGATAAAAATTTAAACGAAAGAACAAACTAAGTCTTTCACTTCAGGTGATAATGACATTTCAACTGCGCCATCTCACGGATGCAACTGTTACTTTTGCATCCAAGAAATGTGTGGTTCTTCTAAACATATGAGTCTGATTGTTCCATTTCCTCTATGGAAAATCCGTGTGTGATTACCTCTATATTGCTTGAATAATATCTTACACTTTCATCCTGCCCACATAGAAAGGACCTAACACACCATAGTGTCAGGACAGTCTTGATCAGTCCTGGCATGGATCAGATTAGTCCTGGGTCTCGTCTAACTCTGCCCCAGTCCTAAGAGAGCACTGGTCAACCAATTACCTGAAAACTTATGTCCCGTTCATCCCGGAGATGTTTGTTCCTTTCCCTGTGGATAGTAAAGGAAAGCTATTCAAACATGGACTCTGCGGTTGACAGATCTAGGGGCATCCATTAGCCAGCCAGATGGGTGCAGGAGAAAGCCTGATATGGAAAGCCCAGGGATGTGGCTATGGACAGAAGAGAGTTCACGTGTAAATCAGCTCAGAGGCAGGGGGATAAGACTGAGTGGTCTTGTGACACACACTGCCCGTGAACACTCAGCCACCATCACTTGAGGGCAGGATGGCATGTCCCCCTTCCAGTGGGCTCCTTCTCTGCCCAGTTCATCTGTTCTCGAACACAGGTGGAATATGAGTTGCTTACCAAACTTTGTTCAGCATCAAGGATGCAGAGGTGAACAGCCACAAAGTTCTGGCCTCAGGAAGCTTGTGTTAGGATGGGGGTGAGCACTACTGGGAAACCAAAGTGGGAACATGGGGAAAGGGGAAGCAGAGAGTGTCAAGGATTTCAATCGGGATGGTCGGGGAAGCCCTGGCCGGTGAGGCAGCATCTGACAACCCCTAGCAAGGGTAGGAGAGCTGGGCAGGTGTCTGGGGAAGGAATATTTGGGCAGAGGGTTGAGCAGGGCAAAGGCTTGATTGTGATAAACTCATGTGTGGGAGAAACAGGAGAGAGGGACACAGGGCACCTGAAGAGATGCAGTCGAAGAACAGTGGGTGGATCAAGACCTGACTAACCACAGCCTCCTGGACCACAGTAAAAGCTTTGATAGTCACTCCAAACAAGACATGAAGCCATGGATTGGTTGTGTGCGGTAGGGGGGGGGATGTCTGGCAGAGGGTGTCATGGTCTGATTCCAGCACTGAGGGGATCCCCTTGGAAGTTCTGCTGAGACTGTCAGTGACAAAGGTGCGGCCCTGAGAATGGACTGATATTTTTGAAGAAGTTGAAGTCATTGGTGGCATGGGCAAAGACAGCTTGGGTGGAACTGCGGGTGAGAAAGCCAGACTGGAGCATTAAGAACGGCAGACAGTGTGAAAGCCAACAGATCAAGGCAGGATGGACCCATTTGAGAACTCCAGCTGGGTACAGTAATGACACGGCGGCAGCCTTTGCTAGGAGCACTGGGAGCTCACACCACCTCCACAGAGTTAGAGACATGGGTGCTGGCAACATGGAGCAAGCTCAGTCAACTCCTTCTGGCTATTTCTGAAGCAGGAGACCAAGTGGGAAGGTGGAAAGTGGAAGGTTCCTAAAGGTTTAGTGAAAGCTCAGAGTGGGTAAGAGAACAGAACAGGATGTGGGGGGTTTGTGAGGTGCACTAGACACAAATAACTGGAAGGTTCTTGCTGTGGGATGTCCTGTATGTTGTAAAAATATGTTGCTATAATTGATTGATAAATAAACGCTGATTGGCCAGTAGTCAGGCAGGAAGTATAGGCAGGACTAGCAGAGAGGAGAATTGGGGGAACAGGAAGGCGGAATGGAGGAAACGCCAGCCTGCCGTCCAGGGAGCAACATGCAAAGGCAACAGGTAAAGCCACAGAACACATGGCAACATATAAATTAACAGAAATGGGCTGAGTTAAGTGTAAGAGCTAGTCAGTGGTAGGCCTGAGCTAATGGCCCAGCAGTTTAATTAATGTAAGTTTCTGAGTGATTATTTTATAAGTGGTTGTGGGGTCCGTGGTGCTGGGCAGGACTAGAGAAAACTCCAGCTACAGGTTCTTCCTTTGATGTAAGAGGGAGGAGGGTCCCCTCCCTCAGCTCAGCTCAGGTCTGTGATCCTGCATCAATTTGTGCAGATGGCCATGGACTGGTCCATACTTCTGAAGGGGGAGAGCGGGCTCAGCAGTGGCCAAGCACTAGTTATCATAATACAGTGATCTGCCTGGTGTGACTGTGGACCGAGCACTTTGTTAAGTGCCCTGTGCCCTCTGGGATCAGATTTCAGGCTGTCCCAGGGAATGACAATCAAGATGTGGTACCTGCAAAGCCATCTTTCTTGAAGAGAACACTGGCGGTGTGTCTTATTGTTTTCAATGACAGCCAGGCCTTTGGGACAAGTCTGGGGAAGAAGAATGGAAGGTAAACCCTGACCATGGCAAAGTGAGCTGCTCATGTCTGAAGGACCCTCGCGCTGGCTAAGCAGTAAGCTGGCCGCTTGAATGAGGGTTTAGAAAGCCTTCAATCTCACCCCTTCCTGGCAAAGTATGAAGTGTTGTTTTCTGTTTTGTTTATACATTCTGTGCGGGAACAGGAGCAGGAGTTTAGGAAGTCATGTCTCACACTCCAGCCATGGTCCTTATCTCACTACCACTCCACATTCCACTGTCCCCCTATTTCACCTCTTACCACCCTCCCCGAATTCTTGGTGATTTCCTGGATGAGGAAATCTGTCATGTCCTCTTCTTCATCTTTGCTTAATTATAGTAACCATGTGATAGCACAGAATGGCTTCCTTCAGGCATGTGCATCTGAACCTCACAAAAGCTGATCTCCAAGAGAAAGACTCATGAATGTGTGTAGAGAGCTATGCCCATTCCTTCCTATTCATTCTCTTTGGTCTCTTTGGACACGACATTTCATACATACCCAGAAGTGACTCAAAACCACTTGCACTTTAACAATAGGACCCCAAGCCCTCTATCATCACTTTTCCCCATGACGTCATCAGCAGATGGCAGGAACAGCCTATAGGAAACCTAGACAAACCTAAAACTTCCCCCTTCCCACTTCCATGTTTGCTTCGCTTGGTAGGAAACTTTTTCTAGACCAGTGAACTCTGAGCTCATTTCAGTGGGTTTTAGAACTGGGAAACTCCTTTCATAGCCCTGTGTGTGATGCATTTACTCATCCCACGGCTGAGGTAAGAGTCAGCCAGACACGGATTTTATTTCTCTAACACCAAGATGCTCTTGGTTGATTCCAGAATTCACCACTACCTGAGAGACTTGACGTTTTCGTTGGAGGTGAGATTGTACGCTGGCCATAGAGTAGCTGTCCATCCAGACCTACTCCTTCTCAACCAAGGGTCATGAACTGTCCTACAAGGACACCAAGGATGAGGCAAAGCCTGTCACAAAGAGGAAGGTGGGCATGTGAGTAGATGACCACATGTCTCCCAGTGGGTAGCACTCAGCAGTCCAAACCATATGCTAGTGATGGGGGAAAAGTGAGCCCTCTTGGTTGTTGTGGGGTATTTGTACAGTGTGTGAAGATGTATTTCTGTGACTGGTGTAATAAAAAGCTGAACGACTAATAGCTAGGCAGGAGAGTATAGGCAGGACTTCCAAGCAGAGAGAACTCTGGGAAGAAGGAAGGGGGGTCACCAGCCAGATGCAGAGGAAGCAGGATAAGCAGTAAAGAGATGAGGTCACGAGCCTCATGGAAGAACACAGATAAAATATATGGGTTAATTTAAGTTATAAGAACCAGTTAGGAACAAGCCTAAACTAAGGGTGAGCTTTTATAATTAATTATAAGTCTCTGTGTCGTTATTTGTGGGCTGGCAGTTCCGATGAGAAAGTACTGCTACACTTGGTATCAGTGTTGTTCCAGAGCACAGGCAAGGAAGAAGTCCTGGAGAGACCCACCTCAGGAAATCCAGCTGCTTCAGGAGGCCCGACTTCTCCCGCTGCAGACTCTCTGTCACTCGGTACACTTCCCTGAGGAGGAGGCAGACACAGCCAGGTGAGTGGTGGGCATGGAGAAGGGAGGAGGGGTCTCTGCTACCACCATACGAGTAAACAGCAGCATTTCGGAGAGGAAAGAAGGGAGGAAGGAGGGAAGGCAAGGAGGAAGGGAGACAGGAGGGAAGGGAGGGAGATAGGAGGAAGGGAGATGGGAGAGGGAGCAGAGGAAACAACACAAGTGGGCAGCACTGGACTGAAGTTCACAGCTGTGCCTCGTCTTGCCTCTGTGCTCTGAACCTCAGCACAGAATTCAAGCAACTCTCCAGTCTCACCACCAAGGCCCCGGCGTTCCCATTTCCACAGCAGTGTGGTTCTCTGGCAGAAAGCACCCAACAGCTGATGGACTGGTCACTTTCCGTCTGACTGTGCTCACTGGGCTGTGAGGACCGCCACCCCTCTGCCACCCTTCAATGTCATGACTGAGCGGTTGACATCAGCTTCAGCCTGGGGACCCTCCCACTAAGTGCCTAATAGCTTCAGTCCTTAGGCGTCATCGGTGTTTTTCCCTTCTTCTTCCTTACAGAATCATCACAAAGTCGCTTGACGACCATAACAGACTGAATCAAATTCTAAGTTCACCTCAGACAATCCTAATTAAGCAACACAACTCTGCCGGCTCCTGCAGAGATGTGAATTCCTCACATTTTATTACCAATTATATTTAATTTCAACTTCAGGGAAAACAGTGTATTTCCCATTATACAAACTGGGTCCCTGAGCCCCTGTCTGGGACTCTGTTCTGATTAGCACAACACATACAGCCTTGCCTGCTCCTGTCTGGGTCCTGGCTGCTGAAGAGGCCTGTGCCCAGCTCAGGGGCTCTCCTACCTGGCTCCTACTCCTGCCTGGCAGGGGCAGCCGAGAAGTTGTCCCCTGCTAAGGGCAGGAACTCACTGCAGAGCCGAGGTCTGTGTCTTCAATGTTTGACTGAGAAAGCAGTTCATAAGTCTCATGCTATGTGGGTCTTCTCTGCCTCTGTGTATGACAACAGGACACACACACACACACACACACACACACACACACACACACACACACGGCATACTTATGCAAATACACGCTCATCTGTCTGTCAAGTGAACACACATCTGTGGTGGTCAGTATATACATATACACACACATATGGATATATCCAGCTATACAGTTTTTGTGTGATAGCCAAAGGACATCACTAAACAGCAGCTCTTAGAGATTTGACTGGCTAACCTTTTGAGTCCCTCTGAACTAGAGGTCACCTCGCCCTGGGTGGCAACAGACTGGGAAGGAGAGGACCAGCTGCCTTTTGTTATAGTCCTTGACAAGAAGTTCATAGTTTCCCTCAGGGAGTTGCTGTGGCTTTGTTTTTAGGAAAGAGATGAGCTATGAAACATTCTGCAAAGTATGTTGTTCAATGAAAAAGGCAAAACAAACCCGTATGTCTGGCTGGCTGCCAGTCTCTAAAGGAGAGTGTTTGTGTGCATATGTGTGTGTGTGTATGTGTGTATTTGTATGTGTGTCAGTGTGTGCTTATGTATGTGTTTATGTGCATGCATTTGTGTGTGCATGTGTATACATGCGTGCTTATGAGTGTGTGCATGTATATATGCATGTGCATTTTTGTGTATGCATGTGTATATGTGTGTGCATGTGCGTGTGTGTATGTGTATGTGTGTGTGTGTGTGTACACATGAGGATGTATTTGCACATGCATAACAGACTCCAGGATCCACAGGAGACAGGGGTCATGGGAGGAGACAGACTTCTCATGGGGAGTCATTCTTTTGTATCTTGTCTTAAACTATATCTTCAAGATAAAAGTTAATTAAAAATCAGCTCAGAGGTGCAGCTTTGGGCTGGCCTTCATTTTTGTGTTATCTTGCTGCTTGAGGGTTTTTTTTTTTAATCTCATCCTCAAATCTAGTCTTCCTGCCTTCAATGTTTTCAGAGAGAGGGAAAATTAATTTTGTCCATTTGGAATGCTTGCTGATAAACAATCAAGTCTGTTTACTCCCTGTCTCCTCCTTCTCCCCTCCCAGCAACTCTGAAGCAACACCATGCCACAAGACACCCAGGAACACTGGGAGAAGGAGGTTTGGACCCTGGCCTAATCTCAGCTGGCTGTGTGGCTTCTCTGAGCCTCTGGTTGTCCTGTGTAAAAATGGAGGTAGTGAATGGGAGCTCCACGGTGCAGTCACTGGTGTTGGTCTGAGTCTCCATTCTCCAGAAAATGAGTCAGGGCTTTTGCTCTCTCCCCTGGTTCTCTGGGGTGGGGGTGGGGCTCTCTTGGGCCCATCACATCCATAAGACACTCCAAGCTCCTACACATGAGCTTCCGGATTCTCATTTCCTCCTCACGCCCTTGCCTCCCTCTTTTCAGAGATGCATCTCTGGCTTTGTTAATGAAGATAAGGCACGTGAAGGCTCCGACTCCCTGTGCTGAGCCGCGAGGCTCCCCCAAAGTGTTTGCTTCCCTTCACTGTCTGAATGTTTCTGCCTGCAGTGGTTGGCAGTTTTGAGAGCTTGGTTGGATCTGAAGTGCCTGAATCCCTAATTCCGTCATAAAGTCAGGTGCCTGTGCCTTGGCACCCTACTCTCAGACAGGAAGAACTGACTCAACCTGTTTGTGACGAAAGGCATGGTCCCCCTGACTCGCATTCCGAAGCACTGGCATTGGGAGTCATTTATTTATCTTACAATCTGAGATACCTTACTAGGGTGACATTCCCAGGCCAAACACATTTTGTCTCTCTCATCCAGACAATTCATCCCAAATGGTTCTGACTCCACACGGGAGCAGAACTGTGGGGGCATCTTGGATGTACTCCATGAACCAGAATCTTGATGGCACTCAGATAAAGTGAGGGCTTTCATCCTGAACAAAGGCACTTAGGATGCGCAGAGCCTTTAGTGCTGGTCAGCCCATCATCCCATGCCCTGAAATCAGACCACTGGTACCCATGGTGTCTTTCAAACACACAATGGCCCCTGGCAGAATGGATGTGTTCATAAGTGAATTAGTGAAGAGCAAGTAAATGAGATGAGTCTTGGTCCTAGCTGTGAACAGTGTATCTGGAAGGTTTATTATCCTCTGGGGTGTTAGGAGGGTATGTGTAGCATTTAACATCTGGGGATTTGCTTTGCTTGCCCATCAATCAGACTGACAATACACCAGCCGCATAAGGACACGGTGTGATCAAACAAGAGGAGGGCAAGTTCTTGACCTTGGTGAGATGTGTTGAAGGCCCAAGGTACCTAGTGTGGAATGATTTGCAATGACCATTTGTCAGGTGAGGATATCAATGAGTATGTAGATAAATGAATGACCAAATAAACGGGTCCCTTTGCCTGGTCTCAGAGTCCTTTGCTCTAAAAAAAATCTAATGTCCCTGAAGGTGAAGGGCTACTTTGGCATCATCCCCTCCAGCTGTAGGGGACCCACTGGATTTGTTTTCAGGCATGGCTCTGTCTCTGTCTAGCTGCCTAAGCACAATGGCTGGGTACTAAGAGCAGTGAACGGGAAGCCAAACTTTGAGAGAGGTGGGGTTCCCTTGTGGGCTCAGACAGTCTTCTCAGAGAAATACTGCTAGGAAAAAAAAATGGCTAAGGATTGAGACATGATTCTAGAGCCCTGTCATACACCAGTCACATTATCAGCTGACCTCGAAAGCCTTTCCACTCTCATATACCTGAGGCTCCTGGTCTTTAGCCTTCAATGGGTACCAAGGGCCCTCTGTTCTTTCTGCCTTTGCTCAGGCTACCTTGTTATGTGTGGGTAGAATAGCTGGTCTTTCTATCTGCAGAATACATTTCCCAAGACCAGGACTGTGATGACTAATCCTGGTTGTCACTTTGACATACCTAGGAGGAAGGGACTTTAGTTGAAGAATTGCTTCCATAGATTGGCCCATGGGCATGTTTGTGGGCCATTTTCTTGATTACTAATAGATGTATGAGGGTGCAGCCCACTGCGGGCGGTATCACTCCTAGCAGATGGGCCTGGGCTCTTTAAGAAACATGTTGACCCTGAGCTGGAAAACGAGCCAGGAAGCAGCATTCTCCCATGTTCTATGGTTCAGTTCCCACCTCCAGGGTTCTGTAACCTGTAAGCCAAATAAACCCTTTCTACTCCCAGGCTGGTTTTGGTCAGTGTTTTAGCACAGCAACAGAAAGCAATTAGGTCAAGTCAAGAGCTATTTCTTGTGAACTTCTGGCCACACCTAGCACAGCACTGCTTTGCTTCGTAGTCTCAGATCCTTGAGGAGGGTTAGAAGTCTCAAGGAGCATCAGGAGAGGGGGGGGGTCAGGCCTGTCACCCCAGAACTCAAGAGGCTGAGGCAGGAGAATTATAAGGTCAAGGGCAATCTGGGCTCTATAGTAAGACTCTGGTTAAGAAAGGAAGGAGAGAAGGAGAGGGAGAGAAAGGAATCTCAGGGAATAAGGATGCTAACTCCACCTCACACACCGGGCAGGAAATAGGGTTTGGGGAAGAAAGATCCTGGTCCCCAGCACAGAGCAGAGCAGCCTGCAGTATCTGGGGCTGAACTCACATCTCCTTCTCCTGCTGCAGCTCACAGGCCTCTCTCTGGAGGCTCTCCAGCTGCTGCTGTGCCTCCTGGAGTTCTTGGGAGGTGCGCTCCAACTCTCGGGCCAGCTCCTGGTTAGTGAGTCTCAGCTTAGTGTTCTCAGCCTTGGTTTCTTGTTTGTCACTGTGTAGAGCTGTGCACTGGCCTTCCAGCTACAAAGGGGACAGAGAGGAAGGATGAACAGGGCCAGGGCCAGGGCTGGCTCAGCGCCACACTGCCCTCAAGCCCAAGCTAGCACTGCTCTGTTCCATCACTCCCATGTAGACACTTCTGCAGGCAGGAGTGACTTTCATAGCACATTCATTCTGTCCTTCCAGTCTCCACATGGGACTGCTAGATGGGCCTGGGGTGGCCTGGTTCTATAGGATTGCTAGCAATGAAAATCTCACAGGTGACCTGTGTCTTCCTTCCCAAAGGCACCATGGGCAGGAGACTTCATCTAAATATCCCTTTTGTCCTCCAAGCCAATGTCTTTGCCTTGGTCCCTATGGGAACAGAGAACAGTTCAGTGGCTGTTCATCATAAAGCCACCTTCCCTGTAGTGACCACAGGTAGGAAATTTATCAATTTCCTTTCTCCCCTCAGCTACAGCAGCCCAGTTCCCCCTTCATCTAAGAGACAGCTTTGCCTGAGTCCCACGGACCTTGGAGATTGCGAAGAAAGACTCAAACCAGGTCAAACGGACCCCATGACTTTTCTTGCATCCCTAAAGCTACTGAAAAAAAAAGTGTACATTTTGATAACTTCAGCTCTTCTTGGCTGGTGAGTAGGCTTTGTGGGGCTTCCAAACCTCTCCAGACTAAGCGGCACACCAAGGCAAATAGATCATAATAAATTTAGTTTCATGAATGTGGCCAGTGAGGGGAGAAGAGCTGCAACAAGGAATGTCGTAAGCCTCTCACGAGGCTCCTGTGTTATCAGGCAAGCGTGCAGTAATTAAATGGAGTGGCAATCATTCATTGGAGGGATGAATTTAATTGCTATGAACTTAATACATAGCAGAGAGGAAGCGAAGGAGGAGTGAGCCAAGGTATGACTGTGGATGGAGAACGGAAAGGCGGCAGGCAGTTTCCAGGGTTTGCAGCCTCTTGCTACAAAGGAGAAAGAGGCTTTAGACCTAAAGCTTAGCGATCAGCAGGGGCAGCAGCCCTGGCCTCAGCAGGGGGGTTCTTCAAGCTCGTGTTTGCATGTTGCTAAAAATAGTCTTCTCTGTTCCTAGGAAAGCCATGTGTCGGTCTGTCCAGGGCTGGATTTCTTCCAGGACCAAGCAAACTGAGACTGGAGGCCAGTGCTACATCCCTTCCCCCACCCCTCCCCACACTCCCAAGAGGTCTTGCTTTCCTGAGGAGGCTGCTGAGCAAGACACTGGACCTGGCTACCTGGTACTGTGAGCCAAGTGTCCTGAGCTCTAGGTACAGCTGCCACCTTGTAGAGCATGCCACCCAGTCTGTTTCTCTGCTCAGGCATGGAGAGGGGAGTGACTGGTGTTCGCATCTAGCTGTGTCCCAGAGGAGGTCATGGACCCTGTCCAGGCATGCGGGCAATTCTTTGAAGAGCCTTTTCCAGCTGGGGTTATCCACAGCTATGCCAAAGAGGATAACTATGTCTGCCCTTCCCCTTAAGTATCAGTGTCCCACAAGTGTCTCTGCACTCCCCTGGGTCCCTCCTTTCTTCTGCAGGATGCCTGATCCAACTTCAAGGTTTAGCATCCATAATGACCTTTGGGTATAATTATGTGAAACTGCCCTCAGATCCCTGGGGGTTGGGTGACTCATGGGGACTTTTCTAGGTTAAACACACAATTGTGGCTTTATCTAGGGTCTTCTGTGACTTGGTTTTAAAATTAAATTTTAAAATGCTTAAAGTAGTTTTAGCATTTGAGACAGGGTCTCACTATAAAGCCCAGGCTGCACTTTGAACTAGGTCCATGAGGCAGTCCTGGAATTCAGAATCCTCCTGCCTCAGTCTACCCAGTGGTGTGATTACATGCATATGTCAATATATCCACCTTGTGGGGACTTTGAATGAAGACACATGCAGAATCACAGGTCTTCTGGGGCAAGTTTAAAATCCATGAGGGAACGGCAGAGGGGGTGAGGCAGAGGCAAAGATGAGTTGGATGAGCTGAGGGACCAAGGAGTCTGCGCAGTAACCCACCCTGCTCTGCTTCTGGATGAGACGTTCCAGCTCCTGCTCCTTGGCGCTCAGCTTCTTTTCCAGCTCTCGACTGCGGGCTTGGAACCTCTCTGTGTCCTGTCAAGCCAGAAGAGAAGACAGTGGGTCCTACACCCCGCACACCCGACTTACAGCCTTGGAAGTATGCACTTGAACTCCTTCATCAGCTGGGCCCACTTAATCGCTTTTCACTTTGAGGCCCATCCCTTGAAACCCCAGGCTCCAGTGACCCACTTACCCCAGCACTGAGGATCTATGAGACTAAGCTAGTGCTCAGACATACATTAGAAAATGTGAATGTGGCCACATCTTGTGATGGTGCCTTACCACGCTTTCCCACCCAAACAACGACCTAAGGACAGCCACTGGTGGAATGGGACAGGGAGAGGAGGAGCCTGAGTGTGACTCATTGGCCAGCCTCCCATCTATACATATCTAAGACGGCCTCCAACTTGGAGACTCTAGTTCACACTGTCACTGGTCACTTTGGACACTGTCACTGGTCCCTTAAACCACACTAGCTCCGGGCACAGTGCATTACTCCTGCCTCCTTGGAGGATCTGAGTGCTCACTACTCATCCACGATGATTCAGGGTTCCTGGGCCATGTTCCTCATGATGTCTCTGTCTTGCACTCGACATCTTCCCCTCACTCCCTAGACTAGACGTCTCCACACAGAGCTACTAAGTTCTGAGGGTACGGATGTGATGTCTGGCTGTAGTGTCACGGATAGTATGGGGTTTCAGAGGCAGACCATTCCCAGCAGAGCCAGGTTGGTGGAAGGCTTTGAGGCTTTGAATCAGGGAACTTGGGTTGAGTCCCTGCACTGTTCATCTTACTGGCTTCATCGCTCTGGATTTCAACAGAGTGGATGCCAACAGCCCTGTGTTTCCTGCACCACCCCATCTATGGAAAGGTAGGGACAAGCTATTGAATAAACTAAAAAACAAAACAAAAGAAAAAACCTGCATCAGGAGCTACTGAACGCCCCAGGATAGGCCACGGCAGAGAGACGCCTTCAAGAGGGGCCAGCTATGAGGTGCTACACTGGAGGACTATGGGGGCCTGGCTACCACATCTGGCAGAAAACAGTTGTTCCCAGCTCGCAAGCCTTCGGCAACCTTTGTTCAAAGGCTCATGCTTCCTCTGGTGATGCTGCTAGCTCCCCTGGTCATGTCCAAACAGATCAATGAGCAGAGGAGATACAAGAAGACCCACGCCCACCCGCATCTGAACCACCTGTGATGACCTGCATGGAGTCCACTCAGTCTCTGCCCTCACCTTTGTTTGAAGAAAATCAGTTGCAAGGGACCAACTTAGTTCACTCAACTACTTTTCACAGAGCAAGCACCTCATGAAATATGCTGGAACAGCAAACGGTTTCTGAATCCCGTGCTGATGCACTCATTCCCACAGGGCCCATGGAGCATGCTATTGACCCTGTTGGGACACCATTGAGAGGTATCTCCCAGTCTGGAGTTGGAGGATGCAAATGAGTAGGTATTTTTCTCATAGTCAAATGTCTGATATGGGTATGACCAGCATCCAAACTCTGGTCAGAGGCTCCTTTCATATGATGTCACAGACAGCAGCATCCTTATCCTAACTCCAGACCCAGTGAAAGTCTGTGTCTAAAGGCTCATTGGCACTGCCAAGGCCATCCTTGGCGTTTTCATGTTCACAGCCAATGCTCAAGTGCAAGCACTAAGCTCTCTGGACAAAAGGAGAGGCTGGAAGGGGACATAGCACCAAAGCCAGATCATCTGAAATGATGCTAACTTGTCCTTCATTTCTTTCCTGCAACCTCTACTCACCCCCAGGCCCCCCACACCTGAGCCCACCCTTTGTTGCTGGAGCATTACCTTAGCTACAGCCATGACTTGGGCAGAGGGGATAAAATATCCTCAGAGCATGTCTCCCTGTTGCAGTCTGTCACAGGGATGGAGGGGGTGGCTTTCCTACTGCGGAGGTGGGGGGACTGCTGCTGTGGGAAGCTATTTTCGGTCTGCTGATGGACGTGTGTGAATTCTGTTTGCCACACGCGCATCCAGTTTCCCTGAACACTGGAACAGTCAGAAGGGTTCAAAGCACTGAAGGACAATAGGGGTGGTCTGGAAATACTGGCAAGCCTCCATGGGCTCTGGCCAGATATTTCTGGAAGGCATTCTGATTTTCCTGCAGTGTGAATGGCATCTGTGATTATAAGTGGAGCAGTGGTGTGGATAATCCAAAGCAGTGGAAAATTGAAATCTGGATCAAGTGAAGAGCCTGAGACAATAGCCTGGGCTTAGCGCTGAGAGGCAGCGGGAGGCTGCTGTCCAAGATCGGCAGCCCTTTGCAGAGAACTCGCCCAGTAAGGGAGACAGTCCCAGGAGGCAAGACAGCGTTCCCTGGGTTCTTTGGTTTTGTTTTTCAAATAGAATGCACCAAAACAGATCTTGCTTAGCTTGGGCTTGGTAGAGAAGAGGGTCCTCACCTTACCAGTCCTCACCTCCAAATATAACGGCAAGGGCTAGAAAAGTCTAGTACCAGGGGTGCATCAGGAATGGGGTGCACCAGAACAGGGGTACATTGGGAACAGGGTACACTAGGAACAGGGGTGCACAAGGAACGGGGTACAAGCTTCACATTTTCTCTCCCGGTGCTGAGGATGGTGGTCTTGTTTTTTCTTGGTGATTGTATTTTCCAGTTGTCTAAGAAGAAAGGGTGGGCAGCCTGGTCTCTAACAACGGTCTCCCTCGGGGCTGCCGCTCAGGGAATAAAATGAGCTGGTATGTTTTTGATGGTCTGCTAGATAGGTACAGAGCTCAACTGAGGGACACCCAATATCCAGGTTGCCTTAGCTGCAAAAGTATGCTCTGTAATCCATCCATCACATGTCTCTTCCTTCCTTCCTTCCTTCCTCCTTTCCTATTTCCTTCTTGCTTTCCCTTTCTTCTCCTTCTCTTCTATCCACACACCAACAATCCATCCCTTTATCTTTCTCCATCCATCCATCCATCCCTTCTCATCCCTGGCTCCCTCCCTCCTTTTCTTCCCTCTTTTCTGTCAGTTCATCCACCCCCACTTCCATGCATTCCTTAGCTCACTCACACATTGGCTGAGCAAACACCTATGGGGGCATCTCCTACCATCCCAGGCATGCTCTAGAAGTTGAAGCCGGATTAGTAAGCAAATAAACTTAACACGTTAGTAGGAGGAAACAGACAATGGAGAATAAAAACAAATAGGTACACTATATATTCTGCTTGAAGGTGATAAACGGCTTGAACATTAAAGCAGAAGAAGAAGGAACATGCTGGGATATTAATGGGGAAAGGTGTTCAGAGTCCTCAGGCCAAGTAGCCATGCCCCAGTGCCGGGACTGGGAGTACAACACTCACTTTTAGGAGGAACTGCTCCCTTTCGCTTTTGATCTGCTGTTCCATCTCCTCATAGAGATGCTGGATTTCTTCATCATAAGCCGCGATTTTCCTAGAAGTGGCAAAAAGAGAAGCTGACAGGGTCCTCCCCAAGATCCACTTATCACACAGCCATAGTTCCTGGAGATGAGTCCCTGGGGCTGTGGATAGCTGAGGGACTGTCTACATCAGGCCAGCCCAGGCTTCAGGATCAGTTCTTCAGGGCTGACTAACCAGACAAGGCTGCAGCTCACAGAGGCCAGCCGCTGAAAGGCATCATGGGTCCTCTCCTGTCTTCCAACCACTGCAGGACCACCCATGTGCTCCCCAGTGAAGCTGTCCCAGCTCTCTTCCTGGACTCTGCTTCACTTCTGCACTGAGCCCTGGCCTCCTGCACTCTCCATCCCTACACCCTCTGATGCCTCTGTAGGTGGACAGTCTGAAATCACACCCTGTAGGGGTTCCTTGCTGCTCAGTGTCTTGATGTATCCCATTTCCAGTTTGGATGCCTTCTCTGCTTCTCTACATCAGCTCTGACACTGTACAACAGAGGACCCTTGTACGAGTGTGAGCTCAAGTCCCTGCCATTCACAAAGATTTCATGAGGACAATGGCCTGCTGCAAAGGACAGGGCCTCTGTGTCATCCCAGGCACAGGGCCACAGCTGCACAGTAGGACACAGGTGGCTCTGGTTAACGGCCAGTGATGACACTGAGGTGACCTGTTCCTGTTCTGTGTCTCAGCATCCTCTCCCCACTCCAAGACCCCACAGGACATGAACTAAGAAGTGTAATAAACACATGCCACTCTGCCTGGCTTTTTTTTTTTTTTAATGTGAGTTTCGAGGATGGAACTAAGGTCCTGGTGTTTTCAAGGCAAGCACTTCACCAACAAAGCTACCCTTCAGCCTATGGTAACCGCATTTTCATAACCTCTCTCTCTCTCTCTCTCTCTCTCTCTGGCCCCCACTTCCCATACTTTCCCCATCTTGTAGAAAGAACTCCAGCTTGGCGTTGTGGCTGTCAAGAACCATTTTGAATGTGTAATGCACACACACACACACACACACACACACACACATTGTCACTTGCCACTCTAAACTCCAAGATGGCAAGCTCACCCTGACCTTCATGGGTGGGTACATTATTAATGGAGGAAACAGCCCTCCTTGTCAGCTCTAAGAAGTTACTGAGGGGACATCTGAACAAAATTTAAAGGATGGGAATATAACTATTCCCCTGACCTCTCCATCACTCTACCCTCACATCCCACATTCACTTGGGACTCTGATCTAGGGCCAGGCTTCCTCTACTGCCCCAGGCTCTGCCACGGCCCAGTCACTGCCTTTCCCTCTTCTGGGGAGGGGTGCTTCACCACATGTGCACGTTAAGCAACGAGGATGAGCCATTTTGGCTGGGGTCCTTCTGGCTCTTCAGAAACTACACATTGGACTCGGAGCAAAGAACTGGAACAAGAGTCATGGTCAGGGTCATCATCTCAGACTCTGAATTCCAGTTCACAGCTCTCCCCTGAGAGCCAGAGAAGCAATTGCACAGTGCGTTCAGAGCACTATGGCAGAAGATGCCAGTCCCTCCAGATTCACAGTCCAGGGCTGTCTGTGAATCTGCCCAGCATCCTAGCAATGTGAGGTTTCCTCCGGGCAGGGTAAGACATCTCTCCTTGGAAATGAAAGATACGAGGGTTGTTGCTTTTTCTCTCCGCTAACCCATCACAACAGAAAGAAAATCATGGAGGGAAAGTAAGGAGAAAAGGACTGTGTTGTGAAATAGGAACACCTCAAGGTCACGAGTAGACACAGTTCAAAGGAAGCAAGGTGTTTTCTCTTCAGCCCTGAACCATCTTTATGCGCTTGAAACAGCCCAGACTCGGGATGGCAAACAGCATCAAGAAAAACTTCAGACAGCAAAATGCAACTGTATTAAATACCAAAGAACCAATAAAGTGGGACGAGAGCAACTTAAAAATGGATTTGGCTCTGCTAAAGCAATTCTAATTAGAGTCATTCGTATAAGCTGTTTACCATCTACGCCTAATAGCCATGCCGGGCATTAATTCTATGATACCATTAAATGTGTTATATTAATTTTGCTCTAAGTTTTACTTGATTAAACCAATACTCTTGATGTTTTCCCATGCTCACATGACAATTTGCTTGTGGTGAATTAACTTATTTCACAACCATTCTAAGACAAATGAAATGAGAGCAGACGCAGTCTCTGACTAGTACCCAATGCTAGCCCTCCTTTGCAAAAGCTGGCTCTACTGCGAAGAAGCCCCGGGACCCTAATGGGCACTAGTGATGCGGGACCCGTCTGGACTACTCTGTGGACTTAAGGTTCCTGGGAGAACATACCAAGTCTCAGGCGGTGGGAACATGAGGTGCTATTTTCAATAAGGTGTCACTAAGCCTGCTCAAGGGTCAGAGGACCCTTATTCCAGAACAGGCTTGTCTCCTCAGTGAGACCTCCAGCAAGTACTCTGAGGTCCTCCCTTTCAAGTAGCTCCTGCCCTGACATTCTTCCCCGCACTGTCAGGATGGACCAGGGAGAAAGTGAATGCAAAAAGCATCCAGGACCACAATGCCCTAATAAACATACAGAATTATTTATTCTTGTAATTAGGATCAGGAGTTGTGGGAAGAGGAGAGGAGGAAGTGCTTACTTCACGGATGAAAGGGCTGGGTTTGGAAGAGCCCAGAGGCATCTCGAGATGAAGAAAAGGCTTAGCGGCTAAAAGCTCCCACCAGAAGAGTCTATCAGAGGCTCTGGCTGGGCATAGCTGTGGGAGCCCCACAGTAGCTGTGAGTGCTGTGGCGGCCAGAAACTCCCCCCAAAAGATCTGTGTGTGTCGATCAGCAGCCCAGCCAGGCATGCCATACTCTGCAGTCAAAGTAAGGGGTGACCTGTTGTGTCTGCTGACTCTGTGTGTCTTTGCCGCGGTGATTTCAAACCCACTCTTACTGTACAACACACACAAACACAGAACTTTGAAGTGTTCTCTGAGAGGATCCCCCCATCTTTCCAACCCTCTCTGACTGACGCCTTGTTGGAACTCCTAGGATACCTGTGCCTTCATTTGACCATTTTACAAGGGATTGTAAGTAGTCCTGATCTACATGGGCTTCCCTGGGGGCTCAGACAGTCTCTGTTAAGTTGTGGATGCCCGGACCTTTACATTAGCCATAATACAATAATATATTAACCTCTTGGACTCAAGAGGTTAATGCTGAAAACCTGTAACAACCCACTTTACATTTGGATATCAAACTCAGATGCTAACAGACTATAGTGAAAGAATACTAGATTCCAATGAATTGAAGAATTCCGGGGTTGGGAGCTTTGTCTCATCCAACCACTTCTTTTTACTGGTGTTAGGTTCCTTTCCATGGGATTATAAAGATGGCCTAGCAGTTAAGAGCACTGCACCAAGACCACCCTGGTTCACAATGGCCTGCAACTCCAGTTCCGGAGGATCCAATTCTCAGCTTCTAGGGCACCTGTGTGAATGTGATGTACATGTGTGTGCACACATACCTGAATAAAAATAATGAATCTTTAAAAGATAACCTGTGCTGATATTTGCAGCAGTGGGTTAGAACACTTTCTGTGACCGGGGACTGGCCATCTTTATGAGCAGTTATGTCATCTTTGGAATATTCTGAGTCATGGAAATCTGTGTTCCCATGACCGTGCCCTTCTGCATAAAAGCCCTCCATAAAGTTGAGAATGGCTTCAAGTTCAGGGGGATGCCTTGGATCAGGACACGCCTTTCTCTTCCTCCCACATTGTTTTACATATAATTTCTTTTGTAAGCCTCTCACCCCCAGGCTTCTTTGAAGAGACTGAATACCCTTATCAGGCCACTGGAGCCCCAGACCAAATGCCTAGTGCATGAGTGTGATGTGTGCAGAGCGGAGCTGACTAGTGCCTCTCTTGTTCTAGAAGGTGCACATATCTATTCATGCAGCAGAAAAATCTACATTAGCTTTGATTGGCAGCCACATGACAATTGACGGATTTTGTCACTTAAAACTTCCAAACTCTATGTGATGTTTTCACTGCAAAGACAGGGCTGTTAAATCCTGCCTCTCCTGCCTTTGTCTCTGTGCTCTGGACACAGGAGAATACCCTAAGTGTCATTCTGTTAGATGCCGTGTTTGCTGGCATTATGTTAATGGATGCCATTTGGCCATCCGGTGTACTCAGTGACCTTCTATGTTTTATTGACATTACACATTTAGCTCCTGCTCAGAATATAAGCTAAACTATCCATGATACTTGTTTTAATGATTTAGTTTATCTGAGAGTTGTTTTAATAACTAAATTTGTTTCTTTGATGATTTTATGTATGTAATGCATTGATTACTTTCACCTCCTCCCTGTTAGTTAGCTCCTTCCCACCCCTGTCAAGCTTTTGTGGGTTGTTTATTTACTCTGTGTGTGTGTGTGTGTGTGTGTGTGTGTGTGTGTGTGTGTGTGTGTGTATGTGTGTGTGTGGTGGCATTGGGGATTGAACCCGGGTTTTTGCATATCCTGCCTAAGTACCCTACTACAAAGCTGTACCCTAACCTCAGAAGAATGTTTTTTAAGCTATGCCAACTTTTTATTTCTTGTCTTGTGGTGTTATAGTAAAAGAATCTAGAATATATTGGGAAAGTGTTTATGGTTTGGAATCTATTAACCTTTTGTCTGTAGCCAAAAACATTATTAATTTTTTATAACTTCCGTGAGAAGAATACACATTCTCTTTTTAAGGTACGTGATTCTACATTTACTTCTTCAGCTTGCTGCTAGATAGTTGGAAATGCTCCCCTCCTTTCACCGCTTGCCCTTAATGCATTTTTGCCTGACTAACGTGTCAAATCTGAGGTGTTTCTCAGCTTTGAAAAGTATATTTTTTAAATCTAATTTTCTTTGTTTTTTTTTCCCCAAAAGTTCCTTTCTGTATACATTACTGCTGTGTTACTTGGTGCATAAAGGTTTATATATTTAGAATTTTGTGGGCGTACACACTTGCCCCCCCTCTGTGTGTGTATTGTTTGTTTGTTTTGAGACAGTGTCTTGCTGTGTAGCCCAGGCTGGCCTCACATTCAGGGCTATCCTCCTACTTTAGCCTCCCAAGTGCTGAATCCTCTTTCTGGGTGGAATTTTATATTGCCATAAAGTAGACCTTCTTACCTTCTTCTATTTATGCTTCTGAGATAGTAGTAATAAGTGGTCATAACTAGCCAACAGCTCTTCTGCTAACCATTCCTAAGGCACTCCCTGCTCCACTCAATCCCCAATGATGTCTAATTGTCCTGTTCTCTGATATCTGCTGCTAGTCATTTAAGCTACAGGAGGAGGAGGGGGAGACAGAGAAGAGGTAGATGGAGAGGACAGGAAAGGGGGACAGGAATTCTCAGCGAGACAGAAGGAAGTAGTGTGGTGAGGTAGCCACACAGAGTCAGCAGCAGCCATGAGCACTAACACATATCCTCCCTTTTAAAACTCCCTGTGATGGCTAGATAGTGCCATGGAAGGCACTGTGACAGCCCAGGTGAGAACCCAGCTGTTGAGACAGCTGTGCTCACATTATGGTTCACTAGACCAACACCTGGGCGGCCTGGTTCTGACATTTAAAAGTTTTCTGGCCTTGGCCAAATCACATCACACCAGTAATCCCCAAGTTTATACATCTGAGAATGAAATTGTGACAGTTAATGATGTTAATGTTGTGGTTAAAGATGCTGCCTGTGAAAGTACCTAGAACAAGCAGCAGACAGAACGCAGTTAATAAATTCTAATTCAGTAAAGTCCCTGGGACCCCCATTTGAGAGTCGCTACTCCACAGACTCTTTAAACATCAACCAGGGGCAAGTAGAAATGGGATGAAGAGGATGCGTGGGGGAGTGGTAAGCCCCTGAGAGGTGGATAAAGGCTGACAGAGTAAATATTTGGAGTTCACATCACCTCCAACATCACAGCGCCGACTAAGCCTTTCTTAAAGTACTGCTATGGGTAGGAACAACTCAGACTTTAGCTCTGCTCTGCACCCAGGGATTAGACTCTCAGAACACCAAGTCCAAAGCCACTAGGGTACTGAGAGGATGGACCGGGAAGAAGAGACCATGTGTCACCAAAGAAATCCCATAGTCTCTTCAGGGGCTCTGGCCCGCAGTCACTCTGTGACCTTAGAGTCCTGGCCAGAAGTGGAGGGAGCTGCCTGTTCTGCTGGCAGGAGGGTGGCAGAATTTCCTGGCTGAGCCTAGGAAAGATAGACAGGTAGAGGGAGTCGTTGTTACATACTGATGATGCTGCAAGATCAGTGAAGGGTCCGAAAGAGTGAGTCCTATGGAAGCCAGGATGGAAATCCCAGTTTTAAGTCAGAGGATAACGTATCCCCCGAGATGTTTGTGGCAGATATTCCTTCCTGTAGGATCACCACTGGTGTGTGTGTGTGTGTGTGTGTGTGTGTGTGTGTGTGTGTGTGTGAATATATGTGGTGATATCATGTTCCCCAAAATATTGTGTACCCTAATAAACTCATATGGGGTCAGAGAACAGAATAGCCACTAGATACAGAGGCCAGAAAATGGTGGCACACACACCTTTAATCCTAGCATTCCATCTAGATTCCATCTAGATCTCTGTGAGTTCAAGGCCACACTGGAAACAGCCAGGCGTGGTAACAAGAGCCTTTAATCCCAGGAAGTGATGGCAAAAAGCAGAAAGGTATATAAGGCGTGAAAACCAGCAATTGGCTGGTTAAGCTTTTAGGCTTTTAAGCAGCACAGTTCAGCTGAGGCATCCAGTCTGAGGAAACAGGATCAGCTGAGGAATTGGCAAGGTTAGTTGGCTGTGGCTTGTTCGGCTTCTCTGATCTTCCAGCATCCACCCCAATACCTGGCTCCAGGTTTGTTTTTATTAATAAGACCCTTTAAAATTCATGCTACAAATATAAGTGTGTATGTCTGGTGTATCTATGTGTATGTGTGTCTGTCTGTCTGTATCTGTGGGGGTATGTGCATGTGTGTTTCTCTGTATGTGTGTCTGTGTGTATGAGTGTGTATTTATGTGTATAGCTGTGTATGTGAATAGCTGTGTATGTGTATAGCTGTGTGTATGTGTGTATTCTGTATGTATCTGTGTGTGTGTGTTTGTGTGTGAGAGAGAGAGTATGGGTATGTACATGTGTGTTTCTGCTTCTGTGTATGTATTTCTGTGTGTATGCGTGTATATTTGTGTGCATATCTGTGTCTGTGTGTGTGATATTAGGCAAATGAGTGCTAAAGACGGGTTATGTGAGAAGGAAGTGAAGAAACCCAGACTTTAGGGTAAGTTCCAGGCTTAGGGCTGACAGGCCTTTCTAGGATCATTTGTAAGAACTCAAAGGTGAGGTATGGTTAGCAATAACTCATCCTGCCAGCCTCCCATGAGGACTGTGAAACTTAATTAACCTTCACAAAGTGCTTTGCACCTCGAAGATGAAGGTGCTACATGAAGAAAAGCATTAGCACTCAGTACCGTGGGGGCTCCAGGTAGCAGCCTGCAGGCCCAGGTTCCCTGCCACAGACACTGCAGAAGCACTCCAAAGTACCTACCGTGTTCCTGCTCCCTTTCTCCTCGGCCTTTACTTAAAGGTGTTGGGGATTTTGAAGGGTCCCTAAAGCCATTTAGTCCACCAGCTGAGTTTCTTCTAGGCAAGGGTGTACTAAAACCATCCAAAGACTAAACAACTTCTCCCTTTTCTAAGTGAAGGCATGGCCTTGACCTTGGAGAGAAGATGTAGCTACGCTCTGTATTTTGGACATGCAGCATCAGGAGCTTGAACTCCAGGCAGTCTCAGAATCAGCTCCTGACCTGGGATGCCTGTCATTCTGACCTCATGTCTCTCTGGGAGTGGGCATGGTTTGGGCTCCTGGTTTGCAGACTGGCAAAGTGGGCAGGAGCTCCCGGGGAGTGTATGTGGCCAGCATGATGTCTCAGCGGGTAAAAACACTTGACTCACAAGCCTGATGACCTGAGTTCAATCCTGTGAACCCACAGAGGAAACAGAAAAGTGCTTCCTGGAAATTGTCTTCACACACACACACACACACACACACACACACACACACACACACACACACAAGCGTACGCTGTGGCACATAGCTGCTCTCCCTAAACAAAAATAATTTAAAACATTTTTTAAGGGAGCACATTATTTCCAACCCAAACTGTTTTCACATGTTTGTATGTGAAGAAAATTACTCAGAACAGGAGAATGCGCAGGTGAGCAGGTGAGCAAGGGCCAGAGTAAAAAGAAGCCAGGCTTTGACTCCGGGCGGGGACGAGGGAGGCGGCATGGTTCCCCGCTGCCCACCACCCTGTGATGCCTCCCGCAAGCAGCCTCCGGTGTGAACTGATAATGCACATTTGCAACTAGGATCCTCAGCATTCCCAAATCACCTGGAGTCTGGTGTGGAGACCCACTGTATTGCGGGACACTGGTGGACAGAAGGTGGGAGGACCTTGATGCCCCTCCCATACCCCTCCTCATAGACCCCGCAATGCACCGCCCACCACAGGGTGAGGACCTTCCGCTGGAGAACTCCTGAGGAAAAAAATAAAAGGAAGCAGGTCCTGCAGCAGCCAGCTTTATGTTTGGAGACTCATCACCGCCCCCTACCGTCTTTGTTAGGTAACTGCAGTCTCTGAACAGCAAACAAAAAAACCTGCTTAGGGTTTTTCACTGTCCTTGAGGCTGGTCTCTGTGTATTAGAGTACAGACGAATGGAAGGAAAGTATAAGAGTATAGAGTTCTGCAAAGGGGTAGGATTGACAGTGGATTTCAACAGAGATGGCTTCTTACTAACTGATGCTGCCTCCTGTATAAACCACACAAGCAAACCACTTTTCATGGGGCGGGGCGGCCAGTTACGGCTGCAGTATGCACAGAGCACAAACCGTCATCACCTTTCAATTTGCTCACCGGGCAATGTCAACAATGTGTCTCTGCCTCAGATCACATTATGCTCATAAAGCTCCTGCATTTGATTAAGCCGGGCATCACCAAGAATCCCCTACCACAGCCAATGCACATGACCAGACTGGCAGTTTAGATTATAGCTTTTGTGGGCTGGAAATAAAAAGAAACTAGCAGTCTCCAAGGGCCATGGAACGGCAAAGCTATCTGGAGCTGCGTGAATTCAGACCGATACTTTTTTGACGTTGGTGATTTTGTGTGTGTGCAGGAGGAGAGGGTGGGCTTTGGCTTTTGTGGATGCCTTCTGGAAGAACAAACTGGAGTAACATGTCTCAATGTGTGATCTGCATCCCACCTGTTCCACAGCCACCTGGATGCACTGCTGCACCCATTCCCAGGCCATCGCTGAGACCCACAGGTTTAGCCCACCTGGGAGAAGGGCTTAGGGCTGTGTGATTCACTCTATGTCCTCTGCTGATTCCAACACAAGCGAACATTTGAAAGCCACCAACTGAGGCTTTCCAGAAGGCAGTGAGCACCTGTGGCATGCAAGGGCCACCTGCCATGTGCAAAACACGTTGTTATTCTATTTGGAGTCAAGGCCAAGGGCATGATGGCTTCCTCCCCTGCTGAAGTTTTCCTGCTTCTAGAGCTCCGCATCAGGGAAAATGGTGATTGGAGGATGAGTCCTGGGGTGCCTGTCCTACTGTGTAATACAGGTATCCCTGTCATGGCCCCTTCTTGAAGTTTGAAGAGGCCACTCTTGGCTTTAGATGGACAAAGTGAGCCTGGGTAGATGAGGAACTGAGACCAAGGACAGTGGGCTTAGGGCAGATATGGAGTCCATCAAATAAAAATACAAGTGTGGTCTTCCATGGACACAAACTAGGTAGCTAGGCCAGCATTTCAAGGCCATGTAACTACAGGAACAAGCCGGACCCAGACTGGCAGGTCAGCCTTGCTGGCCTCTGATCTTCAGGAAGCTTTAGGCCCTCCCCCACCAGGCAAAATATGACATATTCTCAGGCTGATTTAAAACAAAAAAAACATAGACTTCTTTCCCACAGTCAAGTGAACTAGACACCCTGAGGTAGGATCCTGGCATCACCATGATTCACAAGACCCATCTGAATCCATGAAACTCCGCATAGTTCTCATTGTTCCATGTCCTTTAGAGGCTGCTAGCTTCCTTTTGTTTCCAGAAAAGGGTAAGTACTAAGAATCCTTTCCATGGCCAAGAACTTCCTAATTCTGGCATCCAGAAATTTTTCCATGCATCTAACAACCCATAGCTCTTGCTATGGCGTGGGTATGAAACTTCCCCACAGATTCATGGGTTTGAAACCTTGTTCCCTGGCTTTAGGAGATGAGGCCTTAGTGGAAGTGGATGTCTAGGAGATGAGTCTTAGGGGTTATAGCCTTACTTGTTTTAGATTTGGCTCTTTCTCTCCCCCACTCCTTCCCTCTCTGCCCCCCATGCATGTGATCCCCCCTGCCATGTGTGTGTGTGTGTGTGTGTGTGTGTGTGTGTGTGTGTGTGTGTGTGTGTTCTGGTCTACTGAGATGAGAGTAAGCCATTGCACACTTACTCAAAGCCATCCTCAGCCATTCCTTTCCAATGATCAAGCATACATTCCAACCGTGAGCCAAAATCAGTCTTTCCTCCCTTACGTCACCTGCTTCTTGCCAGGTAACTAGTGCACCCCTTATGTTAGAATGCACAGTTCCCTCAATTTCAGAGAATAGAGGTATCATGTAGGTATCAGCTGAGGCATCATGGTACATCCACATCCTCAGAGCAAGCAAGGCTCAGAGGGAGCAGTTCTTATTGAACACTGGCCAGAGGCCAGTGTGCCCAGGCTCTTGCATTTCACCCAGCCTCGTGGGGGCTGATGTTACTTCCCAATGGACATGCAAATACAGAAGGAGATCAATGCTTCCAGACACATCTCCTCCTATTTCGATCATATCCATGGCAACAATGGTAGGCAGGCCCCGGTTCTTTCTGACAACCCCCTAGCACACTCTGGGGTTGGTCTCTGATGTCAATGCTTTCCTTAGCATCCCTTCTTCCAGAGGCATCCTCTCCCTCCCATAACCTGGGAATGGATGGGAGGTGGAATGGACACTTTCCACTCACTGTAGCAAAGCTGAATCCCAGAGTTTCCAGTCCAGCCTATGGAGCTGAGAACAGGGAACAGAGCTGAGAACAGAGAATGGAGCTGAGAACAGGGAACGTGTGCCTCAACTAACCAGAGGGAGACCTGACTGCCCCAGGAGTCAGCCCCATTTTCCCTGGGCCCCACAGGAGGAAGAAGCAAGCTGTGAAGCCTGCAAAGAAAAGAAACAGAAGCCATCTACACTTGCGGCCATACTGCCCCAAGCTCCAGTGGGGGTTTCCTGGCCAATGTTGGGCAGATTTTTTTCAAATCTGCCTAGTCAGTGACCATTCACTCCTCAGGGATGGTGACTAACTCAGAGCCTGGCATAGAGGAAGCACTAATTAAATGCTACCCACTGGTAACATGTGTCAGTCAGTCTGGGGCTGGGGGGCGGGGACACAGCAGCCATGACTTGTTTCTGTCACTTCCAGCCTCTGTGACAGCGATGATTTCCGATGGAATTGAAATGTCACACCTGTCCTGAGCTGGAGTGTGGCAGAGCTGGAAACATATTCTGGCAGCTCAGCAGGATGCGCGGTTCCCGGGATGCTCTGGTTCCAGCCTGCATTCTGAAGCCCTTCTCTTCCCTAAGCCTACTTCCTTCTCCAGAGCGTGGACTTGTCCTCCCCTAACAGGTTCCAGGCTTGACGCCTCCTCACCTTGTGTCATTTGCAGAGAGACCATTTAAGAGTTCAACACCCTGTTTCTAGTTTCTTGTTTGATTTCTGAGCTGCCAAGGTTATGGATCACGTGGCGCTTTGCAGACCATTTGGCTCACTGACAAGGCGTGACCAATTTTTTTAATAGAATAATGAGACTTTTATAAGTCTCTAATAGAAAATCTCATTGTCCCATGAAACAAGAGCATGCGCTAGCTTACGAAACTTGGCTTTCAGTCGAACACACAAATAAGTGGGTGAAGGCTGCAGAGAAAATGCATTTCTTCTTTCTCGTAGGTCACAATCACAAAAGGTCTGAAAAACACTCAACCCATCCACACGTGTTGTCAACAAAAAAGCCCATGCACCGAGAGAGAAAGCAAGTAGCTTCTAGTCACACAGCCTGTAAGTGGCCAGGCCTGGGCCAGAACTCCAGTTCTTCTGCTGGGCTGTGTGGGTCTTCTACTCCCTACTACCTGAAGCTCCCTAGTTCTGCAGCCAGAGGGTCCCCCTGGGTGAGATTGGCAGACAGTATAGAGCCCCTCCCTGCCGCCACCACCCTCCCCCAGGAGCTGGCCACGATCAGCCTCAGCCAGCAAGACTATAAACAGAGGAAGGCCAAGAAGGGAATGAGATGGATTTGAACATATGGCCAAGAGTGTCCTCGACTTTCATCTCAAGAATGTTAAAAGCAATTACTAAATTAGGGCCCCGAGCATTTCCTGCGGCCACTCTCAGTGGATGTGAGGCTAAGAGGCTTTGCATGGCAGGGATTGCCGTTTCTTGCAGGATTGGGGCCAGCAGAGGCCCTGTCTGTGAGAGCACAAGCCAGGCAGGCCAACTGCCCCTCCATCAGGAAGCAATCTCCTCCTTAGGGAACAAAAAGACCGCCTCCCTGTGTGCGAGGGGCCACCTGTTCTTGCTATGGCTCCACTCAACCAAGACATCAGTGTTGGGGTCAGGAAGAAAACTAATCCTTGCCCCTCACTTTCCAGATGTGAAAACAGAGGTTCAAAGAGGCCAAGAGACATGAGCAAGGTACCAGCCAGCTGATTGCCAAGCCCTGCAGGGCTCACCCCAGATATCCTGGCTACCAGCCCCTGCATCTCAGGTATACATACAATGCTCATGGGCATCACGTCAAGATGCAGCCTTGCAATGGCACATCTGGAATACACTTCACTTAGGATTATGGCAAAGCTCAGACTTTCTCTTTCAGCCAAATTCCCAAACGGACCAAGATACAGTGGACAACAGCTATTCTTCTCTTGACATTCACCATGTTCAAATACAAGTGTGGTCCCATTGGCACATCCAGCTCTGTGAGGTAGATACTGCTACCATGTCTGTCTTACAGGTAAGGAAGCCGAGATGCAAGAGAGGTTAAGTAACGTGGTGTATGTTGCACAGCTAGTTAACAAGAGGCAGAACCAAGATTCAAGCTGCTTCTGACTGATTCTAAGTTGCCTCCCATCCCTTCCCTCTCAAGCCTTGTGGGCTGCCCTGAAATGCTAGTAACAATCTTCCAGGTGTCTACCTGAGTATCCTTCTGCATGACTTAGTCTCAGTCTTAACAAAGCAGCATTCTAAGGCTTTCCCCCTAGACCTAGCTCTTCTCTCGGTAAGTTATTTTGAGAGTTAGCTTGGGAAAGCACCAGAGAAAAAGGTGTGGCGTAGTACGTAGACTGCAATCTACCCAGCAGCACACACTCAATGAGGATCCTGTGGGCTTCCTCTGGGGTATTTCAGCCTGGCTCCTCTGTAACTCTGCTGAAGAAGCATGTCACTGGGCAGGTGCTCTGCAGAAGTGCCCAGCAAGAGGGAGGGCTCATTGGGGAGTCACAGAGAATGTCAGTCAATCTAGGCTCAAACAAGAGTGCACAGGGGCATGAGGTGTTCTATTAGGGTGCATGCCAGCTCTGCCTGCTCTGCCTTGGATCTCTCAGCCTCCCCTTAGGGTGATTGACCACCCTTCATTACACCACAGTCAATGCCGTGTTTCCAAATGCAGCTCACTGTGTGGACACATGTTACATGACCAGGAGCCAGCAGAGCATCCTGAACACAGGTTAGTTCTCTGAGGGGATCCAACTCTGTTCTGATGCATTTGCCTCTGCTGACCCTTGGTTGGCAGCAGCTCCTTGGGGGGTCTTCGTCCTGTCTTCTTACAGACTGCAATGGCGTAGAGACCACTGGGAGAGGAGGCTACAGTGGGGGAAGGCTCTTCACCATCCCCTTACAGATATACTGGCTCCACAAAGCAAGGGATACCGGGAGCTGGGGGAGGCCCAGAATGCTAGGGCTTTACTGTCTACAGGCAGGTAGGGTGTTCTTCCTTCCTGTCCAGGGCTTTAGGCTGTCTACCTCTGAATCCTGCCTCCACCACTTACAAGCTGTACATTCTTGGGCATGTCACTTTCTGGGTTTTATTTTCTCATCTGTAAACGTGGGTAATGGTGGATAGTCCCTATCAAATGAGATAATGAACATAAAGTATTTAAAACAGCTTCTAGCAAACAGAGGATGCTTAATAAGGGTGAGCTGGGACTGAAAAACAGACATACCATGCTGGCCACAGCACTCTGACCCCCTTTGGGAGACAGTGACAAGGAAGCATCCTATAGTGAGCCCATAGGAAAGACAGGAGAAAGTGCACACCCCGTAGAGATGGGCACCTACTTTCTGAGGGCAAACTCCAGCTCATTCTTCTGCTCATGGGCTTCTTGGAGCTGAGCGAAGATTGTGGTGAGGAGGTCTTCGAAGTTGGACAGTAAGTGGGGTTCATCCTTCTTCAGCTGCAGCCACAGCTGCCTGACATCACTTTCACTGGGAGGGAAGGAGAGACATTAATGGGGAGTGAGTAAATGAGGTTCTGGGGGAAATACAGCGGTTCTAGCCAGGGGAGTGAACAGCTGGAAACATCATTCCAATCACCTTAAAAATAGCAATAGCAAGAGTTTACGGCACACCGTGTTTTCTACACCCTGCCTCCCTCCATCCTCACTATGACCTGGGAGGCAGGTGTGGCATGCTAAGACCATTCCCTGGGACGAGGACAGAGTGCAGGCTCATGCCCAGCCGCATGACTCCTGTGCTGGTCTCTCACTGTGCTGCTTCCCTCCTCTGTGATGGTCATGATTGACTGGACACATTGAGCTTGCATGGCAATGTGCTTGCCAGTATCTCAATAGTGAGAAGAGACTGCAGGCAGTCTGTAAGGCCAACACCGAGGGCTGGAGAGAGACTGTCACCCCTGGGAAGGATGTCCTCATGCCTGAGAGGTGGACATGCTGTCTTATAGATGGTAGAATGTAATTGTCACCGCTGGGAAAGGAGGCAGATGCGCAGCACCCCACTGGGGCTGGGTGGCACTGGGAGTGACTGGCAGGAGAAAGAGCGAGTCTGAAGGATGTGGAGACACAGACAGACAAGTGGGGAGTCAGACTCTGCAGGGAAGAGGTACAGTGACAGGTCATGAGAATCGTGAGAAACAGGCATGTGGGGGTGAATACACACCCAAAGGAGCAGCGGAGGGAGAGATGGGCCATGATGACCCTGTCGAGAAGAGACTGGGGAGAGCTGCATGTATGGGCCTCACTCTCCCCCTTTCTGCACTGAAATATCTACAGCTGTGATTGAAGTATGAGAAGCACCAATCTGACTCATCCCCATTAAATCCTAAAGCCAATATGACCAGAGGGCAGGGCCAGGCACTCCCAGGATAAAGGAGAAAATCCTTCAGACACTTTATTTGAGAAGCTTTGCTCAGAAGGGATGTTGGGTCGGGTCATGTCAGTAGTGTTCTCGTGGCACAGATAGGACGCTCTGTATCCAACAGAAACAACTACTGCTGACTGAATCCACATCTGGTTAGGGTATCATCATCACTGGCCCCTCTTCCTTCTCTCCTGCCTTCCCTCTGTCCTTCATTTCCATCCTTCCTGGCTTCTAGCCTATTCGAACATCTACCTGTTCATTGAGACCATCCAATCACCGGCCCACCCATCTATCCATCAGTCCTCCATCCCTGCCTTCCCTGACATGATGGACTGAAGCCCTCGGAAGCCACCAAAGTGGATCTTCCTTCCCTTATGTTATTGTCATTAGGCCACAGCAACAGAAAGAAATGCACACAGGCCAAATCTTCCAATTTGTGATGACAAGTCACAGATCATTAATTGGCAAAATCATTCCACTAGGCCTCCAAGAAAGCTGGGTGTCTGGGTGTCCACTTCTGGAAGCTACCTCTTGTGGGACTACCAAGCAGTGTAGGTTAGAGAGGTCCAAGGAGGTCAACCAGTCCACCTCTCTGCTTCTAGAACAACCCACAAGCCCTCTGTTGAGCAATAGACAGCTCTGAAGCCATTCCAACCTGCCATGCTTCTTGTCTGTCGTTATGTTATCATGAACAGGCCCCTGCAAGCTACAGGGTGAGCCCATGTCAGTGAGGATGGGGACTGTCACTGTCTTCTCTGTTGGCCTTTATAAGCCATTCTAGAAACCATCTTTCAGGCATATCATTTTATCTCAGTTCTACACAGGCATTTAATGTGGTCCTTGGTGTTGTGGAATATTAGTTATAGATGGGTTACATTTGTTTATGCTGTGGAATACTTGTTCAATGATGCAAAGATGTGTTGCATTCTTTTATGCTGCATTTGTTTAACTCTGTGAAGCTGTGTTACTTTGCCTGCCTAAAACACCTGATTGGTCTAATAAAGAACTGACTGGCCAATAGCGAGGCAGGAGAAAGGATAGGCAGGGATGGGTGGCAGAGAGAACAAATAGGAAGAGAAATCTGGGAAGAGAAGATGAAGGAACAAGAAAAGGAGGAAAGGAGGATGCAAGGGGCCAGCCACTCAGCTACACAGCCAGCCACAGAGTAAGAAGAAAAGATATACAGAAATAGAGAAAGATAAAAGCCCAGAGACAAAAGGTAGATGGAATAATATGTTAAGAACAGCTGGCTAGAAAGCCAAGCTAAGGCCAGGCATTGGTAAGAAAGAATAAGACTCCATGTGATTTGAGAGCTGGGTGGTGGGGCCCCAAAGACCAAAAGCGTAAAAGAGTCAGAAGAGTAAGAAAACAACACCTCAGTGTGACATCTAGTGAGCACTGACTTGAGAGCCCTTCAGGAAGGTGCCTGACAGTCCCTGCCATTTGTGACAGTGGCCTGCTCTTGGCACTGCCCTCTCCCTCCTCTTCTTACAGCAGAAGGCTTTATGGAGTCCCTGGCAGTGGTACCTGGGCTCTGGCCTCGTGAAGCTGAGTCATGAGTCTGACTAATGAGCTTCCCCAATGCCTGCCTATGTCCCTACCCTCTGTGTCCTGAGCATCACCCTGGCCTTATTCACAGCCCACATTCCTGCCCTGCAGCTGGTGGCAAGTTTCATTTCCCACCCATCCTCCTCCACCAGCTAGACTCTCTCCTGGGCCTCAGCCTGGCTCCTTGCTGCCCGACACTCTCTTTTGTCAGCCTTTCTACCTCTGAGACTAAACTGATCTGCTATGAGCAGTACATTTCACTGCTGACTGACCTTGCTGGATCACTTTCCACCCTGGGCCCTTCTCTTCCTGAAGGCATGACTTTCCAGTCATTAAACCATTCCCACCCCACATGAACACACACTCAGGCCATCTCTGATGCAGCGCACTTTTCGGGGTGAGCAGACCCAAGGTCTGCAATGATGACAAGATACAAGTGGTGTGGAGCATGGGAGAGGTGAGAAGGAATGCATGGGGTCCCGCATAGACTTACTCTTCCAAAACCTTCTGGGCTCCAAGTTTATCCATCAGCATCTGGAACTGTGCTTCCTCATCGTGGTCCATGTCTTCCATCTCCTCGCCCCCTCTGGACTGATACACCTTCTCCTCTAGGAGCTGGGCCACCTGCTTGCCAGTTTCCTCCTCACTTTGGCTATTTTGACTGAAGAAGAAGTGACCTAGGAGAGTAGTTGGAAGGACTTGAACCAGACATCCTCAGCCCAGGGAGGACTTGGCTTCCTCTTTTCCTGGAAATCATGTCAAGTTTGCCCTAGAGAAGCAAAAGGGGGGTCCCTCTATAGCAAAGATCCATGGTCACAGAATCTGGAGATTGTGTTCTTTGATCTTCCATTTGCGTTCTGACAGAGATGCCAGAGCCTGGAGACAGTGCCTGGGAAGCAGGCTGGCTCCTCAGTGGATCTCTAAATATTAGATGTAGAACTTGTGTCTTTGGAAGATGCAGCTCAGTGGTAGAGCATTTGCCTAGCATAACCAAGGCCCTGGATTCAATCCCAAGTACTATCACCAAAGAAAAACAATAAGAAAAAAAAGCATATCTTCTTCTGTTTGGGTATTAAGCGGTAAGGATGTTCCCTCCATCACTCTCCAGAAGCCTGTCTTGCCATGCCCATCATCAGCACCACTGCACATGTATAGGCAACTTTCTCTATATTCACGCTGGCTGGCGTGACAGCAATGTGTCCCACCCTCTCAAGTCAATGGAAAGTTCCAGGAGATCAGGAAAGGCATCTGATATGTTTGAGGAAATTACACAGCTCTTTGTAGGAGGTAGAGAGATGGAGAAACTGACCTACTGGTTCATCTCATCTAGAGGTAGAATCTGGATTCTTTATCATACTCCCAGATCTTAGCTCTCTTTCCTGCTAGTGACCTTAAGCCTGACTGTGCTATCCAAACCTAGAAATTTCTCTGGTAGCTGCTGCCCCTCAGCTGGACTTAGGCTGAGCTATCCTGTTATCACACACTTTTATTTTGTCTGTCAAGGCAGGAAATATGGGCTGAAAATCCTGGTACAGCTTCCTGCTGATGCCAAACCTGCCCAAGCTCCCATGTGGGGGCCCTGGCAGGGACAGTGCAGGGCCACAGAGGTGTGAACAGTCAAGGCAGGCATGTGAGAAGAGCCAATAGTCTACTCCCCTCAACCTCCAGCTCTGCACCCCCAAAAGAAGAGCGGAAAAGCCCCAGAGAGAGTCCAAAAGAGGCGGAGGGAACAGGAATATATGTTACACAGCTGCAGGGAGACTCCCAGCCCTGGGTCTCCGGCACCCACCAGAACTTACTAAATCCAGCAGTGAACTCCTCTGGGGTCAGAAAGCCATTGCCGTCAGCATCCAGGGCATCAAACACATGCTCCAGTTCTTCCAGACTTAGGGGTAGCTCCTGATGTAGCCTCTGAAAGCAATCCAGATCACACTGGTAGGCATGCTCATGGTCATGGGGACCTAGAGCTTGGCTCAGGCCTGCAAAAGCCTTGAACATTGTCCTCCCTACCATATTAGTGCAGAGACCCTTTGTTGGGTGCCAACTAATGGGTCAGACAATTTTCTATATGATTTATAAAGAAACATATGTATAAGCGTTTCTATTTTCATTTAATTCTCATGATACCCCTTTGGGGTAGATATTATTATTCCCATTTTACAGATGAAGTATAAAGGTAAACTGCCAGCCCCAGGGTCATATAGTCAAGGAGTCAAATTCAGCTCTGACTTCCAAGCTGGTACTCCTAGCACTGTCAAAGACCAAAGCTGTAAGGGACTGAATAGCTCTAGGTAGATTCAGGATGCGGTGTTCTGAAGCTAAGTGGCACCACAGATGCCTAGGACACAACATCTGGCATCTGGAAACCACTCAATCAAAGCAGGAGAGGGAGCAGGGCCTGGTGGCACAGGTCTGTAATCCTAGCTACTTGGAAGGTTGAGGCAGAAGGATGCCAAGTTCAAGACGAGCCTTGGTAACTTGGCGAGACTTGTATTTCAAAATCAAAAGTAAAAACAGGCTGAGGATGTAGCTGAATTGTAGAGAACTTATGTAGCCTGCATAAGGCCCCAGGTTTGACCCTTAGCACATAAATAAATAAATAAATAAATAAATAAATAAATAAATAAATAAATAAATAGTAGTGGGAAGGACAGAGAGAAGGAAAGACAAAGGCTCATGGAGCCACCGTGCGCACCCTGGTCTTTTCCTCCGAGTACCCCCTTTCCTGAGCCATGCTACCTTCCCTATTATGTGGGTCTTTCTTAGTGGTGGCCTTCTGTCCCAGGGCCTCAATGCTATTCTTGTAAGTAGTTGTGGACATATTTGGTTCCTTAGCTCTGAGGATGCTGGATAAACCCCCTCCTAACTGCAAAGTGACCCCCACATACAGTGTCCCACTCTGATTTGAATGTGAAATGTCCCCCCACAAGTTCAAGGGATCGAACACTTAGTCCCTCAACTGATGGTGTTGTTATAGGAGGTTGTGGGGTCTAGCTGGGGAAGGTAGGTCACTGGGGAGGGCCCTGGAGATTCAGAGCCTGCACCCACTGTCAGCATGAGGAATGAGGTAGCTGAGCTGTCGACACTTCCCTCTGGCATCTGTCTGTCTGGTGTGAAATGGCCCCAGGCCAGAGCAAGAGTCCTCCTGTACCTAACAATCCATCTCCAAGTGAGGATCCCCAAGAGACTTCGTTAGCTCTCGGCTGGCCCTCCTTCTCCTCAGGAACCCAAGGACCAGCTGCACGAACTACTCCTGTGCAAGTGGCTGGCAGCATTAGCTAGCACGCACAGGGCTTTGTAAGAAGGAAAGTGGACACACATGTGGACAGTTAGAGTCGGCAGGTGGGACAGCCCATGACAACCTGGAGGGAGCGCTTGTTCACAGTCTTTTAGCTGATGAGCTATAAAGCATCATTTGGCTGGTCTGTGCATTAACGGTGGCATTTAGGACACATTACCAAGTGGGAAGGGAAGGCAGGCTAATGGAAAAGCCATTTGGAAGAACTGAATTAAATATGAATGGGTTTTTCAAGAAAGGAAAAGAGAGGGAAAGCATATGCAAGGACTCTAGAAGCTCAACAGCATAGCAGACATCAACCGCCCATAAACCAGCTGTGGCAAGAATGCAGGGAGAGAATTCAGGGTGGGAGAGTGTTGAGTTTGCAAGTAGGAAGCTTATTGGCTCCACTGGAAATGAGAGATGTTCCCCCTGGAGGTAGGATGAAACCTCCTTGGCTCCTACCACAGTCGGATCCCAAGGCTTAGATTTCCTCCCTCCCTAGTCAGCTTCAGGTTGCTGGATCTGGCAGAGCATTGATAGCTTCCATTATACTTTAGCTGGAAAGAAACTCTAAAAGTCAGCGGGACCCTCAACCGGCCTATCGTCCTCTACACATGTGTGCACATGAACACACAGGTGCCATACCAAGTTTGTAGGTAGTGTGAATCAGGGAGGAGTCTCCAGACTCAAACTCAACCACCTTCCCCAAGCGCGGGGTTACAGTTTCACCCATGCTCAAATGACACTCACATAGGAGAAGAAGCTGGAGGAGAGCCATGTTTCAGGCCAGAAGTGCACACACCCTCTTCCTTTGGGTGTCCACAGCAGCCTGATCAGACCTGTTTCTCGCCTATGGTATAGCTCAGCTATTCTGAGCATCATTAGGATGGCTGAAGCTCTATCTGTCTCCATCCCACGACAGACTGCCATGTGCTTGACTTTAGTAGGTTGCTTGGTATAGACTGGGCCTTCTCAATGTCTGAGAATGGACCATTTCATTCTCAGGAGCAGTTGAGGGGGTCAAGGGGGTAGGGGAACAATGTAGGACTGTCCTATGTACAATACTCCTAATGCTAAACCTGTCACTGCCTGGTTTTGTATGGTCAGTGAAGTAAGAATGGTAAGGCCAGGTGTTTAGAGCTAAGAATAAGCCTCTGTGTGTGATTTGGGAGCTGCGTGGTGGGCCCCCAAAAACGTCAAAGACCAACCAACAACATTTTGGCATACCAACATGGGGCTCGAATTTCCATAGTGCCTGAGAGAGCTGAAAACAAAAAACAAAAACAAAAGTAAAAGAAAAAGAAAAAGGACATGGCTCCTTTAAGAGGCACTGCTAGCAGGGCAGCAGCTAAATAAAAACGGCAAGCTAAGTAAAGAAAAAAAAATGCCTGTGGCAGCTCAGGTACTGGCATTCCATAGGTAAGAAGGTTTAACGCAGTTCAGAACCTCTGACCAGGCTGTGAGCTTTAGGCCTGGCTTTCAGGACTGGAGAAGTGGGTGGAACCAGCTAAGAGCTTGTAGAAGATTCAGGTGTAGGTTAGCAGTTTAAAGATTTGCTCACGCAGTCAAAGAAGGCTAAAAGATAGGCAGTAAAAGAGGTCCAGATGGAAAAAAAAATGAAACAAAACTCTAAATAGGTTACAGTGTTTAACAATGTACATAGGCTTAAGAAAAGGAAAATGATATATTCTTAGAAAGAAATGAATAGTTTAAAAATAATAATAATAAAGTCTTTAAAGAGAGAGTAAAAGTAATATAAAAGAAAAAAGCCACGTAAGATGGGAAATACACAGGAAGTCTGGATCCTGTATGTTCATTGTGTTGATTGTTAAAAAGCAAAAGACAGCTTCAAAGAGACCTGGAATTGAAAGAAGGACTATTGAAATAAATCAGCCTGTATACTTTAGGAATGCCTTAACTTTTAAAAAGTCAAAAAATATATTTGTCAAATGAAAATCAAAAATGCTTTGGAGATTGGTTCCCACAGGAGATGAGAGGCTGTGGATTCCTTCAGGGTTAATATGGATCAGGTTTGATCAGGGGAGACCTCCTGAACCTTGACAGGTGACATCTATCAGCAAAGGTTACTGCTGGTCTTCTCAGGACCTGGTCATTATCTCAAAATTTTCTCTCTGGGACCCTAAAGGTACTTTGTCCACAGACAGCAGGAAGCAGTTTGGAGAACATGACCTCCACATTCCCAAGAGGGGTGTGGAAGGCTTTTGGTTATTTGGTGGGTTATGGATGTTTGTTATCATTTAGGGGAATATAGTATATTGATACAAATTTAAAGTTATTTTTGTTACACTGTATACATGTTTCTACTCTTGTTTAAAGGATTTTTGTATATTGATAAAAATTTAAGGTTATTTTTGTTATAACATATTATATATATGTTTCTATTCTTGTTTAAGGTTATTGCACCTATGCAGTTTATTTACAATTATAAGGCAAAAGTTTAGTTTTTGAAAGCTGTTATTATAAACTATATAGGATAATCAGGAAACATAGGTTAGTCATTTATAACAAATTTGTAGATATGTTAGGAATGCTTTCCAGATCATACAGAGATATATTTTAGATAGACAGCTGGTCTTTGAACCTTTCCAAGACCTATAGAATATGGCATTTAAAATGTTTGCTAACAAAGTTTTCATGACAATGAGACACATCTGCTCCTGGCAGCACCAATTTACTTCAGAGATGATGAGCATTGAAGAAACTCCTTTTGGAGTTTGCTTTCATTGTGGCAAGGTTAGCCACTGGGCAAAGAAACTGCTCTTGCCTTTGACTGCTGACAAATGTGCTATGCAGACTAGACAGGACACACAGGAAAAAGAACTGTTGAACTTTGTCCAAATAAGGCAGGATAGTCCTTCAAAATTCCTGCTTCACAGAAGAGTCTGTTAGATATTCTGCAGGACACAGAGAAAAGTGACTAATAAACTTAGCCAATACAAGGCAGGACAGTCCTTCAAAATTCCACTTCACTAAAAAGTTTGCCAGATATTCTGGGCCTGTAGGCTGAAAATGGATGCCCCAATGTTGCAGAGGAACTCTGGGTGATTGTCCAGGTAGCCAAATGTCTCTGTTGTTAGGTTATATTATATCCTTCTGGGTCCTTGATGGAGTTAAGGGCTAAATAGTTATAGTTGCAATTTTCCTTAGTTATGATAGAAAGAAATTAGGTGTAAAATTTTTGATTCACTAAGATAGGATAGATAATGCATTATTTTTTCTGAATGTGCTAACTACAAATGGACAGAATATTGTAAATGTAATTTTTACTTGATAACTGTTTTTGTTTTATATAGTTTTACTACATTAAAATTAAAACCTTTATTTTTATTTAGACAAAAAGAAGAAAACGCAGAATATTATTTCAAGATGTTACTTTTGTTTATGTTGCATTTGTTTAACTCTGTGAAGTTGTGTTACTGTGCCTGTCTAAAACACCTGATGGTCTAATAAAGGACTGAATGGCCAATAGCAAGGCAGGAGAAAGGATAGGCAGGGTTGGCAGGCAGAGAGAATATATATAGGGAGAAATCTGGGAAGAAAAAAGGAGGAGCCAGAGAAGGAGGAGCCAGCAAGCCATGGAGTAACAGTAAGATTTAGAGAGAACAGGAGAAGCCCAGAGGCAAAAGGTAGATGGGATAATTTAAAATTAAGAAAATCTGGCAAGAAACAAGCCAAGCCAAGGCTGGGTGTTTATAACTAAGAATAAGCCTCCCTGTGTGATTTATTTGGGAGCTGGGTGGTGGGCCCCCCAAAAGACCAAAGACCAACCAGCAACAGAATGGCTTTTACATTTTTAAGTGCTAGAAAGAAAATGAAGAATCATAGTGACACACAAAAAAATTACATAAAATTTAAATTTTTTCAGTACTAAGACTTGAACCCACAGCCTTTGGGATGCTAGATAAGTTCTAATATTGAAATACATCCCCACCTCCTTTTAATTTTTTTTTTTGAGACAAGATCTCACTGAGTTACTCCCTGGCTTTGAACCAACAGTTCTGCCTCAGCCTCCTCAGTAGCTGGGTTTACAGGTATGTGCCACCACACCCCATTTATGTAGATTTATGTGGTGCTAGAGATTAAACTTGGGGGTTCACCAATACTAGCTAGACAAGCACTCTCTCGGGGGTCACATCCTCAGACCCCTGTGGTACACTAAGTCCATCATGTGACTACCACCAGGTCCTATAGTCTTGTGGTAAGGGCCATTGAATAAACAGATACCAGGTTCCCCACACAGCATATGCTGGCAGCAGCTCCAGAGCAAAGGCCTTTTCTGGAAAGAGGTTGCTTCTGGCAGGTGGCCCATGTGAAGCTCAGGGTGGGGACTCCTCTCACCTGCATGTCCGTCCTGGCAATGAAGCCCTTGCCTTCGGAGTCACATGTCTGGAAGAATTCCTGTGCTTTCCTCCACACAACACCCCGGTCTGGCACTTGATCCTCCACCTCCAGCCTCTCCGGGTGGTCTGGCTGCTCCACACAGGTTCCACTTTTCTGCCACCCAGGGCCTGGTATCTGGGAGCTGGAGTCTCCCCTTTCCTTGGGCGTGGCCATCAGACCTGTGGATTTCTTTGTGGATTTTCAGAACCTGAGCAGGGGAGATGGGAAAAAGAAGTGTGTGACCAGGGTGGAGAAAGACAGAAAAAGAGCAGGAAAGAAGAAAAACGGGTTCCAGAGCTGGTCACTAGCATGTCCTGACATCTCTTAGCAACGGACTCTTAATTATCAGGGCTCAGGACCAGTGGGATTTACAGGGAAAGCTGTTAGATCAGCTAGTCTGTCAAATGAGAGAGAATCAAGGGAAGGGAAGGAACACATGGAGATTGAAAGGAGATGAGCTAGAGGGTGCCCTACACTCTCCCAACTTAAATAGCCACACAACACCAAAGGAGGCAAATGGATACGCAAATTGTAGTGTGTAAACACAACAGACGCTACTCTGCACAAATAGGGAATGAACTGGATCTTGAGTAACAAAAATGGATAAATTTCAAAATAATCACACAAACACAAGAAGCAAGGAAGAATACATGTCACGTGATTCCACTTACATAAATTTGTTTACAGTTTTTGTCCAAGTTTACTATTACATTTGATCATATGATTCCACTTACATAAATTTGTTTACAGTTTTTTCCAAGTTTATTATCGCATTCGATCACATGATTCCACTTAAATAAATTTGTTTATAGTTTTTGTCCAAGTTTATTATTGCATTTGATCACATTTCTGGAAAATGGAAACAACCATGACAGAAAGATAATATGGGACGAGGAGGGATGAGAAAGAGGAGATCTGGGATATGGACAGATAGGATCATTACCTTCATTTCCTGAGTGTGACATGTGAGTCCATGGTAGACTCACAGATCTATTAACTTATTCATTGATTCCTAGTAGTCTCTCAGTATCCCTGAGGGATTGCTCCAGACTCCTCACCCTGCTAAAAAAATCTGAGTGTTTAAGTTCCTTATACAAAATGGGTTGTATTTATATATAACCTATGCATATTCTACCATATATTTTATTTATTTATTTATAGACAGAGCCTCATGGTGTAACCCAAGCCAACCTCATATTTGTGATTCTCCTGCCTCGGTCTCCCATGTGCTGGGGTCACAGATGTGCATCACCACACGTATCTCCTACCATATGCCATCTAGAGAAGGCTTATAATATCTGCTATAGAGCCGGGCGGTTGTGGCGCACGCCTTTAATCCCAGCACTCGGGAGGCAGAGGCAGGCGGATCTTTGTGAGTTCGAGGCCAGCCTGGTCTCCAAAGCGAGTTCCAGGAAAGGTGCAAAGCTACACAGAGAAACCCTGTCTCGAAAAAACCAAAAAAAAAAAAAATATATCTGCTATAGTTTAAGTGTTATATAAACAGTTCTTAAACTATAGAGTCTAGAGGAAAAAGCTTATGCCTGCTCAGGACACCCATATTCTTTAATACTTCCTATGTTTAGTTATGTAGAACCCAACATATGGAAGACTGACAGCATTCATGTGCATGTATGTGCACGCGCGCACACGCACACACACACACACACACACACACACACACACACACACCATACACATATATGTATGTATATGCACACAAATCTATGTCAAAATTTATCAAGCTACAGACTTCAAAGTCATGCAGCTTATCGTATGTCAATAACTCAATGA
Organism: Peromyscus eremicus; assembly: GCF_949786415.1. Taxonomy (NCBI): domain Eukaryota; kingdom Metazoa; phylum Chordata; class Mammalia; order Rodentia; family Cricetidae; genus Peromyscus; species Peromyscus eremicus. The sequence goes on along the minus strand of NC_081418.1, from coordinate 137,722,623 downwards.
GTGTATTGAGAAGGAGGAGGAAGATGAGGAATTATTGTTGTGTTGGGGCCACTACCTTCTTCTGTCTCCCCAGGCCTAAGCAATATAGCTTAGTCTATTACTTATGTATATGCATAATTTTATGTGTATGGTTGTTTTGTCTGCATGTATGTCTGTACATCCCATGTGTGCAGTACCTATAGAGGCCAGAAGAGGGCATTGGATCCCCTAGAACTGAAGTTACAGATGGTTGTGAGCTGACACTAGGAACAGAACCTGGGTCCTCTGGCAGAGCAGCTGGTGCTCTGGACCACTAGCCCCCAGGCTATTGTGTTTACCCAGAACTGTGATTCTTCCTTTGAAATTCAATTAAGCAATTTCCCAATGCAGGGAGCTAAGCAAACCCTAAACCAGTGGTTCTCAACCTTCCTAATGCTGCAACACTACAGTTCCTCATGTTGTGGTGACCCCCAACTATAAAATTATTTCATGGCTACTTCATAACTGTAATTCTGCTACTGTTATGAATTGTAATGAATATCTGATGTGCAGGATATTTGATATTTGACCCCAAGGTTGAGAATTGCTACCCTAAACACACAGAAGTAGGGCAGAGCTCTTGGGAAAGGCCACTTATCTATGGCATCCAGCCTTCTTTCCTTTCCCCTGAGGCCCCTGGATTGATTTGAAATCTTTGCACAGCTTGTGTGAGTTTTCCCAGGGTAGTTGGGGGCAAAACATCTCAAAGCAAAGTGGAATCCCTGTCCTGAGCTCAGTACCTGGAGAGAGCCCAAGGAAGCCTTAACTTTGGGGATAGACAGGGTTCTTGTCTCCAAGATTTGCTGTTAGAGGGGTTGGTGAGATGGCTCAGCGGGTAAATGCACTTGCCAGGCAAGTCTGGTGACCCAAGTTCAATTCCCAGGACCCAGGTAAAGGTAAAAGGGGAGAACTGGCTCCATAAATTTGTCCTCTGACCTTTGCACTCATACAGTGGTATTTGTACACACACACACACATGCATATACAATAGTAATATTTTTAATTAAAATATTTTCCATTTAGACCAAAAGACAAGTACAGTCACAAAAAAGACAGGCTAAGTTCCATCCTCCTTGTAGCCTGTCTGCCTGCCTCCCTCTCTCCTTCCTTCTTTCCTCCTGATTGAAGACCAACCCCAGGACCATGCCATGCTAAGCCCACCCCATCACTGAGCTACATCCCTCAGATGAACATACGTCATACCTATCTGTGGCTAAACCACTCTTTTCCTCCAGAATAATTCCACAAAAACACTTTACATGCAGATGGAAATTATCCAGTCCTTAAACATTTCTAGGAAGATTTCCCAGTCATCCAGAGTAATTCTAGCAGCTTAAGTGTGCAATCAGAAAGTTTGTAGATCAAACCTAAATCCCCCCTGAGGGTTTAAAGTGAATTTCTGCCTTAATCTGATTTCAGCTGCTACTTCTCTCCTCACTTTACCTGCTGCCAACTTGAAGGTGGCCACTAAGTCACATGGATTCCCCTTGAATCCCTTCTGCAGCCGGCAGCTAGAAGATGAAAGCCCCAAAGCATCCCTGGGAGCCATTCAAATCTCTTGAACTATCCAGGTCTCAGTAGGAGGAGAACCCCATGTGCAGTGGGACCCCAAGCTCTCAGAGATTAGCTCAGATCTGGCAGGGCTGAAATGGGGCAGTTCTTGCCAAACAATCAACTCAGCATACACCCACCCTGCTCTCACTCGGGAGAGAAGGAAGGATGAAGTGACCATCACACTTGAGCTTCTGTGAGGTGGAATGGGGAGAGCCAAGTTGCCCCAGGTTCAAATTCTGCCTCCATCACTGCCTAGCTGTGGGACACAAAATGAGTCAGGTGACATCTTCACAATTTCCTTTTCCCACCTGTAAAATGCAAGAGACAGGGCAAGCAGAGCTGGGAATAAAAAATTATCAAGGGAGAGAAGATATTTGCTACATATCTGCATTTGTTTGGGGGACTTGACAAGCTGATCTCTTTCCCATAAGAAAACAGCATCTTCCTCCGCTGCAGCTGTCCCTGGGCAACTACCTGTTATCATTACCACTGTTGTTGTTGTTGAAATCAAACTGGCTTCCTCCACCTCAGTTGTATTTCAGCAAGCCAAACTAATGAAACATATACATGTATAAATATGTATACACACATATAATAGCCTATCAATTAGTGACTTTTTTCCTGTTGCTGGGATAGAATGCCATGACCAAGGCAACTTACAGAAGGGAGAGTTTGTTTTCACTTACGATTTCAGAGGGATGGGAATCCACCATGGTAGGGAGGCCAGAAAGCAAGAGGAGGGGGCGGCAGCTGGAGTGAGGTGCTAAGAGCTCAGATCCCGAACTACAAGCACAAAGGAGAGAGAGAGAGAGAGAGAGAGAGAGAGAGAGAGAGAGAGAGAGAGAGAGAACCAGAAGTGACTAAGGCTTGTTAATCTCAAAGTGACATACTTCCTCCAGCAAGGCTGCTCTTCCTAAACCTCCCAAACAGTGCCACCAACTGGGGACCAAGTGTTTAAGACATGCCCAGACTATGGGGGGAACGTTTCTCATTTCTCAGTTTCTCATTCATCATGTATATCTTCATGTGCTTTCATTTCTTTCTTTCTCTCTCTCTCTCTCTCTCTCTCTCTCTCTCTCTCTCTCTCTCTCATATGAGAGAGGAAGAGGAGAAGAGAACAAGCACATGAAGAAAAAAGTCAAGGTTCATGAATCTAGCACAGACTTTCCAGCTGGGCGGAACATGGGGAAGCGGCCTCACCCACACCAGACCACCAGGAAGAGGACAAGCCCCCCAAAAGGGTCAGGTGTATGCAAGCACCTTTGATAAGCGCAGCTTCCCTCTGGCAGTCTGCTGTAGCTTATGCAATCCTCCAGTCAGCATCCTTTCTCCTCAAATTAGGTCCAATTTCCATTTTCTAGCCTCTAGGGAGACAGAGAACAGCTGTCTTACCTCTATGAAATAATTCTTCCAGGTTCGGACAGCTGTTATTAAACACCCCCCTCTACACTCCCCTGATCTATTATAAGATACATTAAAGGCCCTTGCTAATGGCTTCAGGTCTCACCAAGATGGTTGCTAGTCACCCTAATTCCTCTAATAATTAGTGGTTGTAAACCACTTTGAAGATAAAAGGCATTTTATAAGAGCTAAGTCCTATTATGATTAGCTTCCCAATACTTCCTCCCCAACACTGATGAGCACATCAAAGCCAAGTGCAGTCCCGGTAAGCTATCAGCTGCTTAATTAGATGTGTTTCAAGGCAGCTGGTATATATTAAAGAAACTGCTGCAAAATTTATCAACATTAGGAGAGTGGCCGCTTTCTTCCTAATGTGAACGAGCTCTTTTCAAAGGCTGTCAGCTCTGATGCCTGTGAGACAGGAGCTCAGGGAGGCCTGAGTGCTAATACGTATTCCGGGTCCAGGAGGGAAAGGCGCTCTCAGCGCCTGGCTTTGCATAACATCTTGTCAACAGGATTCTACATACCCTGTCTTTTGATTTTGCAAACATGCTGTGATGTAAACAAGAAAAGTCACACTCTCTCTGCTGCATAGATGAGGACCATGCATACAACCATGGCTTTGCAGGGATTTACATCAGTGTGGTGGAGCTAATCAAGGTTAAGGTCCCAGACCAACAGTAATGGATGTGCCATGATTGGTGCTCCACCCAGACACTCTGAAACGTTTGTGCACCGTTGCCGGGCTCCTGGGTGCTCTGGCTTCTCATTGCCTGCACCTGCACTTCTTATAAAGCAGGCTACTGGAGTTATTTAGTTCACAGAGGCAGAGCCAAAAACGTCTGAAAGTTTCCTTAATGCTTCTAAATAGCTTTCAACCGGTGACTGACCTGGGGGGGGGGCGGGGGGGTGAAAGGCCAGTACCCTTGTCGTGTGGTGAGGGCAACGGCTGAGTTGTGAGTTGTACTCCCAAACACTCGGCAGGACCAGAGGCTGGAACCTTGCCTCAGTTCTTGCTTTGGTTTCTCCCCCTCTGCAGCCTGCTCCCCTCCCTCTTACTGGACTCTCCTGGGCATATCCCCTCTTGAAAGCACCCACCTGTAAATAGCCCTCTCAGGCTAGGCTTCTGCAACCCCATGCCAGGATAGCTCTCCTGCCTCAGCACTCAGGAGCATTTTGCATATTTTCTACAGAACCCATGCTCCTAGAGTCTCTTAGCTCCAAATCTTCCCTTCCAAGCCTCCATCCTTCCGTGATCTTCTGTCAGCCCTACACCCTCGATCCTGGGTCTGAATTCTCAAAGCCTGTTTTCTCTTGTATCATGATGCCCTAACTGCTTCTTGAGGGAGTCTTCATGCCTCTCTCCCGAGCCACTCGGACATCATCAAACCAGGCAGGTGCCATGGAAGATGGAGAAATTTAAGAGTGTGTAGACGAATCTTAAATGGTCTTATTAATTAAAAACTCAGTGCCAGCTATTGGGGTAAATTCTGAAAGATCAGAGAGACAGAACAAGCTACAGATAACCTCATCTCACCAACTTCTTGGTTGATCCTATTTTCCTCAAACCAGAAGCCTCTGTGTCCTCATTCGAATTGATCTCAGCTGAACTGCTGCTAAAAGCCTAAACGCTTAACAGCCTCTAGTTCCTGGTCCTCACACCTTAAATATCTTTCTGCTTCCTGCCATCGCTTTCTGGGATTAAAAGCATGTGTCACCATGCCTGGCTGTTTCTAGTGTGTCCTTGAACTCACAGAGATCTGGATGGATCTCTGCCTCCCAAGTGATAGGATTAAAGGCGTGTGTGCCACTATTTTCTGGCCTCTATGTCTATCTAGTGGCTGTTCTGTTCTCTGACTCCAGATAAGTTTATTAGGGTGCACAATATATTGGGGGACATAATATCACCACAAGAATGCTGTTTCCTTGGTGAGTTTACATTGTAGCAATGTAATGAGACACAAATGAGGGACAGAGGATGTGAGGAGAGCCACATGTGTGTACGATGACACCTCTCAAGGTGCTACCCCCAAATGAAGCTGTTCCACAATAGTTCTCCATGAAACTTAACTCTAGCTTGGGTCATTTGCCTATTTTTGTTACAGGTATTTGTTTATTGGTGGTATAGGAGATGGCAGGTGTGTGTCATGGTGCCCGTCTGGAAGTCACAGGGCAACTTGCATGGGGCCAGTTCTCTATCCACCATGTAGGACATAATGATTAACTCCTGTGGTCAGGCAGTGCTCATTTACCCAACTTTTGAATCAGAAGGTATTACCAAATGTTTAAGGAAAGCTGGTTGTCATGGAGATCATCCAAATGGGCACATAATACTGTCAGAGGAGCTTTCATCTAATTTGGTTTGCCCAGTCAGCACCAGGTTCAGAGAAGTGCCTCAAAATCCTGCTTCTGGAAGCTTAAGTAATCATTTTAGTGGCAGACTGTGGATTCAAACTTATGTCCTCTTTAAAAATCTCCATTTTTCTCTCTCTGTAATATGGGGCCATGAGACTTTGCAGAATTGTTGTGAAGAATTATGTATATCCACCATTATAATATTTGGTATATAGTCAGCATAGCAGAGTAGATAATTGCTACTTTAAAAATTTTTTAGTGTGTGTGTGTGTGTGTGTGTGTGTGTGTGTGTGTGTGTGTGTGTCTGTCTATCTGTCTGAGTGCAGGTGCCTACAGAGGCCAGAAAAGGACACCTGAAATCCTGGAGGTAAAGTTACAAAGAGTCATGAACTGCCAGATGTGAGTACTGGGAACTGAGCCTTGGTCTTCTGCAAGAGCAGGAAGTGCTTTTAACCGGTGAGCATCTCTCCAGCCTTTTTATGCCCAGATGTAAAATCAAACCAAAGAGCATCCCTACAGTTTGGATGTGGTTTCTTCCCTAAAGGTTCACATGCTGAAATACTACGGAAAGGTAGCAGGCTTTTAGAGGCAGGCCTGGTGGAGTGGTTAATGCTCATCCCTTGGGGTGGGTTGCTGTAATGCAGTGGGTCCACTTCCTCAGAACAGCCACTGTGAAAGAGGGAGCTGCCCCCTGTGTGGTCTCCACCTTCCTCTTCAGTTTTGTGACCTCTCTCTCTCTCTCCCACGTGTCCCTGCCATGTGATGCTATCTGCCATGAGGCCCTCACCAGAAGCTGATGCTGGTAAAGCCTCCTTAGAAATCCAGAATTGTGGGGTGAAGAAACCTCTTTCCTTTATAACAAATCCAGCTTTGGATTATCATAACAAGGTAATTCTTTATTGAGAAGCCCACACTTGTGCTCTTGAGTGTGTCTTAATTTCTTCTGAGCACCTCTTTTGTTCTTAACCCACATGCCCAAGCCCATATTAAAATATCTTTAATAGACCACAACTCTGCCTCATATGAATCATGACAACATTGCCTAGGAGATGTAGCTAACACAAAGACCCACCACTGCTTTCAGGCTGAATTTTAAACACACTAGATCATTAATATCTCTTCATGTCAACTTCCATTCTCTGCCCCACACGTCTTCCCTCCACTTTACTCCTGTTCTCTCAGCTTGCTTGTGCTCTGGTCTCTCTCTCTCTCTCTCTCTCTCTCTCTCTCTCTCTCTCTCTCTCTCTCTCTCTCTCTCTCTGTCTCTCTCTCTCCTCCATCTCCTGATATTTCCTTCCCCTTTGTCTATGCTAAGTCCTACTAGGGCTTAATGACTTGGCCCCTGACTATAACAAGAACGTCATGGGATGAGTGGCCAATGGACATTAGAAATTCATTCCTCATTTGTTCCTTGAATCACAGAATCCAAGGTTAGGTACCATCATGGCTGAGTTCTGGTGGTATCCCCCTTCCAGCAGCAGATACTGACTTCTTACAATGCACTCACACAGCAGAGGGGCCTAGGGAGTTTTCTTGGGCCATCAATCTCATCTGTGAGGGTAGCCCTTCTGAGCTCGATGCCATCTACACTGGGAGTCAGGTACATCTCAGGAATTTTGTGAGACACAGTTGTAATTCAGTCCACAGCATTCTGCCCCTGGTCCTTCACATCAACCCACATGAAAATAGTTCATCCTCCCATATACAAAATAGCTCTCTCCATCCCAGTAGCTTCCAGAGTTTTAGTTCATTCCAGCATCAACACAGCCTGGTACACTCAGTTTTCCAAGCCTGAGACCTCACTAGTGATCTGTTAGGAGTGGAATCAGCCCTCCAAATCACCAGGCTGCACCTCAGCAGATTCAACCGACTGGTGAGTGAGAGTGTTAAATAATGATGTCTATACTGAGCATGTAGAGGGTTTTTTGTTATTCCTTAAACAATACAGTCTAACGACCATTGGCATAGCATTCATCCTCATTATCAGCCTTCTAAGTGTCCTTTGCAGCATTTGGGAGACAGTGTGGAGGTTACACAGAAGTGTCACTCATTTTCTGTCATGGGCTTGAACATCCACGACATCCACGGAGTGCAGCATCTGTGGGGTGCTTAGAACCCCTTCTCCATAAGACTTTACTAAAACAGCAACAACGGCGCTGGCGTGCACAGGGCCTGGAGCTGAGAGCCTTGAGGGCAGATGAAGCCCGGGGGCTGTTTGTCCCTCGTTCACCTGGAGCTCTCAGCTCTGGTGACTGGTGACTGACAATTGGCAGCTCCTTACATAGGGAGGAAGCTTTTGCTGCTGGTGACTTGAAACCCACCTAACCCCCTGAAGAAGGATCGAAGCACACCCTGTTTGCCATTAGAGATACAGTGGAAGGAGCTGTACAGCAGTTAGAGAATAGGGGATAGAAAATGCCCCTCCTAGCAGGATGCAAAATCCCACAGGGAAATGGCCTAGTGCCCCTCTTCCAGGTTGTAGAGAAGAAGTGGGAAGGTGAGGGCACTGGACTGGGAAGCCTGGCTTGGTGGGGTCCATTGCATGCCAGAAGCCCCAGCTCTCAGCAGGCCCTCCTAAAATTACTGCCTCCAATCTGCTGATGCTACCCACAGCACCAAAGCTCACCTCAAAGGCAGAGATGCAGAATGTGGCTGGATTCACGGCCCTGACTGATCCAGGGATGCAGTGGTGTTTACAAGAAAGCCCATAATGGCAGCCCACTAAAAAGAATTTGTGGTGATATTTTATCTGTGTACCCCAATAAAGTTTATCTGAGGATCAGAGGGAAAAGCCAATCACTATAGTAAACATAGAGGTCAGGCAATGATAGCACACGTCTTTAATCCTATCACTCAGGAGGCACAGATCCCTCTGGATCTCTGTGAGTTCAAAGCCACACTGGAAACAGAGCCAGGCGTGGTGGTACATACCTTTAATCCCAGCACTAACCATAAAGGTCTGGAGGTCTGTACAGACAGACAGGAAGTGACAGAGCTGGGCAGGAAGAGGAAGTGATGTAGCTGGGCGGCGAGAGGAAGTGAGATAGCAGAACAAAAAGGCATATAGGCGTAGGTATACAGGAAGCAGGTCTCTTTGGCTGAGGATCTCCAAGTGGTGAGAACGTGGCTGACTTCTTTCTGCTTTTCTGATCTCTCGATTTTAACCCCAATATCTGGCTCTGGGTTTTTGTTTGTTTGTTTGTTTGTTTATTAGTAAGACCATTTATTGCTTTGTCTTACAAAGATTCACTGTGACTTGGCTATGGTTGACCACCAAGGGTTCATACTTTGGAAACTTGGTCCACAGTGTGCCAATATTGAGGTAGGGGGCCTTGAAGTGGTGCCTAGTGGGAGTTGACTGGGAACAAGAACCTTGGACTAGTGTTAGCTCTCACAAAACTAATTGTTGCAAAAGCCAGAGCCTGACCCCTGGACTACTTTCTGCTTCCTGTCTTGCTGTGTGATATTTTTGTTGTTGTTGGGTTTTTTTGTTTGTTTGTTTTTTGTTTTTGTTTTTGGTTTTTTGTTTGTTTTTTTTTTTTTGAGACAGGGTTTTCTGTGTAGTTTTGGTGCCTGTCCTGGATCTCGCTCTGTAGACCAGGCTGGCCTTGAACTCACAGAGATCCACTTGTCTCTGCCTCCCGAGTATTGGGATTAAAGGCGTGTGCCACCACCACCCAGCTGCTGTGTCATCTCTTACTCTCACTGGCAATCCCTCCATGATGCCATCACTAGAATATAATCCAGCTGTGTGTAATAGGCTGCATACTCATCTTTTTTTCAAGGCATACCCAGCCATGGGTATTTTGTTATAGTAACAGAAAATAGACTAAAATGGTGCCAGAAAGGGGAATAGGTTTGGGAACAGGGAAGACATGGGCCCTCTGTCTACCGTTAGTTTGAGTATTCAGACTGAACCAGGAAAGAATGTTGCAGAGTATGTTGGCCATTGTGGTAAGCAGCATGGACGGAGAACATACCTCAGATGCTGAAGGAGCAATAAAAGATGGAATTAGCTTTCATCCTTTCTGCTGAAGTCAAAGCTCAAGCAGCAGGCAGATCCAGGAGAGTGAATGGATAGTACTGAAGATTCTGGCCTTTCTAGAGCTCATACACTCAGTCCAAGTAAGGCAAATACTCATCAGGTGCTTCCAGTTCTGTATGAGGCCACTGTCCTCATCCCTTCACTCAGGGATCATTTACTATGAGCAAGCACTCTCCCATGGCCAGGAGTCAGCAGCAGGTGACTCTAGCGAACGCACACCATGGCAAGTGACAGCAATAAATACCCACACTCAATGAGCACATCCCAACAGTGAAAAGTGATGGGGGAAACATTCCCCCTCTAAGACATCTACCGGTGCTCACCGAGTCCACAACTCACGGCCTTGCTATCAGGATTCTGGCAGCACCCACCGTGGGGAGCAAAGCCGGGGACTTGGAGGACAGAAGGAAGGTGCTGCCCTGCACTGTTCCCAGCTGCCGACCCCTCAAGGGCCTCTTGGGAAAAGCGTGACAAGGGCCACACAGGAGATGTTAGCAGCTGTACTGTTTGGCTAGTTTGTCCCCAAAGGAGGAAAGATTTGTTTTGGCTGGTGGCTCAGAGCTCTCAGTTTGTGCTTAGCCAGATCTGTTGTTTCTGGGCTCTGCAGAGGCTGTATTGATTGATGACAGGGAGGACACGGTGGGCAGAGGGAGAGAGACAGAGGGGCCTGCAGATAAAATACAGCCCCCAATGCAGACCCCTAGGACCTATTTCCACTGGCTAGGCATCCACTCCTAGTTTTCACATCTTTCTAAAATAGCGCCACCAGCCGGGGACCAGGCCTTCAACTATGAGCCTGTGGGGACTCTGTCTAGCTGGAAATCTTAAAGGGAGTGTTCTGATTTTCTTCTATATCAGCAGTTCTCAACCTGTGGGTTGTGGCGACCCCTTTGGGAGTTGAACAACCCTTTCACAGGAGTCAATATCAGCTATCCTGCATATCAGGTATTTACATTACAATTCATAACAGTAGCTAAATTAAAGTTATGAAGTAACAATGAAAATAATTTTATGTTTGGGGCAGGTCAACACAACATGAGGAACCGTATTAAAGGGTCACAGAATTAGGAAGATTGAGAACCACTGTTCTATATTTTCTCCCTTTTTAATACAATCTATTACTATATTTACAATACGGGGAGAAAAACAACTTTGTAAATAAAAAGATTGGCCTCTCTAACTTAAGTGAATAAGAAACACAATTCAACCGAGTAGGCAGAGGCCAGACTGTAGAGTGATGTTGTTTCTAGGTTTACAAAGCAATTTCTCAAAAATATGTCCTTCGAGACTTACAAGACTCTCTCAAGGTTACATGAGAAACACGTCTTGTGTATGAAAAGGATTCTCGAGGCCCTCTCTTCTAGGCCAGTGTGCACTCCATTATTCCACAGGCTGTCTGTAGCTGGCCTTGCTTCTATTTGTAGCGGAAGGCTTCTGGAAGCTACTGAGCACCTGCTATGATTTATATATGAAATGCCCCTCACAGACTCAGGTGTTCAAACCCAGACCCCCAGTTGGTGGCAATATTCTGAAATTCTGAAAACTTTAGGAGGTGGGGTCTACAGGGAGGAAGTCATGTCCTTGGTAAAAGCTTGACTTTGCCTGCCTCCTCCTTCCTCCCGCCCTCCTCTCACTTGGCTTGCTGGCCACCATGAGATCCCTACCACCACATGCTCCTGTCACCATGATGTGCTCTGGAGAGTATGAGGCCAAGCAACCATGGACTGAATCCTCTGAAAGAGTGAGCCGAAGTCAGTCCTTCCTCCCCTAAACTGTCTATGTCAGGGATGCTGGCCACAGCGATGTAGAAGCAGCCAATAGGATTCTGCAGATCCTGGCCCTCCTCTGCACTCCTGTCCTCGGATTCAGTCACACTTACACTTATTGAATGCATCTTTCAAACCCCCAAACCTGCCAACTCCCAGTCACTGTAGTGACTTGGAGTCCCTACAAGGCAGTGTGCAAGCAGCCAGCATCAGAGGAGGCCGAATTGGGACAGTAGCCCTTCACTCAGGATCCAGACAGACCTTGTCCCCGATTACAACCGAGAGAAGTCAGACAGATACTCGAAAGTGGAGACTGAGATTGCCAGAGACCAGCCTGCTTCTCAAAAGATGCGTGTTCTAGATGAAGAGATGGCGGGCCCAGCAAAATGAAAAGCTAATGAAAAACAGGGCGTGCATCTCCAAGGATGAAATGGCCCCCTTCCCCCTCTTTGGAACAAGGTGGGTTACCACCCAGCCGATGAGAGATGTCCCAAGTCTGTACATGATTATCTCCTGGAGAGGTCATAGAAGGCTAGGAACTGGGCGAGGGGTGGGTACAACCAGTGATGACAGAGCCAGCGGCAGAAACACAAGGAAGGAGCTTCAGTGGCTGAATGGATGACACCGCAGTTCTACAGGGCAGGGTGCCAAGGCTGGGGGGCGGGGTGACAGCTGGTGACTGAAATGTCAGGACCATCTTTGGAGGAGGAAGTTAGGCTCAAAGCCCACCTCAGAAAGGGATGGATTTAGGTGTTCTGTGCTGTTTGCATTTTGTCTTATGTGGCTGTGGCTGCGGCTGCGGCTGCGGCTGCATGTGGATGTGCAAGAAGGTCAGAGGTTGACATCAGGTATCTTCCTTAATTGCTTCTCAAACTTTTTGTTTTCTCAAGACAAGTTTTCTCACTGAACCTGGAGCTCACAGATTTTGCTGACTGGCCAGCAAACCCCAGGCATCCCCCTGTCTCTGCACCCCCAGCACTGGGATTACAAGTGTGCATTACTGTGTGTGGCTTTTTCTTTAAGTGCTGGGCATGGGAACTCAGAACCCCACGCTCGCATGGCAAGCACGTTACCCACTGAGCGGTCTCACCAGTCCCAGATTTGGATGTTCCTTGAAGTGATCCTGTTTAGAAAGGATATGAACAGTGGCTGGGGAGTTGCCTCAGGAGTGAGCCCTTTCTTTTCCAGATGTTGGTGGGTAGACTTCTGACCTCTTACCTGCCCCGGGCTTGCCTTCAGGTTGCTAGGTATCTCCCTACTGTGCTCTGAAATGCCAGCAATGCTCAAGGCTGAACATGAGGTCTGGTGTCAGCACCGGGCAATGCTGAAGACACCTGGCTACCTGGGTCACTGTGCATTGAGCTTTTCCTGCAGTATGCAGTATACCCCCCCCAAAGCACCCCCTAGAACTTTCCTGGTGCTCTGGTCTAGTGGGGACACATAATTTGGCTCACAACATGTCCTCCATTGCCATTGGATTTTCCAGGGCGTGTCTCTGTAACCCAGACTATGCTGAATTCCCTGTATACATCATTGGCTGAATTATGTCAACACTGATAACCAGGAAACTTCCATATGGCATTTTAGGGTCCAGGAAGATGTTGGCCATCTACACCCATCATTTATGAATTACTGTCTTATCTGCCATACACAAACACTCTCATGTGACATTCAAAGATTGCACTATCTCATTTGCAATAAAAAACATGCCTGCAGTTACAGCTCCTGGCTGGCAGCTGGTAGAGGGCTAGGCCTGGGGATACAGATGTCTCACCTGGACCCTTTCATGTGACACCTTTATCTTCAAACCCTTCCAGCTTGGCAGAGTGTCCTTCAAATGGGTGACAAGAGCCTTAGGAGGCTTGAGAGCCTGTGCTCAGCTCCCCTGTGACCCTCGGTGGACACCGTTACATTTTCTTTGTTTAAAGAACACGGGGCTTTGGATTTAAACAGCCTTAGGTTTAAGTACTAGGGAGGCACTCAGCATGTGTGTGGCTTACAGCAGTTATCTTTAGATTCCTCTAGTCTCTGCACATGTATAAAAACACCACCTCTGTGGGAAAGTCATGGTGAAGGTAAGGAAATATGTCCCATGTGGAGTCCTTAGCAAGTGGCCTGGTACACACTTGGTGTCCACCAGGTGCTAACTGCATTTTTATTGTTTTCAATTTTTGAGATTTATTTTTATTTTATATGTGCAGATATTTTGCCTGCATGCAGATCCATGTACCACGTGCATGCAGTGCCTAGGGAGGAGAGAAAAGGCCACCAGATCCCCTGAACTGTGGTGACTGGCAGTTGCTAGCTGCCATGTGGGTGCGAATCCTGTCCTGACCCTAAGTCACTTGGCCTCCAGCTCCTCCTGTCCTCCCTGTGACCAGGGAGTCACCAGACTCTACCATTCACTTCTCAATGGTAGATGTGGGCTGGAAAGAGTGTCCTTCCCCTCCTTCCTCCCCCCTCTCCCTCCTCCCCCTCTTTTCTCTCCAGGCTCGAAGAACAAGAGGTTTCTTAGCATCAACCCACATCAGTGATGCGCTTGTTTACAGGTACTCTTTACTCTGAATTGATTTTCCACGCTCTTTATCAGAGGTCAAAACCTCACAAATTTTTCCTAATCCCACAATAAACTTTCCTAAGAAATACTGAATTCTAGAAATGGCCTCCACAAGGTCACACTCCTTTTTGAGGAAAAAAAAAAAAAAAAAAAAGAACGACAAAAAAACCCATACAAATTACAGACATCCTGCCATGCTGAAATAAAAAACTCAGCAAACGGGCTCATCACCCTGCATCTGTTTCCCATATCTTGCCAGCCTTACCCAGGAATTTCCTACATTCTGTTTCAAAAGCAGAGGCCCCAGCACATCCCCACCGGCCTCTCCATCTCCACCTGTAACTTGAAGGATCCTGGTGCTGGAGCATCCCCTGCTGTTTGTCCCTGTGCACTCGCTTCCCTGTCCCCTGAGGCCCGAAGTGTGAGTTCCTGTGTCCCTGCTCTAGCCTCCTCACACTGAGCTTTTAGGACAACAGCCATTATTTCTCTTTCCAAGCCTGGCCCTGGAGCCTCTTGAATGATATTCTAAATTTAGGAGTTTGTGAGCATCAAAATCTCACTGTTTTCCTCCGGGCGGAACTCAGAAGCACTTTATATTACAGGGGATTAAAGTGGCCAAAAATCAGCTGTGTCACCCTAACAAGACCAGAAGCACGGCAGGGTTTGGGGCTGCACTGAGGAGAATCTGAAGCAAGATGTAGAAGCCACTTCACCCTGGACCAGGACCCAGTCAGCTGCTTGATCTGGGTCAGGATTTGGTCCCTCTCCTGGGCCATTCTGCAGAAGGGTTGGCTGGCCAGGACTTCTGGTGCTCAGATTCAGAGTGTCCTCCCAGCAGGAACTAAGTAGGTTCCAAAGCCAAGCAAGGTCACCTGGAGGCTTCCCACTGGCCGTTACAAAGGGACTCCAGGTTCAAGATGTTGTGTTAAGTAATGAACGGTATGAAGTCACTGACACGTGGCCCTTTTCTATTCTCAATAATTTACAGTCCAATTAAAATAAATGTACATGATAAACTGAAATAGACGGAGGGAGGAAGAAGGGAAGGAGGGAGAGGAGAGACAGAGACAGAAACAGAGAGACAGAGAGATTGAAAAAAAGGACAGAAGAAAATCAATGTGAATGGTGGTTATCTGTTTATTGGGCTTATGGGGGGGTACTTCCTTTTTTACTGTTTTATATATACATTTACTTTTAATAAATAAAACATAAAATGTTTTTTGAAAGAAATTAGGACAGATAATCAACAACAAATGATGAGGGTAATGGGTTCAACTGGGAGTAGGGGTGGTTCTGCTGGGTATCTAGAAGATGAAGAAGGCAAGTCCAGGTCAGAGGAGCAGTGAGAAGGGGAGGCAGAAGGAGGGGAGAAGCATGGGATGTAATCAGGAAAACAGAAGTGAGTATTAGCATCAGTCCAGGACAGAGTGAAGGGTAGGGGTGGGTCCAGAGAGACAGGCTCAGGCCTGGGCCCAGTGGGCCAGCAGTTTATTCTCATGGTCTCTGTGTTTCTTGTTAACATGTTATGGCTTCCACTGTTAAACTTGGCTGTTTACATTCGAGGCTCATTCAGTTTTAGAACCACAGTTCCCAGCATGGTGAGTGCCATATACAGACCTCAACAAGCTCCTGGAGTCTTTAAATTCTAACAGGGCTATTTCTTTACTTGTAGATTTCAGAATGGGAGTTCACACAGGAACATGTGGCAGGCATTGAGTTAGACACCTTAGGTGCCTTGACAGATCCTAACCAAACCCTGTGGGATACTGTGCACACTCATTCTCATTCCATGAGGTACCACACCCAGGGTCACACGGACAGTCGTTAGAGAGTCCAGAGCATTCTGGAGCCAGTAGAGAAGCTGGAGTTAAAGAGTGGGAAGCATTGACCAGACCAGAGCAGGACCACAATCCAGATCTAGGAACTAAACTCTTACTTCTTAAATGTGGGCTGCAGGCCCGCACAGGGTTAGGTAACTGCGGTGTAGGGATCTTGAGAAATTTGGTAACAGTAGAAAGGTTTCTGAACACACAATGACCAGCAATTAATTCAAAATGAAACACGCAATGAATCAAAGTGTGTGTGGCAGTGCTGTCCATGGTACGTGGCATGACTTCAGAGCAGCCTTGGTTCTGAACATAGACGTGCGGACTTTGTGCTGCACATGACATCCTACCAGGCAGTCCTGAAGAATGCAGTCCGAAACACCTCAGCTCAGACGTGAGACCACGGCACATGTCACAAATGACATGCTTTTACTGCACATGCAACATGGTCGCTTCTTACAGAAACATAATGGTTTAATTGTGGGAAACCAAGACTTTTCCTATCGCATTCCTTAGTATGTTAAAATTTTATAGCTTTAAAGTGTATCATATTAGATGCTTGGTTTTAAAAATTGGTGTTTAGGGTTAGTGAGATGGCTCAGAAGGTCAAGGCGCCTTCCACCACGCCTGACTACCCGAGGTCGGTACTCTGGACTCACACAGTAAAAGAAAGGACTCCTGAAACTTTTCCTCTGATCTCCATACACGCGCTGTGATATGTGCACACACACACACACACACACACACACACACACACACACACACACAAATAACTAGGAAGTAATAAATTTTTAATTGGTGTTTGAATTACTGACTTGAGTTTCATTTAAAAATTATCCAATGAATTTTGGCCTGGAATTAGGACAGACTTTCCAATGATTTCTGAAATCACCCTAAACATACTTCTGCCATTTTGTACTTTGTATTTATAGAGGCAGCATTCTTAGTATTGATGACTGTAAAATCAAAATATTGATTAAAGGTGCAGTATAAAATATTCAGTCAATATTTATTTTTTATGTAAAAATAAACACACAGCTGCCTTACTAGTATGCAAGATCTCTCTCCTCTTTAATAAATAGGAAGATTATGTATATCAAATAATTGCTTTAAAATGAATTGTGTTATGGTTTACTATTAGCGAATACTTGATTTGCATTCTTATTTTACATATCTATAAACCCAGATCACATAAAAATTTCTCAGGTGAAAAGGCCCATGAGGATAAACATTTAAGAAGCCCTAATGTAGACTAGCACAGACACTCAGGGACTGGAAATAAGGAAAGGGGCTGGGAAGCCTAGTGTCCTTCTGTGGCTGAGAGCTGACTCGTTTCTTAGCAACTGCATCATGCATGCTTACTGTCTCTGGTGACAACACAGGGACACATGGTACCCACAGGGATTAACCCTTTACTTAGAATAGCTCCTGCCTATATGAAATAGGACTATGGGTCCTGTAGGCAGGCTATGACCAGCATCCACCTCTTCTCCTATCCACTATATTCCTCATTAAAAGCCCCTTGGTCCAAAGACGTCCATGAAGATGCTGATACAGCTGGCCCTCACTACACATGTCAATCCATCCCCAGCTCTGATGAAAGCAGGATTGGGATAGGGTGGGGTGGCGCAGAAGTGGCTTCCGTTCCGTACCACTCACAGACCAGACCAGGCCACCTTTGCTAATTTTCTACCCTGCTCTGAGCCTCGGATTTCACCTGTGAATGGCTTGGGCTGGACAAGAGGATCTTTGCAATTTTCCAGGCTAGGCCTTTGGTTGTATGTTCTTGTGCAAGGAGGACCACACACCCTCCTCAGGATTTCTGTTCGTGCTAATTAAGTGATCCCTGGTGCAGCCAAAGAGCATCTGTCTTGCTGCTAGACTCTGAGCCCTCTGAGGCCAGGATCTGTCTGTCCTGCTCCCAGTAGGGTTTCCTGAGCCTAAAAGAGCAATCGGTGTCTGGTGTTTTCCATGCCCTTTCCTGAGGGGTCATTTTTTCTCCATAGCTCGGGGCATCCCTTAGTATGCTTTTATCCACCCTTCCCGCCACTCTGGGGAAGCATCCTGGTTTTACCAAGCAGAAGGAGGCATAGTTATTGCTCAGTTGTACCTCTGCCCTAGAAGCACAGGGAAAGTACCCCAGGGAGGGCTAGCAACAGCAACAATGATCCTTGTGTTGGTTTTGGCTCTATCCCCATTCCTAATCTCAGCGCCCCACGTCACAGTCTCATGGGACAGGCCCTTCTCCTTACCTAGCATAATGGGCTAGAATGGTGATAGGGCTTCCAGAAGCAAGATATTGTCCAGAATGATCACTACCTCGCCCCTTTCCCATCCAGAGGATCCCAAAACTGGTCCTCAAGACCCACAGCTGCATTCCACATTAAGACAGGAGATACCCAACTAAAAACAAACTATCATGTGACCCAGCTATACTACTCCTGGGAATATACCTGAAGGACTTTGTGCCGGGGCACCACAGAGACACGTGCACATCTATGCTTACTGCAGAATTAGTCACAATAGCGAAGATGTGGAACCAGTCTAAATGCCGGTCAACAACAGATAAAGTGACAAACACAATGTGATATGTCCGCATGGTGGAGTTTATTCTGCCATAAAGAACAGAATTGTCATTTGCAGGAAAATGAGTGGACGTAGAGATCATCGTGCTGAGTTAGATAGGACAAGGACTGCCTGTGTTCCCTCATATGCAGAATCCGAATAAAACAGGCAAGTAAGCAGGGATCGTACCGGGGGAGGAAAGAGTCCAAGGGGAATGAGAGCATGAGGGGGAAATGGGTACAGGAAAGAAAGACAAATAGTGCATGTTATTTCTCTTAGACAAGAACCAAGATTTACACACACGCGCACACGCGCGCGCACGTACTCAGCATGAAAACAGAAGGAGAGAGTCATTAGGGAAAGCAAAGTGGGGAAGCAATGGCGATCTACCTGGCCGTGTCAGATGACCTCGCCCATCTGTGGAAGGAAGAGCTCTCCTTCTGTGAAAATATTATTCTTACAAAATGAAACCAAGGTATTCCTATACCCTTTGCTCATTTCCACGACAACGGGCCATCAAATGTCAACAGAGCTCACGACTAGGAACTAAGAATAATGCCTCTGTTGCTCTCCTCCCCCACCCCCATCCCTTAACCAGGCCCTGCCTTGCCCCTAGTCAAGACATTGCTGTCCCTGGATGTTTCTTGCCAGGTACATTTTGAAGACAGTGTCATCCTCAAGTGGCATCTTTGCTCCCACACTACTGGCCCTTTCTGAGCTCACTGTTCCAAATCAGGCCTGGGAGTACACATAAACACATATCCGCTAATGTAGTTTGTGAGTGCCTATATAGCAGTCTGGAAACTTCTCAGCTCCTCTCC
Source organism: Peromyscus eremicus (assembly GCF_949786415.1). NCBI lineage: Eukaryota > Metazoa > Chordata > Mammalia > Rodentia > Cricetidae > Peromyscus > Peromyscus eremicus. The sequence continues at coordinate 137,703,715 of NC_081418.1, read as the reverse complement.
TGCTGAGCCAGCCTTGGAGTTAGGGAGGACTCTGCTTCTCCGGCATCATTAATGAAAGTTTCATCGTGTAAGTCAGCAGGAAGCAGGGCATGGAGCTGCACTCCTGCATCCTGGAGATGCCTCCACACATGAGATAACTGGCTGATCATTAACTAGGTACATTCCACGTTAACTGTTTTCAGTCCAAGCTGGTAGTCTCAAGATGGGATGTCATAATCCCTTTGGAGACGTTTGCAGGAAGGGATACAGGATTTACTTCAAAAGCAGACCCTCCCAATGATGCTGCAAGTATCAACAGACCTTCACAGGGTGGGACATAATGATCTGCCCACATTCATGAAACCACCAGTGTGGGACAGTGGGACATGCCAGTGTGAGCTGACTACATATGCTGCTTAATGATCTGACTGAGCAACAGAAAGTCAAGGGCTCAGACATGCAATCTCAGGCAATCAGCTACTGTTCCGTAAACATAGCACAGAATGTTCCCAACCTTAGAGATTCTTTAATGCTATGGTATCCCAAGTGCTCCATCTCCATGGCAAATATTTAGAAACACCCATATTTTACCTCGTGGAATAAAATTTCTAGATAAACTAGTCGCTATCTGCATCATTTAGCCTTAACTGAAGTCTTAAGGGGGGGACCCCCACAACTTTTTAAAGTCTTTTAAAAGTTGTATTGTTTATTTTTATGTGTATAGGTGTTTTACCTGCATGTATGTCTGTGTACCATAGAGGCCGAAGAGGGTGTCAAATCCTCTGAGACTGGAGTTAGAGATGGTTGTAAATCACCATGTGGGTACTAGAGAATTGAACCCAGGTCCTCTGAAAGAACAGTCAGTGCACTTAACTGCTGAGCCATCTCTCCAGCCACCAAACTCACAATTTTTAATGGCATGTAGGTCAATGGGAAGGTGGTCGTAATGACTGCCTTGAGACCTGTGACATTGCAGTCAATGCATACACAGCCTGACAATGAACATATTTAGACTGAGTGCGAGACCAATGGAATCCACCTCCCATAAAAATACAGGTAAGTAACAGGTCCGTGTAGGAGGCAACAGAATTTGTTTTTTCAGTCTAAGGGATGACAAGTCCCTTTTCAGCCTGTGTGTGAGGATATGAAGAAGGAAATGGCTTTAATGGAAGCACAGGCGACCAAAACCAAGCACAAATGTAAACGCAGAGAAAGCAAAGGCATGTGTTATTCCTGCACATGGGCTAAGCCTCATGTACAAGTGCAGTGCCGTGATGATGTCCATGCTGTGATGTGGCACAGGTCACGGCAAACACATCCCCAATCTGGAAGTTTTATCCACATAACTGAGACATAATTCAGTCTTTAACAGTAAAAACAACCAGTGTAGAGAGAGGTGGAGTTAGAGGTGTTTGGCAGGGTCCTAGAGTTTTTTTGGGTTGTTTTTTTTTTTTTTAAGACAGTACCTTATGAATCTCAGGCTGTCCTCAAAGTTGCCATGTAGCCAAGGATAACCTTCAACTCCTGAGCCTCCTTCCTCTGCCTTCCAAGTGCTGAGGTCACAAGCATGCAGCACCACGTGGGGTTTCATGCATTGCTGGGGATGGAACCCAAGGCCTTATGCAGGCCAGGCAATTCTCCCAACCAAGCTACTCCCCCAGCTCCTTGAGGTGAATATCAAAGAACAAGGACCTCTCAGTGGGACCTGGGGCTCACTGATTAGCCTAGGCTGGCTGGCCAGAGAGCTCCCCTCCCCCAGGACCTGCCAGTTTTTGTCTCCCCAGCATTAGGATTATGAGACGTTGCCATCACACCCAGCTTTTGATGTGAATACTGGCGGCTGAACTCAAGCCCACAAGCACTTAGCCCACTGAGCTTTCTCCCCATTTGTCTCTTTTGTTGTCATTTGCAGGGACATGTGGACAAGCTGTGACACTGCCGGAGCCCAGATTCTGACCCTAACAACTTCGGAAGCACCTCCATTCTGATGCTGTAAACCAGTGGGTGGCTTCCTGCTTTCACAAGGACTGCACGCCACCCTGGGACCTTTCAGTTTAACGGGTGTTTGGAAATGCTCTAATCTAGACAGATTGCAGGAGAAGGGAAAGGATCCTAGCACGTCAAGACTTTGTCCTTATGCTATTTATACTTTTCTTCCCCAGCAAAAGCTTTCCTGGGTTTCTGGCATAATTTCTCTGACAACTTACGACTGTCCTCTAGGGAGCAGCACTGACCTCATTAGGACTACAGCTAACTTCTGAGGAGCAAAGCTAGAAAGGTTGGGTGAGCCATACATTTTGATCCTCTTCCCATCACTAGTTCCTAAGAACAGGAAGGGCACAGGACACATCTCTGAGTCACCACACGACGACCAGCACAGTGATACACACTAGAAATGCCCATTGTCTGAACCCCACCAGACATCTGTTGTCCTTTCCAACCTGTAACAAGTACTTTCTAATTTCTCCTTCATCTAAAGCACAAGGAAGAGACCTCAGCAACCACTCAGAGGCTGTTCCAGCACCTTCATTTTCTACAATGCCCCCGCCGGCACCAGCTGCGGCTGCAGACCAGAGCATTGTCTGAGAAATGGCAGACTCCCTCCCACCCACTCTGCCTGCAGGCTGCTGTGGTTTGCTACCGCCATACTCGGAGAAAGAATACACGTAAAGCAAAACCCAGTTATTCAAAGATAACCACAGATGCTAGATGCTGCTGCATGCAAACTGGGGCCCATGGGGGGTATGAGGTGGGGTTGGGGGGTTGGGGGGTTGGGAGGTTGTGGGGGGCGGTAGCACCAGTACAAAGCCCTGAAAGCAACAAGCAGCCCAGGCCTGTGAGTCTGCAGATGTCCTCTCTGGGGATGTTGCAGAATACTGTGACCCATCAGCCACCCTTTCCTGGTCCTGACTCTCCTCTCCTCTGCCCAGTCTGGGCTTCATTACCTTCATTGGGAAGAGGTGAGTGTCCAACGAGGAGGCCACCTGGCTAACAGGCTGGAGGAAAGAATCGATCGCAAGTGAGAAAAACTGAAACCAGGCTCAGCCCATCTGGCCATTGTCATGGCCAGTCATCGGAACTGTGGGCAGGATGGCTCAACACCTTAGCTCACCGCCTCCACTTCGGGGCCCCCACTTCCTTCCTGCATCAGGCATTGTTTAAAAAAAAAAAAAAAAAAAAGATGAAGATTCAAGACAGTCAGGAACTGGCCACCTCCTGACTCCAGGGTGAATCCTTTGCTTTGTTTCTTTCATGAGCCAGCTGACACACCTGTGTCATGCCAATGCCACATTGACCTGGCAACACTGGTGCCTTCTGCTGCCCTGTCCTAAAAGAGCTGTGGGCATCAGGGTGTAACTCTTTCATCTTATCTCTCAGACCCAGCTGGGGCCCGGCATGCAGAAGTTGCTCAATATCCATGTTTGGGGTCCAAAGGAGCTATGGATAGCGGTGAAACTTCTTCCCTGGGGCTGTGTCCTTATGTAATATCACCCCCATGAGGTTCTGGTTGCCCACCATGGGCTAGTGAGTTGGAATGCTTTGTCCCCAGCTGGTGATGCTGCTTTGGAAGGTTCTGGAATCTTTTAGATGTGGGGCTTTGCTGACCGACGTAGGGTGGTAGAGCTAGGGATTATGATTTATAAAGGGGTTTTGGGCCAAAGCTCTATGCTTTCTGGTGCACTGGGACAGATGGGAACAAGCCATGCCACAGGCTCCCACCACCAACGTAAAAGCCATCCCTCCCACCATCTTTCCCACCCAGGGAGCCAAACAAACCCTCCTGCTACTCCTCATCAGGTATTTGATTGCAGCCAAGAGAAAAGTAACTCACAGGTAGTTCTACCCATTTTTACTGCTGGTTACTAAGCCACTACCCAGACAATGCTAGGACAACCAGACAACCCAGTTCCTTCTCTTCTGCCTTTGAGACGAGGGCAAGGATCTCACAACACAAACCAAGCTCAAGGTTTAAGACATAGAAAGAAACGGCCCAGACAGTCAAATCAGGTGGAGTCCATTTACAGAGAAGCTAGCCTCCCTCTTTTTGAGCTGAACATTTCAGGCTCCTTGGCTCTCACCTTCCACTATGGATGATGTAAGCATTAAGATTAATTTTCCTTCTTAATCTCACTGCGATGCCAACAGGCCATCATCCCTCAGGTCCAACCATGAGATACCGGAAAAGGTGGTAGGGAAGATGTCGGTTGGAAGTAGGCTAGTATTAGAGACAGCTGGTGTTTGAGTGGTATGAGAAGCCAAATTCTGGGTCCTCTGGCTACTTCAAAGGTAACTCAGAAATTTCAAATGTTATACACGTTCAGACACCATACAAAAAGGCAGTGAACTCAGGACAGCTTTACCTGAAACACTAAATGACTTAAACTACCCTGTCACCTATCCAATGGGGTACTGCACAATGGGGAAGCTCCCAGCTGGGGGTGCGACTCAACTGGGAGAGCACTTGCTGAGGGTTGCACAAAGCCCTGGGTTTGATGACCGGCAAACTGGGCTGTGGAGGGACGCATCTGTAATCCCAGGGTTCAATGTCATTCTTGGCTACAGAGTGAGCGGGCTCAAAGTCAGCCTGGGCTGTGTGAGCCATTGTCTCAACAAATCAAAGACACTGAGGAAGCCCCACGGAAGAGAGCAGAATGAGTTAAGTGGTAAACGGTGAGGTTTAGAAGTGTGGACTGTCTGCTCTGACTACACAATGAGGCAACGGATAGAGCAGTGATACCTGCCTGCAAGCCAGCACTGGGCAGGCTGAGGCAGGAGGATGATGAGTTTGACACCAGCCTGCGGGCAAAGGCACCTGCTACCAAGCCTGATGAGTTGAGTTTGATCCCCAAGACCTCTATGGCTGAAGGAGAAAATTGGGCTCCATTTATCCACTGTGACACACACACACACACACACACACACACACACACACTAAAATAGAGTTTTAAAGACAAATCTGGAAGGATGCATAAGAAACTACTAAAAGTCTACTAGAGATAGGTCAGGATGTGTAAATGAAGCAGAGGGACGATATCTCACTAAACACCTTCTGTAGTAACTCGATTTTCAACCACTGTACCTGTAAATAAACAGTCCACATGAAAAGAGCACACAGCCAGGCTTCAGATGGCCTGGTGGCCTCAGGCCCATGCCCTTTGCCTTGAAGACTTTCCAAATGGCGAGGAGCAAAGTTGGCAGCAGAGGGGCTGAGCTTCAGGTTTGGGGAGCAGCAGGTTGCTCAACCTAGCAAGGCATTGATTGAGCCCAGTAGCTCTCCTCCACCAGGGGTAAGGCACCCCTCCATAGCCTCCTAGGGGAGATATCGCCTTCAGTTCTGCCATGACTCAGCTCCTCAAGACAGTGGGGACTTCTGAGGTCTCCAGCGCGGGGTAGATGGCGTTTCCGAGCATCCCTCAACATTTAAGGCTGCCTTGTTCTTTTCTGCCATGGTCCCTGCCCTGCTTATCCTTCCTCTTCTCGAGCAGAGTACTGTGGGGTGCTCCTCTGAACCCCAGCTGGAGCACACCTCTCTAGACCTTGCCAGGAGCAGAGGCCATGCGTTCCCTCTGGTCCTTACTTCTCCCTGACACTTCCAGGCAGAACAAGGGGACACGGTTGACATTTACCCCTTGCCCCTCTTTACGTCCTTCTCCTTGTCGCACTGAACAAATTGTTACTGGGATGCATTTTGACCTCAACAAAGGAAGGTTCTAGTGGTTACCCCAGCATCTCGGAATATAATGTCATTCAGAAAGTAGGTTGTGGGGTGCAATTAGTTAAGATGACGCCACGCTGGAGTAGAAGGGGCCCCAAAGCAAATGTGACTATATTCTTATGAGCTGTCCCAGAAAAGACTCACAAGGACTCTAGAATGTTGGGGGACAGAGACAAATCAGAGCAATATGGCTGCAAGCTAAGGGATCCCTTAACTTGGTGGGAGAGGCAGGGAGGAGTCTCCATACATCAAAAAGCTAACCAGAGCCTGGAAGGCACCTTGATCTCCCACTTTCAGCCACCAGCTCTGGGGGACAGGATGTTTGTGTTATAAATCACTCAGCTTGTGTTTTGTTATAACAGCCCTAGGAAAGTCAGCCTCAGAGTGACCGCAGGTCTGATACTGTCACATCTTAGTGTGTTCTCAACAGAGACCGATGACTGTACCGTGAAGGGAAATCCTAGAATCCTGACTGGTCACACCATGTTTTATAGAAGTGCCTCAAGAAACCATAATTGAATATTGCGACTGTGGAGACTAGAAGAGAAATAAAATAGTTCATGACTGCTCTGAAGGAATTGACATTCTGATGGAAGATTCTAGAAAGACATAAAATACAGCAACATCACGAGGGGGCAAATGAGTCCTATATCATATATTCTTGCCCTGCCAGTGAATGCCCCAGCAGCCACTCCCAACTGCCTGCCACTATGCTGTCCCCTCCTGGGTTCCCCCTCCTGTCCCCTCCTGTTTTGGCTGCTCCCGAAACCTGTGTCTGCAGAGGAACGTTTGCCAGGTCTTGTGGACATACTTTAAGATGTCGGGCTGTCTGCCAATTTCTGCATCCTGGGAACACCCTGCCTATGGCCATTATCTGCTGTCCTTGATCCAAGTCTCCCCATTTAGCTTCCTACCCACTCTTCCTGGTGGAGGAGGCAGGGCTTGGAGGGGACGATGACCCATCTGTAGCTCTAGGGGACTCTCTCAAGAAGACTGGAGAAGATACAGGTGGTTCAGAAGTATGCTTTAGAGTTGACGGATTTTTTAATGGCAAAGTACTACAAACAATCACGCATGCACGCACGCACGCGCGCGCGCGCGCACACACACATACAGAGAGAGAGAGAGAGAGAGAGAGAGAGAGAGAGAGCAGAGATCTCCTTATCCTCATTCAGAACACTTATTTGGCCCAGCTTCTAGCATACCTGACATCCAGGAAACCCCACATTTCCCAGGAGCAGCCTCATACCCAGCCTCATACCACACTTGCTTAGACGCTTTCAGAGCTCCTTCTGAATCCCAGGGTCCTCCAGAGACGCTGTCCTGGGGAAGATGTGGCAGAGTCAAGTGTCCACCAGAGGTCCAGGCTGGGCTCATGGAGGAAGAGCCGCACGTCACCACTGTCCCGCCCTTGATAAGCAGCTGGTGGCTTAGTGCCAGCCTCCTGAAGGGCAGCTGAGGTCAGTGAATGGCCTGTGGGTAGAATGGGGGAAAGAAATCCTTGCTTTGACTTTGAGAGATTCACTGTTGACTGTCAGGGCAGAACAGACCTTGGAGTAGCTGAACCTTCACGCTGGAGCAGGCTTTGAGTTAGACAGACCTGCTTCCTAAGAAATTCCAGCCATCCCTTCCTCTTTTCTCACACACTCCAAACTCACCACTCAGGGTGGCAACCTCCTCACCTGCCCCAGAGTCCCAGCCCGTGAAAACAAACAAGGCTCTGGCTGTCAACAAGGTGGGGTGAGCTCCTGACCTATTCTTCTCTCAGCATGAGACATAAGAAGGCTACCAGGGGAGTTCTGGGCATCACTCACCTGCCACCTTCCTTTGAGGGGTGTTGTGTGATCTCATACATTAAGCAGAGCTTCTGCAGCCACGTTGTGACCAAGAGGCAGAAGCATGAGGGCAGAGCAGAAGGAACCACAACCCCGGTGGTATCACTGAGTCACCTATCATACAGTCCCGTTCACCCTTCTCAGACTTCTTGCTGTCTATGTAGTAACTATAATCATTTCAATTCACTGAGTTGAGGTTTTGGGGGAGGTAACCTGCAGCTGAGATTATCCTAAGTGATGTATAAGAAGAGGCTCCTAAGCGCGTACTCACAAACATGGGATCCTGATTATAACAGCCCCAGACTTCAGTATCACATGCTCTCCTTCCTTTTCAGGGTCCTCAGTCCTTTCCCATTCACTGGACCCATTTTTTTTTTTTTTAACCATACAATGGTATACGCTACAACGTGTTCAAATTCCATTGTTTATGAGGTGTTTTGTACCTCCTCTGATATATTACATTTTTTTTTTTCTGGGCTCCAGGAACTCAAAACTGAAGATTTGAAGACAGCAGGAAGATTATTCAAAAATAAAGAATAGAACTATTTAGCAACATAAAAAAAAATGATTTAAATACATTTTTGCATTTTCTTATCAATTTGCAGCACTTTAATCAACAACCAAGACAGGAAACAACTTCCACGTCCACTGACAGCGGAATAGTGTAATTGTCACACACACACACACACACACACACACACACACACACACACACACACACCTCTAGGGCCTGCTGGCCATTCAGTCTAGCTGGGTTGGTGAGCTCCAGGGTCAGTGAGACCTTATCTCAAAAAGTAAAATGGGAACTTGTGAGGAAGACATCTGATGCTGGCCGCTGGCCTCCACATTTGCACACATGCATTTGTACACACATGCACACCCATGCACACTCTTACACACAGTCAGACAGATAAAGAGAATGTTGTGCGGTCTGACTTTCGTGTAAAATACAAAATGCTGAACTCATTGAGTAAACTGGAAGAGAGGTTGCCCGTGCCTGGGGTGGATGCATTGACAGGGAACTGTTTGTCAAAGGGGGCAGCACTTTGGAAGTGAGTAAGCTTATGCACTTAGGAAATGCGGCCTTGATGCACAGTGTGGTGACTAGAGCAGCCACGCTGGGGGCACACTCGGCCTGCTGAGCGACACTGTCCTGTCATTATTTTGCCATTGGTGCTTGTCTTCTGTCTTCTCTGCTACCTGGTAAGGACTCACAAGCATTCTGCTGGTTAGTTATACTCCCAGCATCCAGCAAAAGGCCCAAGATGGACGATGTCCTCATTTAGAGGACACACCTACACCTAATTCTGGCTTCTTGCTTGCACCCCTCCATGGAACTGTGCCTACTGAGTTCATCAGGGCCTTCTCACTGATAGCCCAGTGGTTTTCCTATGTCTTAAGAGCTATGCAACACATAAAACCACTGCCAACACCCTTTTTCTTCAAACCATTCCCTATCTTTCTTCATCCTTTGAAACACGAGCCGAGAGCCTTGTTCTGCCACGCCCTCCCTGATAATGTGTCCAACCTTGTCACAGACCCCAAAGCAGAAGGGCCAAGCAACCAGGGACCGAAACTTCCAAAGCCACGAGTCAAAATAAACTGTGTCTCTGCAGGCTGACTGTCCAGAAGTATTCGTTACAGTAGCAGAAAGCTGAGTGACACGTGATTCTCTTCTTCCTACCTCCAGCCATCTTGCATAGTTTTCCACATTATTACTTCTAATGCTCTATAGCACAGCAGGACAATTATAGCTGATAATAATTACCTCAGCATTTCAAAACAACTAATCGGATTTTAAATGACCACACCCCCCTATCACATAGATCTGTTGTGGTTTGAATGGGAAATGTCCCCCTCCCATGAACTCATGTGCTGGAACACTTGGTCCCCAGAGGGTGATACTGTTTCAAGGGGTTATGGAACTTTAGGAGGTGGGGTCTGGCTGGAGGAAGCAGATCACTGTGGGTGGGTCCTAAGGGTTTGTAGCACAGCCCGACTTGTTGTTGTTGTTGTTAATTATTTGTATGTATACAGCTATGTGCATATGAATACAGGTGCCCACAGAGACCAAAGGTGCCACATCCCCTTGGAGCTGGAGTTATAGGTGTTTTGAACTACCTTTGTGGTTGTTGGAAACCTAGCTCAGGTCCTCCGAAAGAAAAGTATTTATGTTCAACTGCTGAGTAATCCTGTCAATCCTTGTAACGGTTAGTTTTAAATGTCAACCTCGAATCACCTGGGAAGAGAGCCTGAATGAGGACTGCCTAAATCATGTTGGCCTGTGTGAGTATCTCCGTGTTTTGAATGTTAATTGATGTAGGAAGACCCAGCGCATCATGGGAAGCACCATTCTCTAGGGAGGGGGTACTGCTGTGGGATGTTCTGTATGGCAAATGTGTTGCTAATTAGTCAATAAATAAAACACTGATTGGCCATTGGCTAGGCAGGAAGTGTAGGCGGGACAAGGAGGAGAATAAAGCTGGGAAGTGGAAGGCTGAGTCAGAGAGACACTGCCAGGCACCACGATGACAAACAGCATGTAAAGATGCCGGTAAGCCATGAGCCATGTGGCAAGGTATAGATTAATGGAAATGGATTAATTTAAGCTGTAAGAACAGTTAGCAAGAAGCCTGCCACGGCCATACAGTTTGTAAGCAATATAAGTCTCTGTGTTTGCTTGGTTGGGTCTGAGTGGCTGTGGGACTGGCGGGTGATAGAGATTTGTCCTGACTGTGGGCCAGGCAGGAAAACTCTATCTACAGGGTACCACGCTGTATCAGAGTAAAGAAAGCTAGTTAAGTAGTGGAATGCAGGGAGCATTTTTGAGATAAGGTCTCCCAATGACCTTGGCGCTCCCTGATTGGCTGGACTGGCTGACCACTGGGGCCTCAGGATCCTTTTGGCTCTCCCGACCCCACCCCCTAGTGCTGAGATTACCGGCCTGCACTGCTACAGAATCCCAGAGAGCTGAGCCCAGGTCCTCACTCTACCCACTGAGCCACCTCCCCATTCCCAAGAGAATGTTTTAAAAACAGCAATGAGATTTTGTTACTTCACAGTGGCTCACGTTGGAGTAGCTCGCTTCTCATCAGCAACAAACACTCCAAAACAGGGGGGTGAAACACTTCCAACATGTGAGGACCGCATCCTCTCAGAACAAGAGAAACAATGGCATTAGCCAGGAAGGATAACAAAAACTGCCACGTGCTGCCCTCATTGGAGGAAAGTTTCTGAAATGTATCTCAGAGAGGAAGGGAGAAGACCTAAATGGAAGATCTGAGATTAGGAACACAGAAAATGAAAAGGCTTTCTTGCGCATGTCTTGAGGAAATAGCAGATTGGTTGTAAGATATATCCCTATCTCGCTGCATCTCTTACTGTCCAGGGAACTGCAGCCAAGTTACTTAATGTCTCAGAGAGTACATTTCTTCATCTTAAAAACTCATACAGTGGTGCCAGGCACACAAGGACTTCGTGAAGAATAAATAAAGCCAGCACACATGAAACAGCCCCTGCACAGCTTCTGATCTGGAAAGCGAATCCCTTGGAAAATGAATGAAGAAGCAAACAAGTGACATGTGGCTCTCAGCAAAGACTGAAAACGTCTGCCTGGCCGCCCTTCCTATTACACGCGCCTGCTGCCTGCGGAGCTCAGCGCTGACACCGTCCACGGGTCCAGGTTCAATCCTTAGATCTTTTAAACAAACGTACTTCTGTTTTCTTAACTTAAGAAAGTTTGCATCTGTATTATGTGTACACTGGAGGAATGGACCCTGCATTCCAATTTAACTCCCTGTTTTAAAATGACTCATTGCCTGGGTTTTATAGGGTTATAACATCCATACTGGCCCACTCATAGCACAGCCCAGCCTCTCCTCTCCACCCTCCTGCCCCAGAGCTCTGCCTCCAGCTAGAAGACTCAACTGCCACAACCCCATCCTGAGAGACACCACCCTCACCCCCACCACCACCCTCACCCCCACCCTCACCCCCACCCTCACCCCACCCATGCCTTGACTCCGAGTTTCATTAAAAGCTAAAAGAAAGAAAAAAGCCCAAGCAACAAGGGGGACAATAAAGGCCAGCAGCACAGGCTTCCTGGTTCTGTCAGTCACCCTGCAGTCCCATGACCAGGGCCGATACCCTGACAGCACCGTATGCTGTTCCCATGTCCTTGGGCAAACCACTGAACATCTCTGATTGTCTCATCACAAATTAGACACAATAATTTGCTTTTATTTGTAGACCATTTTACAGCTCAGAGACTACATGTTTCCACTGCCATAATTACATTTGAAATGCTAAGTGCATCCTTGACTATATCAGACCTAGTGTTAAAAACCCGTGTTTTGCTATAAAAATTGAAAAGCAGAGCCTGGCAATGGCAGAGTGAGCAGCAAATCGCATCGCAGAAAGCATCACTTCTGTCACGTGCCCTGTGGTGGGAGTGGGCTCTGCAGCTGTTGTGCCTACACTGGAATTCTTATCCCCACTTACTAGCCATGTGTGATTAGTGCTGTCGATGTGGCAGATTCTAAAATCACCTAGTTTATGGGCCTCTAGGCATGCCTGTAGGGAGGAGCTAGTTATCTCGAATGCATTTTTAAGGTAGGAAGACCTGCCCACCGTGGGTGGCAACATTCCCTGGCAGGTATGCCGAGTCCAGCATGAAGTGGAGAAAGCACTCTGAGTGGTAGCATGTGCCGTGGCTCTCTGCTCCCTGCCTGCAGATGCAGTGTGAGCAGCTGCCTCAAGACCCTGCTGCCGTGACCTCCTTGCCTTGATGGATTGTACCTTGAACGGTGTAAGTAAAATCCACACGGCCACACTGTACTCTTCCTTCCTCAAGCTGTTTTTGTCAAGCATTGTGTGGCAGCCACACAGTAATAACTAAGTCACTGTGTGACCTTCAGTGAGTGGCTATGCTGCTCTCTAGCCTCAGTTTCCCCCTCATAGTACAGACCTTTGCACACAGTGACACCAAGTGAACAGGGCTGACTGGAATCTACATCCGGTCAGGTGCACCGGTGTCCAACCATCCATATGTATTCCCAGGAACCCCTCTTTTATAGCCTGCATCGTGGCCTTCACCCTCCACACCCCTCAGCAAATATTTGCAAAAGGAGGGCAGAGTCTCTGGCTGTCGGGACACACCAAGCTCCTCGTTACAGCCTCGTTTCCGAACTCTGCAGAATTCGCTCTCTGTTTCACCAGTGGATGGAAATGGCCAAGGGTTCCAGAGAGCCTGGACCTCTTCCTTCTGTGAGGCCTAATTTAACAGGCTGGGATTTCTTGGCTGTGAGGCAGTAACTGAGCCTCACTGTCCTTGGTGGACTCTGCAGGTCACTGTGGGGACTGAGCCAGCACTGACTAGCCTGTCTTAACACACAGATCATTACTGTGGCCCAACACAGTGACTGGGAACTACAAGGCTGCAGAATAAGATAAATAACTCATGTTTTAAAGTCTGGCAAGATGCATAGTAGCACATTCCTGCACTCCCAGTGCCTGGAGACTGGGAGTCCTGAGGCAAAAGGATTTCAAAGTCTAGACCAGCCTGGGCTATACTACCCAATCCAAAATGAAACCTTAGCTAACTGACTAATTAAAAGGCTCTGTCTTGGTTAAAGGCTTTCACATTGTCACTGACTGACTACATCTTCACAGCCTCCCTCAGAGACACGAAGGACCACTATTTTATAACTGAGGTAGGTGCCTGCTACCCACAGAGAGTGAGTGGTGAAGGCAAGCTAGAACAGGTTCTTCTTGCCAGCACCTTATGCTCCTGGTGGGCCCGGCTCCTCTGCTGAACTCTAGGGCTTACCTGCTCACCTGCCCACTTCCGTCTTGTGAGCCCAAGTCCTGAAGCAACAGCATCAAGACTCCCATCACACTGCTTTATGCAATGAGGTTGGGACCAGACAAGTGGGCAGGAAACATGCCTGAAAGCTCGGTTTCAGGGCGGCAGCAGTGGTGCACACCTTTAATCCCAGCACTCCGGAGGCAGAGCCGGGTGGATCTCTGTGAGTTCAAGGCCAGCCTGGTCTACAGAGTGAGTTCCAGGACAGGCTCCAAAACTACACAGAGAAACCCTGTCTTGCAAAAATTAAACAAAACAAAACAAAAAAGCTCAGTTTACATCGGAGACCAGAAAATGAGTGCTGTCCCTCAGGAGCACGGTTGAGGGCTTCTGAAGTCTTCCGAAGTTTACAGGCCAAGCATCATCAGCCATGCACTGGACAGTGTGTCCCCTGAGAAAGGACAGACCAGTCAGCTGTAGACATCACGAAGTTCTTTCTAGGGCCTCTCTGGGACAGCCCAGCCCCAGAGGTTTTACAGGCTGCAGACAGAGCCCCAGTGGGTATCTGCATAAAGTGAGTGTGTCCGTACAAGGGAGGCTGGGGCAGAAAGAGTTAACTGGCTGCATTTGTAGACCCAAGCCAGGGCTAAAGCATAAACAGCTGGCTTAGGCCCTGGAACATGACTGTGTCACCAGAGAAGAGCGGAAGGAAGTCAGCAGAGAGCCTGCTGTTCCAAGGATGACCTTGTAGGCTCCCCTTCTCCTGGAGGGAGCCAAGCTGGCGCAGGGGATCAGCCGAGGTGCCCACACTGTAGGTAGTCCCACTAGGACCGGACATAGGAATCCAGATCCTGTAGTTTAAATTCTCTGAGGCTTGCCATGCTCATTGGTGAAGTGGGGATGCTAAGACACAGCCCACATGGCACACGACCTTGTCTTGGCTGTAGAACTGTGAAGGTCTGCTGGGTATACCGCTACTTGCCCTGCTGACTTGCCCTGAGACCTAAGCTGCATCTACGAAGTCAGAACCCTAGGGCTTACCCCAAGCAAATTTGAACCCCTAGAATCTAAGGGCTAGATGACACAGCAGAGGTGGTGTGGTCTATGGAGAGGCCATGACAAGCAGTAGGAAGTCGGCTGGAGGACACATCCCAGAAGATGGAGAGGCTAGAGAGAGAGCCGGCTGGAGAAACAGCCGTGGTCAGAACACACGCTGGGAATAAACAGCTCTTACCTGAGCAAATTCAGACTCCAACTACAGCAAGATAGCAAGAGATGACAGAAAAGCCACCCAGCCACATTTGAAAACAGGAAGAGGGATGGTGCTCCAGCCTCTGCATACCAGGAAATATCCAGCAATTCTCCAGAGGCCTGGAGGGGGACTACAGTCAACGCTAACCTCACGCTCGTATAATATGCTTGTCATTAGTGGAAAAGCTTAATTTAGTAGTTTGGTAAATTCCATTAAGAGCTTATCTATGGCGTATAATTAAACTATTTTTAAGCAAATCCTTTTGGCTCAAGGCTCCAGTTACAAATCTTAATGGAACATGGTTCACATGATATCTATACCCCAATCCATCATATGATAGAATAGTTTGGGTAGATGCTAGTGTACCCAGGCCGACAGTTATGTTGGTTTTATATAACATCTCTGTCTAGACCAATGACGGGGAATCAGAGAGCCCAGAGTGAGTCCTGGCCCTGAGGCCACCTTGCTGAGAGGGAAGCTGTGACATCATGACAGAGAGGGACATCCAGCAGCCAGTGTTAAACACAACCCTAAGAGGTTGGGATGTTTGACTATATTTAGTTAAAATGGTAAATTTTATGTTACATATATAATTTTTAAACATTGAGATACAAAAAAACAAAACAAAACTCAAATCTCAGCCCCCAGCCAACCAGTGAGATGAAAATAAAAGGTATAAGGCAGAGTCAGAGTAAGCTTTTTTCTGTGGGTCTGTGGAGAAGGTGGTGCCAGTTAGGAGAGCCGCCACACCGGAGGCCTCGTGTGCCATGGTCGCCATCTGGCAGACGTGAGATCTTGAACTCAAGACCCTCCTGCATCCTCTCCTGAGGACATGGATCATCCTGAGGATGACTATCAATCCATCTCCTAGAACACCAGTTTAGACCACAACACCACAGAAAGATGCAGGGCTCCTTGTAAGAACCAGTCAATCTTTCCAGGGAGGCTCTCCCCATTCAGATGACTCCACCCGCAGAAATTAAACTGAACCTGGTCCCTTCACCACATTCCTGCCCTGTGCTCATCTGGGAACCATGGCTGCTATCTCTGTCACCGCGAAACCTCACCTTGGAAAGAAAGCCTCTGATGGGTCCGTCCTGCCCAGACCAAGGCCAGCTTCAATACGTCATCACAGAAAGCAAGCCTTGCATGTTTAACAATCCCTGCAAACCTTCCTGATGCTTTTGTGTCTCCAGAAGGGTAAAATCTGCTGCGGCCATGGGGAGGGCCAGAGCTGTCCCTGGTAGGAACGCTGACAGCCATGGCCTTTGGTGTCCTAGAAGCCGCCCTGACCCCCAGGGCTCCAGAGCATCTCCCATAGCTCGTTCACTAGTGTTAGACCATTAAAGTCCTCCAGCTCAATGGGGAGCTCTGCTGGAAACCAGCCAGAGCAAGTCCGGGGCAAGATCCCCTCCAGGGGCACTCCAAGCCAAGAGAAAACACTCTATGTATCTACCGAAACTCCTTCCCTGCTGACCCAGCACTTCTCATGAAGTTCTGCACTGTGCACAGGCTGACCACCCTCCACTTCCCCTCTGCCAGAGGCTGCTTGTCCTTCTAGGTACAGCATGCACATCTCACCTCCTCCGAAAGCTTTGGGGACATGCTCCACTCACTTGCCTATATACAATCATCTCTGTGGCCGCAGTCTGAGTTGTAAGTCCCTTAGATTCATCCGTTGAATCCAAGGGCGAGTCAGAAAGCACAAACGTTAGAGAGGCCCCTGTCTTCTGGAGAACCTGGGACCAACACTGACACCAAGAAGACCCAGCAAGGGACAGAGTGCACCAGGACAGTGGAGCTCAACAGCAAACCCCGAGACAGGTAAAGCCACCACAGGGAGCCTTGGTCACCAGGCCTCTCCAATCCCTAGGGTGAGCATTTGAGACAGACAGGCAGGGAACCTTCCTCATTTCACTGAAGGGGACCTTGGTTCTAGTGGGCCAGTGCTGAGGACACATGGCTGGTTAGAATCAGAACTGGTCCTAAGTTACACACTCAGAGGAGGTAGACAAAGGAATGATGGAGGAAATAGCCTTGGAGCTGAAATGCCTGAGTTCAAATCCCAGCTCAGTCACTTACCAGCTGTGTGACTTTGGGAAAGTTATTCCACCTCTCTGTGTCCCAGCCCCTACCTGGGTAAGGTGGGGAGGCAATAACCGTAGTGCCTGACTCAGACTTTCTTAAGGATTGGATGAGTATATTTCCATCATGTGTGGGGCATTTCCCTGCATCCAACCTCCAGCTCTGGGACAAAATGTTTCCCTCCCTCCACCTGCACCTACAAAGCTTCCGTGCCAGCAGGCTACTTGAGAAAGGCGGTGTGGCACAGCTCCATCCATAGACCAGAACACTGGCTGGATCCAGATTGACCCAGGGCTCCACACCAAGCAATCTCTAAAGTAAATAAAGTGAAACTAAGCCAATCTTGCAGGTAATAGGAGATTTTCCTCTTGCCTGCACTGACAATTGAGGCATTGTAGCCCGTCTCCTACTCTCCAAGGGGCTCCTGAGAGTTAGTTAAAAGGGGGATGAAGGCAATAGCCTGGTCAGAACCACAAATACAGCTTCTCGGAGGAGGGGTTTCCCACTGGGTGCCAAGTGGGTCGTGGTGCACCCGCCGCTCCCATGCCAAGCCTTATCCATGTGTCTTCTCTGGCTGACTCTGGCAGGTCACAGAAACTACAGACCCGGGAGGGCACTAGAAGCATGAATGAGGCTGCTGAGCCCACCCAGTTTGACTGCTGGAGAGAACACCATCACCATGGCTGTGGTTTAGATTTACAGTGAACTGTTACCTTCCAAGATTGCAAGTGTTGAAATTTAATCCCCACTGAGAGATAAAAAGAAGATGGAATCAACCACACACACACACACACACACACACACACACACACACACACATACGCACACATGCACGCACGCACAACTCTCAGGCCTGGCCTCCTTCTTCATCTCTCCCAGGTAAGCCACATTTTGGATCCTTGGCCCAGATACGTGGCAACAGAGACCTTGGAAATTGGAGCTTGCTACTACATCTCAAAATCTTCTACAAATGTGTGGATGTGGTAGAATATCCTGGAGTCGGGCTCCACCCGACCTGAGCTTACTGCCACTGTAGATCCCTCAGTCACCTGTCCAGGATGTGTCAACAAGCTACAAGAGAAGAAAGTGTCCCGCCAGCCTTCTGAGGAATCCAGAGCAGGATGCCAAAATAAATTGACATTGGGAACACACTCTCTGCAGAAGAACCCGCCACAAGTGAAAATCCTATGCTTCCCATGCAGAAAGAGGCGCTCACAGGCGACTTTGCCCCGGCAGGAAAGGGCCTTCAGGACCCCCTCTCCAAGAGGTTCAATATATCTGCCTCAGCCCTCAGTACTCCAGTCTGATGAGACACAGCACTAACAAGGCCAGAACCGAGTAGGCTGATGGCCAGACCAGCTGTTCCGCACAGGTGTGGAGCTGGCAGAGCATCAGGCCCATCATGTGCTTCCTCCTGTGGCCAGAGGTGAAGTCACATGAAAGGAGCCATTTAGAGCAGCTGAGCAGGGGAGACAGAGCGTAGAAGGTGACAAAAGGGGACAAGGGCTCTAAGACAGCCAGTTTGCCTGGGCTTGAATCCTGCCTCCACCACTGCCGATCAAAGAGAGCAGAAGAGGAAAGACCAGGTGCACGGAGTGGTCCCTCCCTCCTCCTCAGCTAACTTTCCTGCAAAGTGGAAACGAGGTTTTCCTCAATGGCGTGTGTTGAAGCGTCTGCCAAGAAAATAGCCAGAAAGCCCCTGGGACATACCTGTCACACACACCCTGGACGTGGTTGTCATGAGGACCAGCCGAGGGGCAGGGTTCACATTCTTCTCAGCATTCTCCTGTCACTCACAAAGTGTCCTGGGTGGATAGCACCTCCTAAAGTTGCCTTGCCCTTATACTCCTCATGCAGACCCAGCCATCTGTCTGCTTCCTGAGCGACAGAGACCCGGGTGTCTAGTATATGTGTCCCCAAAGATGGCTCTGCACAGGCTAGCAGCTGTCCACACCATGAGCTCTGTTAACTTTTGCTTCTTTTCTCCTCACTTGGTCTTTCCTTCCTCTCCTCCCACAGTGGCTCATTTTGGGCTTCCCCTCTGTGCTGTGGAGTCCGGAAGTCCATGCACATACTTTGTCTTTACTGGGGGCTTCCTGATCCTGCACACTCAGACGAGCCAGGTTCTAGCTCTCGGTAAACTGGCGTGCCAAATTACTCTCAGAAGAAACAAGACTTTGAGAGGCCAAAGAAGTGATATGAACACTAGAAAGACAATGTATTGTGGTGTGTGTGTGTGCATTATGTGTGTTTGTGTGGTGTATGTATGTGTGTGCTGTGTGTGTTATGTGTGTGATATGTGTTTATGTGGTGCAGGGATGTGGTGTGTGTGTGTGTGTGTGTGTGATATGTGTTTGTGTGGTATATGTATGTGTATGCTGTGTGTGTGTGTTATGTGTGTGATGTGTGTTTGTGTGGTGCATGGATGTGGTGTGTGCGTGTGTGTGTGTGTGTGTGTGTGTGTGTGTGTGATATGTGTTTGTGTGGTGTATGTATGTGTATGCTGTGTGTGTGTTATGTGTGTGATGTGTGTTTGTGTGGTGCATGGATGTGGTGTGTATGTGTGTGTATGTGTGTGTGTGTGTGTGTGTGTGTGTGTGTGTGTGTGGTGTTATGAGCTGAGGAGAACACCAGCTGGAAGCGGCCCACCTGCTGCTGGAAGCTGATTGCACGCTGCCCCTCGGGCTGTGTGGTGGCATGCCCGCAGGCTGCTCTCCAGCATAGCTGTCTCCCTCCGTGTGGAGGATGAGAAGGCAAAACCTCCGAGTTGGAAGCCACAGGGTCTGGATCCATTTCTGTCCATCACTGACAACTGACCAAAGACCGCTTGTCTAAACTTCCAGGTTCCCCGTCTGTCCTTCCAACGCCCCGATGCTATGACTCGGTAAGAGACCTGTGGCTGTTCTGCGTCTCACACAGCAGTTCACAATATTCTGCAACTGTATATTTAGCCCTTTTATGGGGAGACAATGAAGGGAGCTAGACTCTGGAAAACTATGATAAACAGAAGTCATCCTCCCTCAAGGAATCCCCTGAGCATTGTAATCTTTCTGTGTGGGAGAAAAGCAAGGGATGCTGGGAACTCGGCAACTAAAGCCGAGTCCCTAGACCCACTCCCTGGCACTCTCACCTCCTGCCAAGCTTCTCCCAGACACCAGGCCAGTGCCCCACAGCCTGTAGGCTCATGTCCGCTCCCAGCAGCAAGCCCAGCAGCGGTCACAAGGGCCCACCAAGCTCTTGCCCCAAGGCTGGGCTTGCCTACAGGCTGAGCTGACCAATGACAAGTTGCTCAACACCGATACACCTGATCCTGGACCTGGCTTCCTCTGTACCCAAGCACTGGAATCAATTCTCTATCTTCACAGGTCTCCTTCCTTCCGACCCCTTTCTTCCTTTTTCTTTAACAGTTAAGCATGCATGTGGACAGAGGACAGATTTCAGGAGTCAGCTCTCTCCTTCCACTCTGTGGGTTCCAGGGATGGGATTCAGGTCATCACACTCAGCGGCAAGCGCTTTCACTATGGAACTATCCCACAAGCTCCTCCCTCCCAGTCTCAAGTGTCTGGGTCCTGACACGGGGTCACTGACTTACTTGGTTACTGGAGTGGGTCTTTCTCTGGTGTCAGATCCCTGACCCCACGTATTTGCTATGTGTCCTTGGGCAAACCACTTGACCTTTCTGACTCTAGAGTCTTCTCCTGCAGTATGGGGGCAACAGTGATCTCAGGTGGGCTGGTGTTGGGATAATTAAATAAAGCTATTGAATCCCAACTACAACCGCCCCACCCCCTCTTTGTACACCATCTCAGGTGGCATGCCTTACTCCGAATTCCCACCAGCCCCGCTCAATCCACACTTCCCAGTCCACACTTCCCAGGTCTCTTGCAGCCTCAAGCAGCAGCAGATTCCATCTAGAACCGTCACAGAAGTCAATGTGTTTCTGAGCCCAACCCCAACAGACACCATCACAGTACCCTGGAACTGATCACAAAGCTCAGACTCCCTGGTTGAATACTCAAGGCCCTCTGCCCTCTGCCCTCTGCCCTCTGCCCCAGCCACTGCTCCTTTATGTACTGCATTTTATGTATTACCTCTCCTGCTTCCCCAGCACAACCTCCAAGACTTAGCTCAGATGCCCCTCTTGCTGAAGCATCCGGACTCAGCCTCCTCCTCAAGATCTGGACTAAGGACCATGCCCAGCTTGTCATGACAGTCCCACTCCTTCCAAAGGAGCGGCCCTCCCCCCCTCCCTCCCCCCTGTGCATTCACGGTGTGATATTTCCGAGAGGCCAAGGGACCTCAGACGTCACATCTCTTTTTCAGCATCCCCAAACAAAAATTTATAGGGTAGCTTTCACGGGTGGATATCACCCACGAAGATATGTTCATTCCACCTGAAGAGAGCCATGAACCTGACCCCTCAAACTGAACTGACTTCACATGGGACAGACTGTCCTGGCTGCACACCCCTGTGCCTGAGCCACTGAAAAGAAACAATTTTGTATGTACTGGCTTCTTCCAGAGATAAGGGACTCACCAACTTACACGCCAGTCGGGTTCTTCCTCCTTCCCTGTCACCTCTGTGATCATCCATTCATTGACACTTTCTCATTGAAGTGTCTGAAGTCAAAGGCTAATGATTTCCTCCGTGGAGGCCAACAGGGCAGGTTCCCCCACGGGACTCTGTGGTTAACGGCTAGGTATATGGATTCAGAGACTTTCCCACAGTCAAGGGTAGAAGTTACTATATGCTGGTACACCAGGGTGTGGTACACACCTGTGTGTGCTTACACACACCTGGGCCAGAGGCAACACTGCCCCACAGAGTCAGTCACACAGCCAGACCACAGCATGGGTGGGAACCAGGAGGAAGCTAAGCCCCAGGATCCACCCATTCTCTGACCTCTCCCTCTGCTCTGGAAAGTTTTCTTTTTCTTTTTTTCTTTTAACTGTCTCTGAGTTTTTGTTTTTTCCCACGTGTGGTAGCAGGCTCAAGCCTGTGCCGGCCCACGTGGACTCCCAGCACCTCCCCTGTCAGTCAGCGCTTCCAGTCACTTTACCACTATAAGCCTCAGTTTCCGCTGGAAAACTGGGTCTGGGTGTGACTGGGAGTCCAGGGGCCTCTTTCTAAAAGTCCTGGTGCTCCTGGGCTCCTATAGTCCCTCTTAGGGTGCAAGGCAGAGGGCCTAACTGGGTGAAGGGAGCCGGACCAGTCCTGGGGGAGTCAAGGCTGAGCAGCCTGTCCCAGGACCATGCAGCCCAGGCCAGCCTCTCCTGTGATCTCCATGTGCTTCCTGGCTCTGCAGGAAGGAAGCTCAGCCCCAGATTCAGCAGAGGGGTTGGGGTGAGGCCTCCCAAGACCTTCCTCCCGTTACCTGGCAGGACGTCTAGAGCAGCTGTCCCAGCTATCCCCTGCCTTCCCGGCTCGCAGCTGTCAGGAAATCGCCGGCCAGCCCGACCTGTCCCACTGTCCCCGCCTCCAACCCCCGCCCTGCTGCGTGACTGATCCAGCCCCAGCAGCGCCCCAACTCCACGAGCTCCAGGAGCTACACCATGCCTTGGGGTCCCAGGCCAGAAAAAGCAATGTGTGACTGCCACTGCCTGAAGCCTAAGTGTCGAAGGCGGGGCCACTGCTGACAGTGTGGAGCCCTGGACTTCCTGTACCCTCCCTCCTCTGGTCCTTGCTCAAAGAAGCAAGCGATTCTGTCTCCAGAGCCCTTCATATCACTAAAACCCAGGCTTCAGTTTGGGCTTTGGGGACCCACGGGAGAGAGCGCATTCATCGCTGAAAAACCAGTTCTCGCTGCTGCTCTTTCTGCACATAGAAACTGAAAGGGATTTTGTTCTTGATGCTTGTGTCTGACCTTTCTTATGCATTCTACGGTGGGCTAGAAAACTTATATAATTAAAGCCCATGCAACATGTGCTTTTTAACAAAGCACTCAGTGAGTCTTCAAAGGCTTCCATGCTAACCGATAACCCCCCAGCCTGGTCCACAAGGTCCTCTGCACTCTCCCAAGCCACATCTCATCTTCCAGGCTCCACCCTGGCTGCCCTCAAACAGTCAGCTCAGCACCAGGCATGCTACCTGTTGCAAACACCACTTGCCCTTTCTGGCTGCAGAGACCTCTGTCTTTGCCCAGAATCCCTCTCCTCTTCCTTCTCTTCCTGTTAGAATCCTACTCATCCAGGCTCCCTGAAATGTCAGCTTGGGGACCCTTCCCCAGACACTGCCCCTCAGCAGAAGGCCTAGTCCTTTCTGGGTGTTCTCCTCTAGCAAGTTTATATATTAGTGCCCCTGATCTAAAGCAGATCACAAATAGACAGAAACCCACATTCATTGGCACAAATTATCACACTCTATCTCTTCTTCTTGCAGCCTCCCAGAGGCTAGCTCACCATTCCCCTATCTCACTTTCAGAAGTGATCAGCATCCTCTAACCCCTTATTTTTCCTTTCTGGGAGTCTCTTTCTCTGTGCTCTGGATTTCTCTTCTATGTTCTAGAGGATACATGCTTGTGTTGGTCCCCAGTATTGGGATGGGACAATATGACATGTAAGCTTGAGGGCTGGTCAGCTAGGTAGCAAATCTGGGTCTCTAGGTTGTGCCAAATGGATAGCTCACCCTTCTTTATCAGCTATCCCTAGAACGGAGGCCCTTTCTTCACCAGAACCCAAGACAAGAAGTGACTGCAGAACTCATCTGATGCAAAGCCATCTCATTCCCACTCTATAGAGGAGAAAACTGAGGCCAGAGACATCAAGTCAGAGGCACCTAAGGTCATGGCCGTGGTCGTCCTTGTTATCAACACCCCTTACTTTACAGGCTTGGGTTGCCTTCCATGTCCACAGCCATCCCACAGGATGGCTGTCACTTGCCTCTCATAGTTTCATGAGATATTAATTGGTTAATTGGTTAAGACACTAGCAGTCAAGAGCATAGACTGAAGCCCACAGATGTGAGCTCCATCTTCGCAGCAGTTACAGCCTTGACAAGGTATTGAACCTCTTGTCAGTGGATGGCTAACAGTTACTGCATCATGGACTTTCTAACTCTACACTTAAGGCTCAGGGGACATCACAGAAGGGAAGGGGGGATTGGAAGAGCCAGAGGACCAGGGTGTCTGCTGTAAGGTAGTGTTGCTGTGGGATGTTCTGTATGGCAAATGTGTTGCTAATTAGTCAATAAATAAAACACTGGTTAGCCATTGGCTAGGCAGGAAGTATAGGCGGGACAAGGAGGAGAATAAAGCTGGGAAGTGAAAGGCTGAGTCAGAGAGACACTGCCAGCCGCCACGATGAGAAACAGCATGTGAAGATGCTGGTAAGCCACGAGCCACGTGGCAAGGTATAGATTTATAGAAATGGATTAATTTAAGCTATAAGAACAGTTAGCAAGAAGCCTGCCACGGCCATACAGTTTGAAAGCAACATAAGTCTTTGTGTTTACTTGGTCGGGTCTGAGAGGCTGTGGGACTGGCAGGTGAAAGAGATTTGCCCTGACTGTGGGCCAGGCAGGAAAACTCTAGCTACAGAGTGTCTTCTATGTATGACAGGGATCTGCACCCATGCAATCTTAACAGTATAGTCACCCAAATAAGACTGCACAATGACATCAGCTGACATCCCAACATGGATGTAGGAAATCTCACAAGGCCTTACAAATAGATAAAGAGCCACAGGCAATTGATGGCTATAGACATAGGGAAAATGAGTCTTTGTCAAGGATAAGTTCCCTGACAGGTTATGCAACACCAACTGGTCAGCTCTAAACACATGAACATGTAACTAACACTAAATGAACTCAGCAGGTTGTACTTATATATACATTTGTGTATGGGTATGTGCGTGTATACAATCTAATCAAAGAAGAGGAGGTCATAAAGTTGAGAGGGAGTTTTGGGGACATGAGAAGAGTTGGCAGAGGAAGAGTGTGGGGTGGAAATGATATAAATATAGTCCTCATATATAACATCCTAAAAATAAAAATAAAATAAATGTTAAAGGGGGGTGTTTTAAGAATCCTAGCAAATGTGTCTTTTAAGAGGGTTTAGAATGGTAGCTGGTGTTTCAGAAAATGCCAAGTTCTCCTTTCTCACTGATGACTTTTGTCACAGTCAGTCAGGTGGAATGACAGGTTTGGACTGGCTGTGACTAGTTGGTGCCATCTAGGGCTACAGGAACATATTCATTTTTCTCTACTAATTAAAAAAATTAACAGGCAAACAAGACTCTTGGGGAGTCCCAGCAGAGCTGTCATGCTACACCCAGGAAACTGGAGTCCCTTCTCGGGGTTCTTTGTCTCCTAAGAGAATTTAAAAGTGACGTAAACAGAAACTTCAGTTTATTACAATGTAATAGAAAAACCCCAGCGCAGGCAAGCTGTAAACGGTGCAGCTGCCCAGAGGGACAGAATGGAGAAGGGAGCTGCCACAGTGGTCAGCTCCATGGCAGCAGGCAGCCCGTGGCAGCAGGGGGGTGGCTTTAGGAAAAGAGCAAGGAGGCCCGAAGGATTAGCTGGGGAGCTAAAAGTGTCCTTAGGTTCTGCCAGCATCTGAATGAAAAACACAGAAGAGAAGAAAAAAGAAATAATTACTCCTTGAAAGGCAGGCAGACCCAGTGAAGTGAACTTCAAGCTGGCTTAGCTAATAGGAACTTCACCACGGGATGGGAATTCTGGGAAGGAAAAATATATTATCTTATGGCGAACCCACCTCCCTAAGGATGGTCTCCTAACCAGGTCTCTGGCATTAGCCTTTAAGAGAGGAGACAGAAGTGTGTCTCCACCTAGAAGTAGATGACATTCTTTACTTACAATACGGAACTGCTCTCATGGGGACTGATTTTCTTAACCAATCCCATGGACTCCTGTCTCTGACATCATTCTGCTTCCTGTCCCCATGGTCCTGTGTCTAATGACATTCTGTCTAATGGCACACTGTCTAATGACAGAAAAATGGCTGTCATTTTGGGATGTCAGTCCATCCCAACACATGGACACCTCAGGGAAAAACACTAACTGTGCCTTTATGGTGATGTCTACAATTTGCAGAGACTGCTCCTTTCTAAAACTGCACAGAACCAGCATGAGGATGAGCTGAAGGTCACTGGTGCACTGGACATTCTTGCTCATCCTACAGCAGATAAGAGATGGAGGGAAGATGGCTCTTCGGTGTATAGACAGGAAACTGAGGCACAGCAGGGTTGGCCCTAGGCTATGTATCCAGCCTTGAATGCAAGAAAAATAAGGATCCCTGATCCCTCATTCTCCATAATGATATGGCCTTCATGATCCAAGGTTGCCCAAGTTTAACCTTTTTCATTCTTTACTGGGCATCTACTAGATGGTAAATAAGGCCTAAGCAAGGCCAGCTTTATTGGAGCATGACCTGTGAACTCATATGTAGGGCCTGTAATTAGAAGGACTTGATGCTTGATCTGATTTTCTGCTATCACATTCTTGGACAGTCTTAATTGTTTTTGAACAATGGGCCCTGATTCTTATTCTACACTGGACCATGTGAATTAGAAAGCTGTCTCTAGGTGTGACCTTCTCCTTGGGACCACTCAATATTGCAGAAAGTCTGCCACAGGGCTGACCCATGCAGTGTGGTATGGCAGAGACCAAGGAAAGGTAGGGGCGTGGAGTAAGGAGAGGGACTTGGCCATGTAAGACTTCCCCAAGCAATGCTCTCCAGCTACATAACCTCCCCAGCTGCTAGCCAGCCACATGTACTCCCTCTGTGTTAGGAGAACAGCCTTGGTTCTGCTACAAGGGGACACTGTAGCCCTAAACAGCAGCTACAACCCCAAAAGCCTTACAGCCCACTGCCAGGTCTTGGCAATAATAAGAATACCCAGAAAATATGTACTCTTGAAGCCCTGCTCTTTCCATGTGTCTCTTACCCAGACTTCCTTACTCATCCGAACTCCTCTAGGCCTTTTGTTTGTCTCTGCCTTCCCAGACCCAGCCAACTTCAGGAAAAGGACAGAGAAAGGCATCCATGCTGAAAGCAAGTGAGAGACAAAATCAGTGGGCTATTCATCCAAAGGACACGTGGGTGTTTGGGGAACGGATTTGCATCCTGCTGGCCTACATGCATGACATCTAGCAGGCATTTGAGTCATGACGGTTAAGTGAGTGTGGAACGGGTAAATGCATACGGCAAGTCCCGGGAGTCTGAAGGTCAGCTAAGAATAGAGGCTTTGTTGTTTGCAGCTGGTCTCCACTCTTGTTTAGTGGGCAAGATGAGAATCCTGGAGAGGCTTTCAGGTGTTCAGAGGCTGAGGCTAGGAATCTGGAGCAGCAAGGAGGGATGAAGAGGGAGCAAAAGTCAATGACCCAAGTTCAAGAAGAGGCAAGAAGGACTAGAGAGTGCAAGTGAGGTCGGGGAGCCTGAGAGTCTCAGAAACTGGGTGGAAAATGATGATGGATGAACACGGAAAACCAGGTAGTGGAAGTGGGTAGATGGAAGTCCTGAATAGTGATTCCTGTCTTCTCTGGGATACAGGGAACTAGGTGATAGGAGGGGATTCTGCATGGATTATCAGAATAAGTGACACTTAGGCATAAATGTCTTGTAGCATAAGCTGTTTCCTCCTCTGGAGCTTGCGAAAGTATGTCTTAAGTCTGGCTGGGTTTTGCTGTTGCTATAACAAAATACCTAAGGCTGGGTACATTGTCCAGAAAAGAGGTTTATTGGTTCACAGTGTTAGAGGTCCAAGAGTCTGCTTAGCTCTGTAAGGGTTTTCCGACACAAAACAATATGGTGGAAGGCATGACGGTCAAAGTATGCATGTGAGGAAAAGGTAAGAGGCTATCCTCTTTTAAACAACCAACTGTCTAGGAAACAAACAGTGGTCTGGTGTGAGAATTACTCTAATTTCTCCAGCAGAGGTACTCCCAGTGAATGACCTAGCAACCTTTCACTAGGCTGTCTCATAAAGGTTTCACTGCCTCTCACTATCACCACACAGGACCAACCTTCTAGCACGTGAGCCTGCAGAGACACACTCCAACTATGTCCAAAGCATAGCGGGGCTACCCACTGGGGAGAATGGTTGATGGTGTAAGAGGGCTTGAAAGGCATGGGGACTCCTCTAAGGACATGTGCTAACCTCTATCTCGGTCTCCTCTCAGTTTCGTAGCAACTTTCTCTCTGGGATCCCTGGCTTGGGTTTTCTCACTCAGTTCCTATTTCTTGGTCCTCTCAAGGGAGGAGCAGAAAGCTGTCCCAGAACAGAAATTCCTCTGAGGTTCCTTCCCCTTATCACGAGTGGCTACAGTTGTTTTTCCCACCAGGTGGAGGCCAAAGAAAACGAACAGATCTTTCAATATTGACTCTCCTGGCTCAGTGCAGAAGCGCAGCCCCACTTCCCAGAGCCTCACCGTAAAGGTCATGTTCAACAGCTGCTGAAAGCAATGCACTTACCAGCTCCACCAGAATGAACAGACTCCAGGAGACAACCCTGGGTTCACGTCTTCTGTTTTCCTCCATCAGGGGCACGGTGGGACTGGTTGGGAAGGAAGGAATCACTTCGTATGAAATTACAAGAGGAAGTCAGGCTACTTGCTTATAGCTGTTCTGAAGAAACGAGATGAGAATGGAGGCCCTCCTTGAGGATCTTTCTCCGGCATGGCCTCTCTTTACCGGAGTCTCAAATCTGGAATCCTCCAGAAGCCAGACAAGTAAGACCTGATCAGTGGCTTCCCACCTTCCAGCCAGCAGCCAGAGCATCCTGTCACTCAAATGGAGCCAGGGAGTTATATCTTAGTTAGGGTTTCTGTTTCTGGGAAGAGACACCATGATCATGACAACTCTTTTAAGGAAAACATTTAAGTGGGGTGGCTCACTTATAGTTTCAGAGGTTCAGTCCATTATCATCATGGCAGGGAGCATAGGAGCATGCAGGCAGACATGGTGCTGGCTACATCTTCATCAAAAGGCAACAGGAAATGGTCTGTGACACCGGGCAGTTGAGCATAGAGGCCTCAAAGCCTACCACCACATTGACATACTTCCTCCAACAAGGCCATACCTACCCCAACAAAGCTATGCCTCCTAACAGTGCCACTCCCTTTGGGGGCCATTTTCTCTCAAACCACCACAAGTTACAAAGTCTAACAGGAGACACAGAGCCAATCCTGTAAAACACAGAGGAGGTGATCGCCCCAAGCAACTAACTCAACCAATAAACCCCAGCCCACGGGTGGCCATGTCAGGATGCATGGCTTCTATTATGGTTTTGATATGGTGTGTCCCAAGAAGGTTCACATGCTCAGGGTTTGGTCCCCCACACACACCTGGTGATATATTGCCAGATTTTGTAAACTTTAGGAGATACAGCCCAGGGGCAGGTAGGAAGCAGGTCACTGGGGATATCTTGTCCCTGGCTCCTTTCTGTCCACTTCCTCTCTGCCATCAGGTGACTAGCCACATGCCCCTGCTGCCGTGATCTCAGAGGCAGTCTATAGAATAAAACTTCAGAAACTATAGCCAAAATAAGCCTCCCCCCCCTTAAGTCGCTAATGTCCAGTATTTTGTCACAGTGATGAGGAGTCTGATTAATACAATTTTCTTCCATCTCCACCCCCAAGCAGTGTTATCCATATGTGAACTGTCTGACATGGATTCCTCTTTTTTCTACCACAAAATTATGAATCCCATATTTATGAAGCAGAAAAAGGTGTGTGTGTGTGTGTGTGTGTGTGTGTGTGTGTGTGTGTGTGTAAAATCATGGTGTTCTCTAAAGAAACCATATCGGCTAATGAACAAAACATAACCCTGAGATTCATAATGCATTGCTGAGATGGAGTTATGGGTGAAATAAACGACTCATCTCTAGCAGTCCACTGTTCACAAACTCTGTTTGAGGAAGGGAAGTAACTTTGCTTTCTTATGCATGCACATACATTTATATAAAACCCCAAATCCAGGGCTGGAGAAATGGGTCAGCAATTAAGAGTACTTGTTGCTCTTCCAGAGGACCCGGGTTTAATGCCCAGCACCCACATCAGGTAGCTCACAGCTGCCTGTACCTCCAGCTCCAGGGGAACCAACACTCTCTTCTGGTCCCATGTGGGCACACACATACACATACATTAAAATAAATAAGTAAATCTCAGAAAAAGTATCAGACTCTTAAGTCCAGCCATAATTCTCTGACTTTTCATGTAATAACTAGGGAAACAAGAATCACAGCAAGCAGAGAGTGATATATGTCAGAATGTCTTCAGGCCTAGAGTCTGGTGGGGCCAATCAACTCCCAAGAGCCATGAAGATGAAGAAAAGCTGCTGTCAATGGCATTATGGAATGGACATAAATTGTTTAATTTCTCTACCATTAAGTCAGGGAACATCAGTGGTTTTAAGATCATGCTTTTGCCTTTGATAAAAGAAAACAAGAACTGGTATTTCTAAACTGATACACTCAGCCAATAATAGATTTTAGGCATCAAAAATTATCCTGCCTAACAACTCAAGAGTTTTAAAAAAAGATAAAATACAAATTAATTGATCTATTTAGAAAATCTACAGCTATCTCTTGACCGATTAAAATACAAAAATAATCAAAACAATATCTGCTTGATATTATTTCTAGGACAAACAATTGAGACACTACAAATAGCTAAGTAGATAGAAAACATCAGCATTAGGACAGAATTGTACTAGGGCTTCCAAAGCCTGCACAAATACATCATCCTGAGCCTGGTGAGCTGCCTCTGAGAGTCGTGCACCTTCATGACTCACAGCTGCCCTCCCTAGGCACAGCCACAGCTTAGACTTTCATCTCCTCACTTTGACTATGACCTTGACCTTCCACTTTGGGTGTTTCCTCTACCCAACCCTCCAACCTAAGCACAGCTGCCAAATGATGAGACTGGAATGCCCAGCCCTAGATATGCCTCTTCCTAGAACAACAGTGAACGTCTTTCCACGGATATAGCTTCGGTGTTTGCAGGATGAGACTCGAAAGTCCTTAGGCTGGTCTTCACAGCCCTCAAGAACCTTCCCATATGAGCTTCTCTCGACTCTCTCACAAGCAGGCTGTACAGAGCCCAGCATCATTTTCCAGCAGCAATGCCTTGCTAACCTGGTTTATCTCTGCCTGAAGGGACATCCTTGCCACTTCTACTCAAAGCCTAGTGCTAGGTGCAGCTCTGATCTCGCCTGCCACGGGAAGACAGAAGACATTCCTAGGATCTCACAACCAGGGGAGCTTCCCTCATCCCATT
This sequence comes from Peromyscus eremicus, assembly GCF_949786415.1. Taxonomy (NCBI): domain Eukaryota; kingdom Metazoa; phylum Chordata; class Mammalia; order Rodentia; family Cricetidae; genus Peromyscus; species Peromyscus eremicus. The sequence continues at coordinate 137,672,809 of NC_081418.1, read as the reverse complement.
CCTGATCAAGATATGATCACACCCACCATACATCCAAGTTGTTCAATGGGTTGCTGTGGAATGGAAAGGGGTTGAGAGATGGTGAGCATTGAAAACCTTTTTTGATTTCCCCATCATGATCTTGACACCCCTTGCTCATAGAATCCCTCTTCCCTCTCTTTGACTGGACTCCTGGAGCTCGGTCTGGTGCTTGGCTGTGGATCTCTGCATCTGCTTCCATCAGTTACTGGATGAAGGCTCTATGATAACAGTTAGGGTATTCACCGATCTGATTACCAGGGTAAGCCAGTTCAGGCACCCTCTCCACTATTGCTAGTAGTCTAAGCTTGGGTCATCCTTGTGGATTCCTGGGAACTTCTCTAGCACCAAGTTTCTCCCTAACCCCACGATGTCTCCCTCTATCATATCTCTTTCATTGCTCTCCCACTCTCTCCCTGTTCCAGCTTGACCATCGCATTCCTTTATGTTCTCATCCCCCATTCCCTACCCTCCATTCCCCCCACCCCCAGTTTACTCAGGAGATATCATCTATTTCCTCTTCCCAGGGAGATCCATGTGTCCCTCTTAGGGTTCTCCTTGTTAGTTAGCTTCTCTGGAGCTGTGGGTTGCAGTCTGATTGTCCTTTGTTTTACATCTAGTATCCACTTATGAGTGAGTATATACCATGTTTGTCTTTCTGAGTCTGGGTTACCTCACTCTACAGAGACAACCGAACCAAGCTTGTGGGAACTCACACACTTTAGACCAAGAGCTGTGGAGCCTGCATGGAACTGGACTAGGCCCTCTGCATAAGCAAGACAGTTGTGTAGCTTGGTCTGTTTAAGGGGCCCCTAGCAATGGAAGCAGGATCTATCCTTGGTGCATGAGCTGGATTTTTGGAGCCCATTACCTATGGTAGGATACTTTGCACAGCCTTGATGCAGGGGGGAGGGACTTGGCCTGCCTCAACTGAATGTACCAGGCTTTGCTGACTCCCCACGGAAGGCCTTACATTTTTGGAGGAGGGGATAGGGGGTGAGTTGGCAGGGAAAGGCAGGTGGGAAGTGGAAGGAGGGATAAGAGGGGGATCTGTGGTTGGCATGCAAAATGAATTTTAAAAATTTAATAAAGAAAAAATAAAATCTTTTTTTTTCTTTTAGTTTTTCGAGACAGGGTTTCTCTGTGTAGCTTTGAAAATCTTTTTAAAAGTGGGGAGGGGGCATTGCCACATGTGTGTAGAAGCCAGAGAGCAGCTTGGTGAAGTTGGTTCTTCTACCTTTCACTTGGGGTCTGGGGATCAAACTAAGGTTCCCGGGTTTACAGGACAAGCCCCTCCACCCACTGAATATTTTCTCCAGCCTGGTAGATAGACATTTAATAAGTATTTAGCTTTAAATGATCCAGGAAGTTTCTTCAACTTCCTCATCCACAAAAATCACGCTAAGTCAAGGCACAGCTATCCGTTAAGGTTGTGGTGAAAAGCGAATGAGACACATCACATAAAAACAACTTGTCCAGCATCTGCTTCACAGTGCAGACTCTCAGCTGGAGGAGGGAAAATGCAGAGGTCAGGGAGGGCGAACAAAAGAAAGGAAAAACAAGCAATGCTCTCTTCCTTCTGCCAGAACCATAGGCTCCATTGCCTCGCTTTAGGAGGAACCTGCCCATATTATCTTTCTTGGGCACAAATTTGGGTGGAAATGATCCTAGGACCCTGGAAAATGTAGGATCAATTAATTTTCTAAATATTTATTATATTTGGTGTGTGTGTGTGTGTGTGTGTGTGTGTGTGTGTGTGTGTGTGTGTGCAGTTGCCCATAAAGACCAGAAGAGAGCATTATCTCCTGGAGCTGAAGTTACAGGCAGCTGTGAGCCTATGATGTGAAAATTCTGGTCCTCTGAAAGAGCAGCAAGTCCATTGAGTGATTTCTCCAGCCCCTGGTTAATTTTGGGGATCCACTGTGTAGAGTTACTGGCTGACTCTGGGCTGTGTTAGACATTAACATGTTCAAAATGGAAAGAAACGCAGAAAGTCCCTGTCCCAGGGAGAGTGAACTGCAGAGAGAGAGCTGTAGGGGACAGAGTCCAGACTAGACAGTGTTCAGCCCAGAGCCCCTCCCCACCTGCACACTCTTCCCTAGGTCAGCAGACTGAGCTCAGAGAGCAGCTTCTGGTATCAGAGAGTCGAGAGGTTAATAAATTGTTTTCTCAAAGGCAACAACAGTGCTTGTTCAGAACTGCCAAGAACAATCATGCTGTTCTGGAAATTGACTGGTGGCAGGCAAAAAGCTGAGATGTGTTTGCTCGTGAGGACGTATGTGTTTAGAGTTAAATCAATGTGAATCTGTAGTGTTCATAGCTATTCCCACTCCTCTCTCCAGCTCTGTGGTCTGATAGTTCAGTCAGGACAAGGCAGGTCATCAAAGCCTTTGGCCACCAGAGACACTCTCACTTGATCTAGAGTAGTGTTAGTTTAAGAGGCCATCTCAGAACCAAGGGAACAGATAGGACCAGCGGCTCCTCTAGTCAGAAATTGTACAGCAATCCCTGGCCAGGTGACTGGGAGACATTTAGCAGGGTATTCTAGAAGGTGAAGCACCCCTGGAGAGATTGGTAAAACTCTGGTGTGTCATGGCTACAAAGCTTATGTGCATCTATTATATAGATAGGAGCAGCCTAACCCCTCTGGCCAGGGGATGGCCACCCATGTACAGGAGCTTAGAGACTCCAGAGGAAACTAGAAACAAGGACAGCCTTGAGGGAGGGGTCTACAATCTAGTTCTGCAAGTCACAGATCCACCAGCAAGGACTGGGAGTCTTACTTGAAAAGCCTCTAGGCAGACAAGGGATGACATTAGATTGTCAGAATTGAAAATAAAAACACAAGAAATCAAGCATCAGAGTGTTGTGAGACACTATTCCCCAGGGAGAATGTGAGTAAACATCCACTCACCTCAGACACAGTCCCTACTACAGGCCAAGGTAGGGGGAATACCACCAAGGTCCACTTTCATGAACCAATGTTTTATTGGGGTTATGTGTATGAGTGAGGGGTTACTTAGGAGAACAGAAATGACTCAAAGATACTGCATCATCAAAAGTCAACCTTAACGCAGTGATAGCTTGTGAAACGGGAAACTTGGTGTAGCATGCACAGTGGACAGGCAGATCAGCAGGTTGGAGAGCAGCCTTTCTACGTAGCTTTGGTGGCCTGAATCCCTTCCAGGTAGCTCCACTAATCTTTGCTTCCTCTTGTCTGAAAGTGGCTCTCCACACTTGGTTCTGCTTCTACAAGGTTGGGGGCGGGAGGCGGGGCAATGGAGTGAATCTGGTCAGTTTCAGGAACTTCCTGAAGCCTTTGAATTGTTTACTTCTTGAGTTTAACAAGCTTCCTTGTAAGATGGGGTGTTTTTAGCTCCCCTTAGAACATTCTGTGTCTTAACGAACTTTGCTGAAAGATGGAGAGTTAATCTCAGAGGAAATTGCTCCACAAGACAAACACATCCACGGACGCATCTTGGTGAGGCCAAAGACTGAGGTTTCAGCCAAATGACTTGCTGTACAAGCACACAGGACACCATCAACACTCAAGAGAAAGTGTAAATCCATGGTGGCTTTAATGTAATATGTACAATACACAGTGTCCAAGAGCAAGCCATGCAGAGAGAGAAGATACAACTGTGTTCAGGAGGAAAACAAGCATCCAACAGAAAGCATCTCTGAATATCACTAGATGTTGGGTTAGCAGGTAAAGTCCAGAAAGCGTCTATTGTAAATATATTCCTGGAGCTAACAACAACTCTATTTAAAATTGTAGGCAGAGTATTAAAGCAGAGATTTCAACAAAAAGATAGAAACTGTACAAATGGATCAGTTCAAAAACAAGGGTGTGGAAATGTGGCATTCATTTTCAAACTAGTAAAAAAAAAACCCTGTCAATCAAGATTTTATATCCAACAAAATGATCCTTCACAATGAAGCCAAAGTAAAGACATTCCCAGGTGGCCAAAGACTGAACAGGTAATTTCCCAGAAGATTTACCTCATAAGGAATATATACATTTGCCCATTTCCTCCACAGCATCTGTATCTTGCTAGCCCTGTCTTTAGAGTCCCTCCCCACCCCAATGGTCCCTCTTTAACTTCCTTGTTTTGGAGATTACTCCAGGTTATATATTCAAATCTGAAGATTCAGAGCTAAAAAAAAAATAGGAGAGAAAATGTGGTGTTTGTGTTTGGGGTCTGAGTTATCTCATTCAGTATAGTATTTTCTAGTTCCAACCATTTACCTGTAAATTTCACGATTTTATTTTTCTTTACAGCTGAGTAGTATTCCTTTGGTTATATCCACCACATTGTATTACCCATTCATCTGTTGAAGGACATTTAGATTGTTTCCATCGCCTAGCTGTCCTAGCTTTTTGTTGGTTGGTTGGTTTGTTTGTCAAGCTGACACAAGTTAGAGTTATACTGGAAGAGGGAACATCAATTGAGAACAGTCCTCCATAAAACTGGCCTGTAGACAAGCCTATGGGTCATCTTCTCTATTAATAACTGATGTGAGAGGACCTAGACTACAGTGAGCAGTACAACCTCTGGGTGGGTGGGTTGTATAAGAATGCAGACTGAGCAAGCCATAGGGAGCAAGTCAGTAGGCCATGTTTCTCCATGGCCTTTGCTTCAGTCCCTGCCCTGACTTCCATAGTGATGAACTGTACACGGGGGGGGGGGGGGGGGAGACATGCAAACTGAAATAAAACCTTCCTCTCCAAGTTGCTTTTGGTTGTGGTCTTTAGTATAGCAGTAGAAAGTAAACTAGAGCACCGTTCAAGAATATACCTTTTCTTCCTTTCTAGTTTATGTGTGTGGGTACTTTGTCTGCATGTGTGACTGTGCACCACGTGCATGTAGTCCCTGTGGAGACCAGAAGAGGGCACTGGATCTTCTAGAACTAGATTTACATATGGTTGCAAGCTGCCATGTGGATGCTAAGGACCAAACCTGGGTCTTCTGGAAGAATAGCCAGTGCTCTTAAACACTGGGCCATCTCTCCAGCATCAGTTTTCACATTTTTATTGGTGGCTTCCTTCATGAGTGAGATTATTCACAGATTCTTCAGGCTTATACCTTAAGGGTCCTCAGGGTGACTGGGCACATTTGGTGTGTTCCCATCATCTGGAATGGGCACCAGATAGTTGTAGGGTAGATCCTAGCGATCATAGCAGCATACTTGGTGTAAGGGCTGTGTGAGGGTACAATTACTACAAGGCTGGTGGTATTGTGTTCCCCAAAATATTGTGCATGCTAATAAATTTATCTGGGGTTAGAGAACATAACAGCCACAATATTAAACATAGAGGATAGGCAGTGGTAGCACACGCCTTTAATCCTAGCATTCCAGAGGCAGAGATCTACCTGGATCTCTGTGTGTTCAAGGATACAGCCAAGCATAGTGACTCACGCCTTTAATCCCAGAAAGTGAGCCTTTAATTCCAGGGAGTTATGGCAGAAAGCAGAAAGGTATATAAGGCGTGAGGACCAGAAACTAGAAGCTTGTAGCTGGTTAAGCTTTCAGGCTTTTGAGAAGCAGTTCAGCTGAGATTCATTTGGATAAGGACTCAGAGGCATCCATTCTGAGGAAACAGGATCAGCTGAGGAACTGGCGAGGTGAGGTAGCTGTGGCTTGTTCTGCTTCTCTGGTCTTCCAGCATTCACCCCAATACCTGGTTTGATTTTATTAATAAGACCCTAACAATTCTGCTACACTGCACACAGTGATGGACAAGGCCAGCACCAGCAACTTTTCTCAAGTTTTTGAGAAACGTGGAGTCTCCTAGCCATTTTAGTCACACCCTAAATATTTTGCAAAGAACAATTGATATGTTAACACATGAAAGAAAATGGAATCACACAAAATGATCAGTGTAAACCAGAGAAGGCAGAAAAGGAACTTTTAGAAAAGAGACATTGAACAGATGAACAAATTAGGAGACAGTTATATTTGAGGTTGGAATGGATCTGATTTTAAATGTAAATGGTCCGGATATATAGATCAAACAAGAGATTGGAGAGAGAGAGAGAGAGAGAGAGAGAGAGAGAGAGAGAGAGAGAGAGAGAACCTGACTATACCTCTATGAGAAATTGACTTTAAAGACACAGATAGATTAAAGCATAAAGAGAAACCAGATAACACCATGCAAAAGAAAGTTGCAGTAATTATACTGATTTCATACAAAGTGAACCCAGAATATGAAAGATTAACAGGAGCATGATAAATATGATGATGATAGAATGAAGGGATTGTTCAGTCCCTGATGTGTGCACTTGACATCAGAGCATCAAAGCAGGTGAGGCCCAGACTGACAGAACTAAACGGAGAAATAAACAGACTCACTGTTGTGGCTGCAGATGTCAGCACCCATCCTTCAATGATTGAGATCCAGCAAGCAGAAAAATCAATAAGGATATAGCGAGCTGAATAGCACCATTAATCAACCGAGTCTAATTGACATTTATAGACTATTTCATCTAGCAGCCATAAAACGTCCATTTTCAAGCTCCTATGGAACCCTTGCCACAACAGAATACATTCTAGACCTGTAAACAAACCATAACAAATTCAAAAGAATAAAAAATCATACCAAAGTATGTTCTTACCACAATAGAATCAAATTAGAAATCAATAACAGGAATAAAGAGATGGAAACACTCCAAACATATGAAGAAGAAACACACACAGAAGAAAATGTAAATATTTTAAATTAAATCAAAATTAAATGCAACTTCATCAAAATGTGAAGGATGCAGTGAAAAAAACCAATGGTAGGGAGATTTACAGCACTGAATGGGTGCTTTGGGGAAGAAGAAACACCTAAGCCAGCGGTCCATGTATTCCCCATTAGAAAGTAGCAAGAGGGAGGAAAAATGAAATGCAAAGTCAGAGCTTCGTAAATTAAGATGCAAAGTTCACAGACTAGATCACATCACATGATTAAGACATCAACTTTCAGTAAAGTGTGTTGCTGCATGCTCATGATCTTGTTGTGGGAATATTTGTACACTGAGTGAAGATGTATTGCTATGATTGGTGTAATAAAAAGCTGAACAGCCAATAGCTAGGCAAGACTTCCAGGTAGAGAGAGAACTCTGGGAAGAAGGTGGAGTTGCCAGACAGACACAGAGGAAGCAGGATGGGCAGTATGGAGATGAGATTATGAGCCATGTGGCAAAACAAAGATTAAATAATATGGGTTAGGTTATAAGACCTAGTGAGTAACAAGCCTAAGCTAAGGCCATGCTTTCATAATTAATAATAAGTCATTATTTGTGAGCTTAGGGCCCAAAGAAAAATCTCACTACATGATCTCAGCACTTAGGAGGTGGAGGCAGAAGCATCAGGAGTTCAAGGCCACCCTCCAGTAGACATTAAATTGGAGGCTAACCTAAGCTACAAGAGACCCTGTCTCAAAAAGGAAAAACAAAACAACACTCACTACTCCCTAAGCTGTTCTATAGAAGCAACATATACCCCATCATGCTTTTTGATAGAAGGTGACAAGTTGGTTTAAAATGTATATGGAGCTACAAAACAATCTGGAATAAGACAGACAATTTTGTAAGAGATCAAGTTGAAGGACTTGTCACCCAATTTCAAAAGTTATTGTAAAGCTTTAATTCCCGAGACAACTTGGCATATAGGGATGTAAGTTCTTAGAGCAGAACTGAGAATCCTTTACAAACCTTATATTCATGATCATTTGACAGTTCACTGTAGAAGGGGTAGTCTCCAATAGTAGGGGCCAAGACAGGGATGCCCATGAACTTACATCCTTCTCTCAGCTCACACAGTAAAAATGAACTCAAAATGAGCTGTAGTCTGAACAACAACAACAACAAAAAATGACAACTATGATACTTCTAGGAGGAACATTTCAGTGGAATCTTGTATAAATCTCTATGGATCCATAAACAAGAGCTATGAAAACCCTACAAATCCTGATATATTGCACTTAATTCAATTTAAAAGCTTCTGTGCTTCAAAAAACAACCCAAATTAGACAAAAAGGCTGGCCGTACATTGAGATAAAATATTTGCAAAATGTACATGAGAAAGAGGATTTATATCCAGATTCTAAATAGAGGTTTTACAACTTGATATGACAAATAGCCCGATTAAGAATGGATGAAAGACTTGAGCAAACACTTCATCAAAGAAGATATAAGGGTAATGCACAGACCCGGGAGGAAGAGCTCAACATTAGTCAGCATTAGTCATCAGGAGACGCAAACTCAAGTCATGCTCCACCAGTGCTCCCTGCAGAGAGCTGCACAAACACATCCACACCACAAAGACGACATCAGACAGGTAGGTAGCATCAGTTTCCATGCAGACACGGAGAAAGCAGAGTGCCGCCGGCGTGGTCTTGGCAGAAATGAATGTGGTTCAAACTGCACAAAAACACTTAGTTTTGTGTTGTGGTTGTTTGTTTTTAAATTAAATGTAAACCTACTGGAGGTCCAGAGATTTTACTGGGAGAAAACGGTCCAGAATGAATGAAAATATCTTGTGAGTGAATGTTCACAGTAGCATTATTTAAACCAGTCTCAAACTGGAAATCATGCAAATGTCTGGAGAAACATTGGTAATTGGTGTGACATGGATTGACTTCAAACAGTTTGCTTAAAAAGCCAAATTCAAAGACTCTACAGTGTACATGATTTGCTGTATGTTTAATGTCCAGAAAAGGCACTTTACAGTGATGAAAAGCAGATTACTAACTAGCCAGGGAGGGAGGGGAGGGAAGGGGAGGGAAAGGGAGTCAGGTCACCTCAAGAGAGCACACTTAATGGGATTTTAGGGTGATAGTGTTATAAAAATGGACAGTGACCATGGTGTCCAGTTCTAATAATGTATCAGAAACCAGCAAGTTGCTCACTTGCAATAGGTAGATTTTAAGGTATAGAAAGTATATCTCAATAAATCTGCAAAACAAAAGAAAAATCAAAACCTACCCAAACCACACCAAGCTACAGCTCCTTATGGATTCAGAAAATGAATGATCTCTGGAAGATGTAGAAACACAGAGTGACCAGCTCAACCCATGACAAGTAAATCTGTTGTGACATAAATTCTTCAGTCTCCTCCTGACCTACACCACTCCACTCCGGCCCTTGCTACAGCCAGTCAGCCTTGTTCAGGCCATGCCCTTTCCAGCTGTCTACCATTTCTGTGGACACTTCGTTTCTGTGCCAGAAGCTCTGGGGCCGTGTGCCAGGTTTGCCCAATCCTTTTCAGCATCATTAAAAGGAAATCTCTTTGATGCCAGGAATGGTATAAACCCAGCTGAAATCAATTCTTATCTACATTCTTGGCTTTTAACCAAAACAGAGTGAAACATTAGAAACACGTATTTATTGCTCATGCATCTCTAGCTCCGTTTCTCCATCACAAAGAACCATGGTGACAGAGACCCCGGGATGCTGCAGAGAATATGTACAAACTTCCACTTTCTCATTGATGCATGAGTGTGTGTGCATGCACATGTGTGTGCTTGTGGCTGGGGGGGGCTGTGTGTGTGTGTGTGTGTGTGTGTGTGTGTGTGTGTGTGAACCCATGTACATGCACATGTCTATTCCTATGGCATCTGTGGAAGATGGGAGGTGAAGATGTGGTCCTTGGTGTCTGAGCCCTTGAGTTTTACTTGGGTGACGCATCTGTGAAGGAATGAGAGGCTGACATCACCACTTCCTCTGCCAACTTGGTTTGGTTTGTTGGTTTCTTATTTTTCTAACAGGAAGACACTTCTCAGGGGCTGCAGCTGGCTGCCTCTGAAGACAGAGCAAAGCGGCCCATTTTCTCTCCCCTGCTTTTCTCCTTCTGTCTGAACCAGAAGCAGCTAAGTCTTCCAGGGCGCCCGAGTCCCTCGGCTACCCATTCATTTCATGTTTCCTCAGCAGTTCATTTCTTGATCCTTGATCGTTTTACAACTGAGCTGGCTAGTTTTGTCAACTTGACCAAAACTAGAGTCATTTGAAAGGACAGAACCTCAACTGGAAAAATGTCCCTACCCAATGGGCCCCTGGACAAACCTCTGGGGCGTTTTCTTGATAGGTGGTTGATGTGGGAGGGCCCAACTCGCTTTGGGCAGTACCACCCCTGGGCTGGTGGGCCTGGGTGGTATAAGAACACAGGATGAGCAACCCCTGGGGAAGCAGTGTTCCTCCATGGCCTCTGCTTCAGTCCCCACTTCCAGGTTCCTGCCCAGCTTGAGTTCCTGTCCTGAATTCCTCTGATGGTGAACAGTGATGTGGAAGTGTAAGCCAAATAAACCCTTTCCTCCACAAGATGTTTTTGGTCACGGTGGTTTATCACAGCAGTAGGAACTCTAATAAGACAGCAGGAGGTGTTTATTGAGCTCCTATTAGGTGAAAACGTCCATCTTAGATGCTGTGGGGGGTACTGGGATAAAAGGACCTTTCCTCAGATAACTTAGAGTCTAATTAAAGCAGGAGAGAGATAGGTGACATAAATGACCACAGTAGCAGGTAACAGTTGATAACCTAGGTACCAAGGACACTACCAGTCTTGAGGAAGGGGACAAGCCTTCAAACCAGAACAACCCAGGAATCTTGGTGGGAAAGTGTCCTTTAAACTAGGGCTCAAGAATGGAGAGAACTTTGATTGGCAAAGTTGCCAGAGTAAAGGAAATAGAGAGTGAAGGAAAGCCTTGTACATGGAAGGGGGTTCTGGAAACAGGAAAGCACCGGGCATGTTTGGGAGGAATGCAGAATATACATCTGCTTCCGAGAAGCAGATAAGTCTATAAATACAAGTCAGAGTCACAGTATGTAGGACATTGAATGTCAGCTGCAATTTTAACTCATCCCTAGACAGGCAGGTTAACCTCTCCACTCAAAAGGCATTTAAATGATGGAGACCAGACTCAGCTCTCTTTTGACAGGATGCATACATTACCCCTGAAAAACTTCCCAATATGGCCACAAGCATATGGGTGGATGTGCTCCATGAGCGTCAGGTCTCATCCAGTCCCAGAACTGCAGCATTAGGTGGTCTCGGGAAGACTATGAACAGAAAATAAACTGCCTTTGGGTTCCATGTGTGACCAGATCTTTGTATGGCTCCTGAGTGAAAGTTCTGGTCTCTTTGAGAAGTGCCAAGGACAGGGTTTGCTAAGAATGAGCTCCTCTGGGATATAGGAAATCATTACCATCTGTGGCACGAGGCATAGACCCTTCAGACAGGTGACTCTGCCTGGGTTTCAAATACCAGGTAGACTGACTGGTCTATGTTACCCATATAGCAATGGGTTTGTACCATATTGTCTTAGAACTGTGTGATTCTTGTGACTCTCCAAATGAAGTCTCAAATGCTCCCCACGGAGGAACAGGGAGAGTCCAGGCAGACTTTGAGACAAGCTGGAGAACTCAGACAAAATTTTGGACTCTCCACCTGCTTTCCCTTCCCATGGTGGCTCTTTGGACTCCTAGCTGTGGCTGATGCAGTGGACACAAAGCGCCTGTTAGGGTAGAAATCCTGCAATGGGTACAGAGGGGAGAGAAAGAGGGAGGGCTTGCAGACAGAAGCACCAGCACCGTGCTGCATGTCTAGGTCAGCTGAGCATGGGGGGAGGGGGAGGTGCTAACAGAGCAGTGGAAAGTGAAGCTAGCCACTGCCCGAGACAAGTAGGAACTGTAGGGGAACAGGGATCTGGAGTTGGAGTTGGGGGGTGAGGACAAATGAAACCCACTACCAGAATGCAGAAGACATCCGAGGTTCGGATCCAGTGCCATTCAGTAGATTTCATTAGCCAAGTCCGCCTTGAGCGCTGTTCAAAGTCAGGCACTGGTGTAAGCTATAATTTAACTCAGTTAAACTATGTGATCTTTGAAGGCCTTTCTGCTTCAACTGTATTCTACTTCTTTGATTTAGTAAATCTCACTACCTGGGCTCTCAGCATGTTAAAGATTTGAAAAAGCCAAGGGATTGGGGGAAAACTCTAAATGTTCTGAAAACAAAAGGATTTAATATTAGAAAAATGAAAAGCACATATTTTATACAGAAGCTTGATAAGTTAAATTATATTACAATCTTCCTGAATTTTCTTTGATTATATTGAAAGGAAAATATTTCTAGAGACAAATAGTTTGAAACAGAAATGGAGAGAGGAACTAGACTCAAAAATAATATATTTAAGAGTCTATCTAATGCCTTCCCTCCATGAACACTTCTCAGCCCTTCCCCAGATCTAGCTGGATCCCACATCCAATGTCTCAGCCTAGTCTGCCACCCCAGGCTGCTCCACAACCAACCTCTAGGCTTCTGCCAGGACCCACCCTGCCCTGGCAACTCCTGACCCACAGCTAACTTCCCATGCCACATCTAACCTCTCCACCCAGCCAGATGCTACACATCCTTCTCCAGGGACTAGCCTCTCACCCCTCATTGAGGAAATTTCCCTTTGCAACAGAGACCGTTAAAGAAAACCACAACCAATCAAAATGCAGAGCTGTGGAACCCAGTCCAAATGATGCATCTACATTACTCCTGCACCTAAGGCTCGGGGAACGTTCTGGAAGAGGAGGCAGAAAGATTGTAAGAACCAGAGAAACAGGAAGTTTGCTGTGAGACTGTGTCTCCTAGAAATATCAGAAGCCAATACCCATAAAGTGTCACCAATATGGCTGCCTAAACTTGAGCATAACAAGGAGAACACCAATAGACATGCTAACATGGATGGGGGGAAAGCTCATGAGGCCTCAACTGTGCTAAAGAACTGTTAGAATCTAAGGATTGTAAAAATGGGAGAAATAATCTTCCCCACAGAAGAGCACACCAACTGTTTGTCAAATACCAAGTGGTCAGTCTGAAAACATGTGTATACAAATAACACCATACAGACTAAGAAAACTCTAGTTATGTATTTAGAAATACACATGTATTCCTACGTATGTAATATATGTATGTATGTAAATATATGTATGTAATATGTATGTCAAAATAATGAAAAAGAAGCACAGATTTGAAAGAGAACAAGGGAAGTCCTGTGGGATGGTTTGTAGGGAGAAAGGGACGGGGAAAATAATGTGATTATAATCTCAAAAAACAAAAGAAATAATAATATGAAAAATGAAGCACCTCCCCAAAATGATATATGTAAAGCATGCTAAAATCGCAGAAGCATGAATTGCCGAGTATAAATATCTGTAGCCCAATTCCATAAGAAGTTTTTAGAACCTTAGTGTGTTCTACAGATGGAGTTGTTGTTGTTGGCCCCATCCAGCCTCCCTGAAGTGTGTGTCATACCGGTGACACCATTATGGATTATCTTTTCCTCACTTCCGACTCACTGAGTGCTGAGTCTACTGACTTGGTCTGCTATGATACCCAGATGCTGCTCCTTCCCAACCCCACACCTACTGTTTCATCTGAACCCTCACAATCACTCACTGGACTATTGCCACCATCCCTACATGAAACATGTTCCCATCCCCAAGATGTGTGTCTTAAGCCAAGGTCTCTTTTAGCCTCCGAAGGTACTGTGGTGAGATGTCCGTCCTTTTGTGGAAATTGCATTTGAACGAAAGTGTTAGCTAATGAAAAAGCAAATAGGTGAATGTCACAATGTTCTAGAAGGCTAATGATCTATAACAGGAGAATAACTGAGGACTGTGAAGTGCATAAACAGAGTGGCTACAGAGGACATGTGGGAGCTGAGGCCTAAGAGCAGGCAGCCAGCCTTTCCTATAGCAAGCCAAGAATGGGGTGGGGGGGCAGTTAGAACAGAGTGTAGAGAAATCACGGGGCTTTGCCTAGGATGATGGCAAAGGGCATCGAGAGAAGTAGATGAAGTCAGGTTATGTTTTAAACACAGACTAGACCTAATGAGCCAGTTGGGGTCAGAACTGAGGATGAAACAGATGTACAGTGGGAGTGGCTTGGTAACTGGGTGGATCATGGTGATGTTTAGTATGCTGAGGAAGAAAGGAAGACTTGAGACAGAAGAGAAGGCCATGCCAGTGCAGGAAGCTCTGATTTTACAGTTCTCATCCATCCCTCTTGGAGGCCATAATGTTTCCATTGCTCAGTTCTGGTTGTGATTCATCCCTGTCGCCAACACTCTGTCTAAGACAGTCTCACCCTTTAGCACAGTGTACATGCTGCTTCTCCGAGCAGACCCAACTCAACATCCCAAGGTCACCTGACACTTCATGGTAGGGCTTTAAAACTGTCTTGTGCTCATCTCAACACACAGGGAACTCCACCGTTAGATGAAACCGGAAGCAGGATTCTGTCACTGTCGTCCTCACAGTTTCAATGCCTGGCACACAGTGGTACTCAGTAACCTTGATGGGCAGAAGGAAGGAGGGAGGGAAAGGAAAGGAGGAAAAGAGGGGGGAGGAGGAAAAAAGAGGGGGGAAGGTAAGAGGAGGGAGGGAAGAAGAGGGGGAAGGAAGGAGAGAGAGGAAAGACTGTTCTTTTGGTGAGAACCTTCTTAGAAGGAGAATGTGGCAGTTAGCATCTGTGCCATCTTCCTGGTGCATGTGGAGACTGAAACCTGGGAAGGAATGAGAAGAGCGCCATCTAGAGGTCAGAAGACTCAAGACGGAACCTATTCTAAAAATTTTCCCCAGGAAAGCAGGCAAAGCAGGAGCTTGCCCACATTGAGTAATATTTTAAGGCGGTCTGGAGAAACATCATCTAGAAATTGGTTCGCACGTGTTTCTCACATGCCTCATGGCAAAACCCAGAACAGTAACAAAAATACTGAGTGACCTGAAAGGTGAATTTATTAATAGAAATATGATTGCTGCTTCTCCTCCGACAGCAGAGCCCTGAGTACTCTACTTCAGGCAGCCAGACCTTGTGGAAGCTCCGCTCCTTCCACACCACTTGTGGCCCTTCATTAATGGCCTGATGATTCTCTGTGCAGGGAAGCCAATCGCTTCCCTGGGCTCACAGGAGCGTCTGTAAGACCGAGGTAGTCCCGGCTCAGGGCATGGACACTGCAGTAGGGACGGGCACAGGTCCAAGACAAAGCAGCCTCATACTGTGTGAACCTAACATGTCCAGGCACGGCACAGAGGCCCCCAGCAGCTCTGCTGGCTAGCTGTGAATTGCCCACCAGAATCGCTCTCTGCTCCTGAGTGGCTTTCTTTTATAATTTAACAAAGAGTGGAGAGACTGGTGGGCAGTGAGTGCAATGGACGGAAGCCTTGAGCCTCTGCCTGCGGAGACCACTCTGGGGATATTTTTATCTTCTTGTTTTTGTTTGAGTCCCCTGGATTCAGGAACACGCATAGGTTTGGTTTGGCCACGGAGCACAATATTCTATTTGCTTATTTATACAAGATCCAGCTATGCTGTGTTCCGTAGTTCAGTTAAGAACACTAAAGAGCATGTTGCAGAGGAGGAAGAACAGAATAGGGGTAAAAGATTGAATTCTTTTCCCAACTGTGTGATCTCAGCCAAGTTATACAATTGCTTGGAAACCCACCCCCACTCCCCTCCCCACACATACACACGCACCCCACCTCCTGCACACTTTCTTTTCCTCATCCTTTTTTTATTTGCTCTGCTTTGGTTTTGTTTTGAGGCAGAGTCTTACTAATTAGCCCAGGCTAACCCCAAACTCACCATCCCACGGCTTCAGCCTCCGCAGTCCCATAGCAAGCCCCTGTCCCTAGCTCTGAACACTGTCTTCCTAGAAGTTGAGATGAGGAAAGGATTTGCTGTATTGATCTCTATGAGCAAAAGCTGTAAAGAAACCATGTGAATAAAAACATTTGCTATTTTAAAGAGAATTTTACTGAGGTATGATTTGCACACAATGAAATCCATAAATCTCAAGTCCATAGTCCGATGGGTTTTGGGAACCGTATACAGGAAATTTGCTTTTTATCATGAGAGCTTTGCCTTGCCTAAATTTTCCTGCAAGAAGTTCCATCCACCACGTGGTCTGTTTCTGAATTCATCCACACTCTGTGTATTGTTGTGACCAAAGTCCAGATCCCCCAAGGACCACAACAGACCGAATCTGATGAAAAAAAAAACAAAAACAAAAAAACAACCAGAGTTTTTAATACAACTTGACTTGGGCCTCTCTGTCCATCCAGCGCAGCAGCACTACGCAACGGTTTTCATAGGGCTGGACAAAGGCAGGGCTGGGGGATTCCAAGACTGCCCAGTTACAGACCTGGGATTGGCTCAAGCCTTGGTTGGGGTCTCTGGACTGAGCTGATTGGCTCTCTTGGGTCTAGGCAATTGCAACATTGTAGCTTCATCAGAGGGACACCGGGAGCTGTTTGTCTGCTGCTGATTGGCCTTCCCTGTGGGGGTGAGGTGTTCATGGCTTCTGATTGGCCTTCCCTGTGAGGTGTTCATGGCTTCTGATTGGCCCTCCCCTGTGGGGTGAGGAGTTCATGGCTCTCTCGATAGCTAGGCAAAGGTCAGGGGCCGTCTAGGGTGGGGGCTTCCTGCTCAGGCGTTTTTGCTGTGGCTGCAGTTCTGCTGAGGCCTGGGCCTCTCCTGTCTCAGTATATTCTGATGAATGAATACAGCTCAGTGACCTTACCCGCTGACCAGTCAGTGGATACCTTGCTGCTTCTTCCAGCATGGAGCCATTCTGGATTAAGTAAGCAGCAGGGAAAATCCACAAGCTGCCAGGCAGTGGTGGCGCACACCTTTATTCCCAGCCCTTGGGAGGCAAAGGCAGGAGAATCTCTGTGACTTCAAGGCCAGCCTGATCTACAGAGCTAGTTCTAGGACAGCCAAGGCTATACCCTCATAAAAAACAAAAAAGAGAAAGAAAGAAAGAAAGAAAGAAAGAAAGAAAGAAAGAAAGAAAGAAAGAAAGAAAGAAAGAAAGAAAGAAAGAAAGAAAGAAAGAAGAAAGGAAGGAAAGAAGGAAAGAAGGAAGAAAGAAAGAAAGAAAATCCACACATAAATCATTCAAGACCTTGCCTTCGTGTGTAAGGGTAGGATTGCTGGGTCTTGCAGGATTTCATGATCAACTACAACTCTGTTTTCCAGTCTGTATCATTTTCTGCTTCCTCATAGCAATATATGAAAGGTCTACCATCACTACATCTTTGCCAACACCTAGTATTGTCAATCTTTTTGATCTTGGCCATTTCGGGGAGGGGGGGTATGTTATAGCATTTCATTCAATGACTTTAATTTGCATTTTCAAAACAACTCCATAATGTTGAATATCTTTTCATGGACAGTTCCTCATGTTGTGGTGACCTCCAGCCATAAATTATTTCATTGCTGCTTCACAATTCATAGTAATTTTACTACTGTTATGAATCACAATGTAAATATCTGATATGCATGATATCTGATATATGACCCCCAAAGGGATCAAGTGAGGGAGGCAAAACAGCTTGACCACACAGCTGCTATGACAGGCTTAGAGGCCCAGACACAGCTTCTGTCAGGCAACACCTGGACCCAGGAAAAGCCATAAGCTGACCCCACCCAGTGGGACCTGCATCTAAGGGGAAACACCTGACATTCCAAACATTCTCTGTACTCCTAGACAAATGTCAGTCAATAAGGGTCTTGAACCCTGTAAATCCCCTCACCCCAACCTCTGCTATGATAAAGCCCCACCCCACCTGAGCTCTGGGCTCTCTGCTCTCACCACTGCTTCAGACAGAGAGTCCAAGCTCTGAGCTTGAAATTAAAGGCTCTTTGCTTTTACATATGGGATTCAGTCTCCATGGTGGTCTTTTGGGGGTCCCCACGATCTGGGCATAACATCGAGACCCACAGGTTGAGAACCACTAGTATAGTTTTTGGCATGTCATGAAACTGTACAGTTTATACCTATCCAATTTGTGTAATTATTGATTAGTTGTGGGTTTTTTAGAACAAGATTTCTACATACAAAATTACATTGCCTTTAAAATTATTCCTTCCAAACATACTTCTTCCTTTTATTCCATTTTCTTACCTTACTGCACTATCAAGGCCATCCATCAAGGTCATCCAGTGTGGTGAGAAGTCGAAGTACAGAGGACAATGTTGTCCTTTTTTTAGTATTAAAGAGAAAGTGAACAGTGGTCCACTGCTTGGTTTCTCATAGATATCATATTATTCATTAGTCTAAGGAAGTTCTATTCTATTCCAGGTTTCCTGAGAGCTCTTATCATGAACAAGTTTTGAATTTTCTCATCCTTAGATTCCATCTATTGAGATATCTGTGTGGTTTGTCTTCCTGGCTATTAATGTTATAAATCACATTACCTGACTTTCAAAAAGTTAAATTAATATTGCATTCCTGGAATACACCCCTTTGCCAAGTTGATGGTTTTTATTTTTTAATGTTAAAGATCAATGCACATACATGTGTGTGTTCTCCTGTGTAGCAGGAATCTTAAAAGTTCTTATTAATAAAATCAAACCTGAGGCCAGTTATTGGGGTGAATGCTGGAAGATCAGAGAGACAGAACAAGCCACAGCTAACCTCACCTGGACAACTTCTCAGCTGGTCTTGTTTCCTCAGACTGGAAGCTTCTGTGTTCTCATCCCAATGGCTCTCAGCTGAACTGCTGCTCGAAAGCCTGAAGCTTAACCAGCTAAAAGCTTAACTAGCCAAATGCTTCTAGTTTCTGGTCCTCACGCCTTATATACCTTTCTGCTTTCTACCACCACTCCCTGGGATTAAAGGCTCGCTTTCTGGGATTAAAGGCGTGAGTCACCATGCTTGGCTGTATCCTTGAACAGATGGATTTCTGCCTCTGGAATGCTAGGATTAAAGGCGTGTGCTACCACTGCCTATCCTAAGTATCTAGTGGCTTTTCTGTTCTCTGACCCCAGATAAGTTTATTAGGGTACACAATATTTTGGGGAACACAATACCACCACACTCCTGGATATGTACCCATGCATATGTGGCTGTGCCTACATGTGCCCATGAATGTTTGCGTGATATATGGGGAAGCCTGAGGTCAACTTTGAGTAGCCTCCTATCACTCTCTACAAAATCTTTTGGCTCAGTCTTTCAATGAACCTGGAGCTCATGGATCCTACTAGGCTGTCCAATGAGCTTGAGTTATCTGCCTGTTTCCACCATTCCCCACAGAGTTACAGGTACCCAGCCTACCCAGCTCTTACATGGCTGCTGGGCTCTGAATTCAAGCTCCCTGCTTGGTTGATAGCTACTTTACACATTGAGCCATCTCCCCATCCCTGATACTAATTCTTCTCTAGGTTCCAGTATTAAACTTATTAGTGGTTTGTCAAAAATGTTTGCATCTATGTTAGTCAGAGCACTGAATACTAGCTTTCTAGTAATAACTTTGGCTTTGATGTTAGGATAATGCTGGGTTCATAAAAGGAGATATGGAGTGTCCTTGATGGTGGTTTTTTTGGTCAAGTTTATACAAACTAGAGTTATCTGGGAAGAAAAACCTCATTTGAGAAATTCCATCAGAGGGAAGTCTGTGGGGACACTTTCTTGATTAATGATTGATATGGAAGGGCTTAGTCCACTGTGGGTGTTGCCACGCCCTAGGCAGGTGATGTGACAAAGTGGACTGAACAAGCCAATAAGCAGTGGCCTCTGCTTCAGTTCTTGCTTGGTTTCCCTCATTGATGAACTGTAACCTCAGAGTTGTAAGCTGAAATAAACCCTTTCATCCCCAAGTTGCTTTTGGCCATGGTGTTTCATCACAGCACTAGAAACCCTAAGACAGACAGGAAGCACAGCTTCTCTTCTTTTATAAAGTGTTTCTGTAGTGTCGCTATTATTTCTACTTTAAGTATTTTACAGAATTTGTCAGTTTGAAGGCATTTGGGTCTGAAGTTTGTAGAAAAGCTTGTAAATTATAAATGTAAATGATATATTCTTGAATGGGCATCTTAGTTTGCTTTCTGCTGCTGTTTTAACACCATAACCAAAAGCAACTTGGTGGAGGTGGGAGGGGTATCTTATCTTACAGGTTACAGTCATAAATAAGAGAAGCCAAGGCAGGAACTGAAGCAGAGACCATGAAGGAACTCTGCTTACTGTGTACTTCCTTTGGCTTGAACAACTACTCCCCCCCAAGCTCACTTGCCCAGAGGTCGCACCACCCACAGTGGCAATTAGCAATCAAGAAAATGGCCACAGATATGCCCACAGGCCAATCTCTTGGAGGTAATTCCTCAATAGAGGTTCCCCTCCCCAGCTGTGTCAAGTTGACACAACTACCCATCATAGTTGACTATGTTAATTTATGTTTCTCAGGGAACTTTTCATTTCCTTTAAGAGGTCAAATACATGTCATAATTTTCTAATAATATTCCAGTTATCCTTTCAGTGCCTATAGGATCTGTAGTTGTGCCCCTTTGCATTCTTGACATTGGTAATTTGTGTCTCATCTCTTGCCAGGCTATCTGGATGGAGGCTTCTCAGCTTGATCTCATTAGAAAATCTGCTCTTGGTTCCATTGGGTCTTCTCTCCTCTTGTCTGTTTTCAGTGTCTTTGATTTAGGCTTTTATCTTATTCTTTTCCTTTCTTCTTGCTTACTTTAAGTTTAATTTGCTTTGTCTTTGGGTTTCTGTTGCTATGAATAGACACCATGACCACAGCAACTCTTATAAAAGAAAAAAATTAATTGGGGCTGGCTTATAGTTTCAGAGGTTTAGTCCATTATCTTCATGGCAGTGTGCAGGCTGACATGGTGCTGGAGAAGGAGCTGAGAGTTCTACAAGTTGATCTGGAGGCAGCAGAAGCAACTGTGTGCTACACTGGGTGTATCTTGAGCATAGGAGACCTCAAAGCCCACCCCCACAGTGACACATTTCCTCCAACATGGCCACACCTACTCCAACAAGGCCACACCTCTTAATAGTGCCACTCCCTATGGGCCAGGTATTCAAACACATGAGTTTCTGTGGGCCATACCTACTCAAACCACCACAGTTCTCTTTTGTAGTTCTGGAAGATAGAAAATAAGATTATTCATTTAAAATTTCATAAATTAGGATCCGTGAAATAATGTTTCTGTAGGCACTATTTTAAGTTATATTTCACAAATGTTAACATGTGCATCTTCATCTTCACGTATTTTGAAGTATTTTCTAATTCTTTTCAATCGCTTGTTTGGCCATAGGTTTTTGAGAAATTACTTAATTTTCAACTATTTGGATTTTTTCTCAAGATATTTATGCTATTTTTTACTGTTGTGACCAAAGAACACATTCTATTTAATTCCAGTTACTTCAAATTCATTGCCAATTAATCTTATGGCCCAGTTTATAGTCCATTTTGGTGAAGGCTTTGTGTGGATTTGAAGAAAATGTTTGTCATGTTCTTGCTGTATGGGATGTTCTATAAATATCAACTAGGTCACGGTTGGTGGTTGTCTTCTGCAGGCTAATGGAATTTTCCACTTGTTTTACCCAGAAGTGAGAGGGGAAGGCTGAAATCTCCCACTGTAATTCTGCATTTGCCTACCTCACGGTTTGTTCTATAAGATACTGGTCCCCATATTTGACCCTCTATTTTCAGGCCCATATCCATTTAGAACTGTTTTGTCTTCCTTGTGAGCTCACTCCTTTATCACTATGGAAGGTCTCTCTGTATCGTTGATGACATTTCTGGTCATGAAATGTCCATTGTCTATCATGGATACAGTCATCCCAGCTTCCCTGAAATTAGGATTTGTGAAGTATGGCCTGTCCACCTTCACATTTTTAATTATTTCTGTCTTAAACATAAAAGGTGATTTCCTGGATATGGTAGGATCAGGTCTTGCTTTTTTATGCACTCTAACAGCCTCTGGGTTTTAATTGGGTAGCTGAGATGTTCCATCTTGTTTTAATTCCTCTCGACTTAAGCTTGTGTTTGACCTGTCTGTTCTTTGTTCCTTCTCCTTCACAACTGAATCAGTTTTAGAATTCTGCCTCATTTTCATCCATATATGGCATTTTACTTCTCCTATGACATGAAAAACACCCAGCGTGCTCTACCTGATCCTCCTTGCTTCCTGTTAGTGTTTACAGTTTAGTGCCGCTCATTTATAGACCTCACGCTATATTTAAATTTCTGCTTCAGACAGTCAGTAGTCTACACAAATTTAAATATGAAAGAAGCTATCTTTTAGACTTACCCACATAGATTCTATCTTCAGTAGTCATTCTTTTTATAGATTCGAATTTACATTTGTTATCACTTTTCTTTTGCCTGAAGAATTTCACTTCAAATTTCTTTTAGCACACATCCACTGGCAATGGGTTATTTTAACTTCTAGTGATCAGAAAAGCACTCTATTTTAACTATCTTTTTCTCTTTTTATTTGGATAAAAAAAAAACAACATAAGATCTATGTTCTTAAGGGTTCTGTTTTTTTGTTGGAGACTGTCTTACCCTGTAGCTCAAACCTGTCGCCTGCCCTCACACCTGTGACCCTCCTGCCTCAGTCTTTCAAGCCCATCACCGTTCCTGGCTCAGTCTGAACAGCTTTGAAGCATGAACCACAGGGCTGTTAGCCAGGGGCCCAAGGGTGCGCAGCTGCTTTCTAACAGTTGGCTAGCACGCAAAACTGGAACTTTATGCCTGTTGAACAGCGACCTCCCAGTTCCTCCCTGAGGCCCTGGCAGCCATCATTCTAGCCATCCTGCCCTCTGCTTCTGTGTATTTGATTTTATTTCTTCTAGAAGATACTTTATGCTGGCTTGTGTTTGAGTAACTATGCCCCATTTCATGTAGCACAAATTCTATAAGGTTAGAAGGTTAATCCCTGTTCATATGATAGACTTTGTGTGTGTGTGTGTGTGTGTGTGTGTGTGTGTGTGTGTCCAGAGGTTGCTTGTCTTCCTCAGTCACTCTCCATCTTATTTTGTGAGCTCTCTCACTGAACCTGGAGCTCACTGGTTTGTCTAGACTGGCTAACCAGCAAGGCCCAGGGATCCTCTTGTGTTCACCTCCCTGCACTAGGATTATAGGTACACACCATTGCTCTTGATTTTTTTTTTTTTAGACATGTGCTTTGAGATAGTAACTGTGCTTCTATGGCTCTGACTAAGCAGTCTCTCCAGCCCTTGAAATTCTTCCTTTTTAAGGCTGAATACTATTCAGGTGCACAGAAACCTGTCACATTTTCTTCATCTGTTCATCCGTCAGTGACTATTTATATTTTCTCCATATCGTAGGTGCTGTGAACAGTGCTGCAGCGAATATGAGAGAACTAATGCCTTTCTGAGATCCCTGTTGCATTTCTTTCCATAAATAGCTTAGAAATGGGATTGCTGTGATGATACATTGTACACCCTAATAAACTTGCCTGAGGATCTGAGGACAGAGCCAGCCACTACATTAGACACAGAGGTCAGGCAGTGGTGGCACACACCTTTAATCCCAGCACTTGAGATCTCATGCCTTTGCTTGGGAAGCACACATGCCTTTAATCCCAGGAAGTAATATGGCAGGGCAGAGAAAGGTATATAAGGCGTGACGAAACAGGAACTCTCTCTCTTTAGGCTGAGGACTTCATAGAGGTGAGAACTAGTGGCTGGCTGCTCTGCTTCTCTGATCTTTCAGCTTTCACCCTGATGTCTGGCTCTGGGTTTTTTATTAAAAGACCATCTAACATTCAAAAAACAGATTGCTGTGTATGTTGTTTCTATTTGTATTTTTGAGGTGCCTCTACGTTGTTTTCTATAGCAGCCATGTGGTTTTATGCCCCCACCAGGGTCTCCACAACCTCATGATTTAAGATAATATTCATCCTGAAAAGTACAAGGTGAGGGCACATTGTCATTTTTATTTGCACTTTCCCTACTAGTGAGATTAAGGATCTGTTCATGGACTTCTTTTTATCCATTTGTATGTTTGTTTAAGATGTGTCTGTTAAGAATCTCTGCTGAGGCTGGGTATGGTGGCACATATCTTTAATTCCAGCATTAGAGAGCTTGATGCCATCCATCCTGGAACACAGTGAGTTTCAAGCCAGGCCGGGCTATATAAACCTTAGTCGGGTTTGTTTTGTTTTGTTTTGTTTTGTTTTTTAATTCTCTGCACATTTTTAAAAAGAATTTATTTTTACTTATGCATATCGGTGTTTGGCTTGTATGTATGTACGTGCCCTACAATATGCACACAGTGTTCACAGAGGCCAGAAGCATGAATGGAACCCCCTCAAGCTCGAGTTAGAGACAGCTGGGAGCTACTGTGTGGGTGCTGGGAACCAAACCCAGGTGCTCTGTGAGAGCTGTTATGTTAGCTCCTGAGCCTTCTCTCCAGTCCAACTTGGATCACTTTTTAATTAGATTATTTGGGATTTTCATTAATGGGCAGAAGGACTTCCTTGTGTGTTGTGGATTAGTCCTTCATCACATACACGGCTTGAGAACATTCCCTCGAATCCCACGCACGGCAGCCTTTCCACCTTCTCGATCATTTCCTATGTTGCCCCAAAGCTTCTCCATTTATCACAGCTTCCGTTGTCTGCACTTGTGCTCAAACCAAGAAGTCTGCTGACACAGGTACTGGGAGGTCCTTCCAATTTCAAGGGTTTTACAGTACCAGGCTTCAGGTTTAAAAGTCTGCAGTCCACTTTGAGTGATGTTACAAAGGGAGAAGGTAGTGTCTCATTCTGGTGTTGCATACATGGATGCCCAACTTTCCCAGCACTGTTTGCTGAAGAGACGATTCTTTCTCCGCTGTACTCTTGGCTCCCTTGTCTAGCTGAACTTGACAGCCATCGTTAACTTCCAGGGTCTCGGTCTGTAAGCTTGTCTTTGTGTCAATAGCAGGCTGTTTTCATTCCTGTGACTTTGTAAAGCTTCTAGCTCTTTCTTTCTCAAGATTAGTTTCACCATGCAGAGTCCTTTGTGGTCCTATAGGAATTTGGGGATTTTTTTTTTATTTTCCAATTTTGTACAAAAATGCCACCGGGGTTTTGAGGATGACACTGACTCTATAGATTGCTTTGGTTAACGTGGACTCGTTAATGGTATTTGATCCAGAGACATGGGATGTTTTGGTTTGTGTGTGCAGCTCTCATAACCTCTCATCGATGTTTTATGGTTTTGAGCACACAGGTCTCTTGCCTCCTTAGTTAAATTCTTTTCTAGGTAGTTTGTTCTTTTTGGTATTGATGGAAACAGGATTCTTTAATTTCCCTTTGGGGAAGTATGTTTTAGTACAAGGAAATACAATTGATTTTTATAGGTAGTACAGACATTTTAACTTTAGTAAGACTTCTAACACAGAAACACGGGATGCCTTTCCATTCATTGTGTCTCCTTTGGATTCTGAAGGTTCACTGAATTTGGTATTTGATCATTTCTTCTGCTGTGTTTAGGTTGGAAGGCATCCACATATGAGATCAGGCCATGTCCAAGCAGAGGCCGTTTTATTTCTTTTCCATTTAGGTGACTGTCCTCTCTTCTCTTGTTTAACTGCTATGTTTGCCTTTGTTTTTGAAAGCGTTTTCCTTTCTTCAGCCTTTTATTTTTTTTTAAGAAAAACAAAAAGTCCTTAAAAATGCTTTAGGGGCTGGGCATAGTGGCACACACCTTTGGTTCCAGCACTCGGGAGGCAGAGGCTGGTGAATCTCTGTTGAGTTCGAGGCCAGCCTGGTCTACAGTGTAAGTTCCAGGACAGCCAGGGCCACACAGGGAAACCCTGTCTCAAAAAGCAAATAACAAAGCAAACAAACAAACAAATTCTTTAAATGTTTTAATACAGTACTTCTCTAAGGAGACAGCTGCTGTCCTTGGTTCCAGTGAGTCAACGTAGCTCTCTGTTCTGTACACTTCTTCTATTGTATCATTTATTTTCAGAAAGCTGACGCAGAGTGTCTTGAGGCCATAGTCCCTGTACTCACACCAATTGAGATTTGTTGAAATTCTTAGAACTTGTGAGTTTGATTGGGAGCAGGGGAATTTTTAACTAAGACTTCTCCAGATTTTCCCCTCCTTTTGTCTTGGCTGCCAATGGCGTATCTGTAGACTGATGCTGTCCTGGGGTTCACAGAGCCTCTGCTCTTCTCTTTGAGCTTAAGTTTTTCCCTGTGTCTCTCAGCATGCATCCTTTCTGGTATCTGCCTGTGCATCCACCCTTTCCTTTCCTGGGGTTTACAATCTTCAGTTAATACCATTCCCTGTGTTTTTGTCTTTAAATACTGTGTTTCTACCTCCACGTTCTACTTTATTCTGCATTCCATTTTTCTCCTGACTATGTTCTTGCTTTTTGAATGCCCTTTAACATATTTATAATAGAGTTCTAAGATCCTTATATGCTAATTTCATCAATTCGCTCATCTAAAATCCATCCATAATGCTTTTTCTTCTGGTTATAGATTATATTTTTCCTGACTCTTTGAACGCTTGGAAATGTCTCATTTTGTGACAAACACTATGGATTGCATGGTGTGGACTGCTGGATTTTGCTGTATTCTGTCAAAGAATGCACAACTGTCCTGGCCTGTGGCTAAATTACTAGTAGTGTGAGTTTTCCTCTATGGAGTCTCTTTGAAGTTTGATAAAAACAGATCCAGAACAAATGTCCGCGGTGAAGGAAAATACTTTTCTCAATGTCCTGTGTATTACAAGGTTTTCCCTTTCTGGTTGGAGGTGTGAACACTGATCCAGTCTTGGGTAACCCCTGGCCCAGTTTCTAGTAATTATTTCCTCAGCCTTGAGAAATTCTATCTACACAAAGACATATCAGTACTTGAAGAAAGCCCTCTGCAGTTGTCTGGAGTTTCTGCTTCAAATGCTAAAACCTCTAGCAGCTTTCTGATTCCTGAACTCTGTCCTCAGTCTCCAGGTTTGTTGAGAATACCATACTCTGTTGGATCCCCTACCTCCCATTGCAGCCTTAGCTCCAATAGGTAAGCTGGGGAATAGTGGGGCTCACCTAGCCTGTTTCTCTTCTCTTGGGGTATCACCACCTTGTACTACCTAGTGTCCAATATATTCAATTCTCGGCTGAAGGAGGAGAATGACCAAGACAGTTGCTAAGTACCTTACATGCACACTAACCCTCATTCTAGCCTATCGAAACAGACAGTATTCTCATTCCACTCACTTGTAAGTGAGGGGAATTAGCCCACAGAAGTTAACATTTTTACATGAATTTGCATGGCTGTGTGGGGCAAAGCAGTTTCCTCCAGGTTTGATATGATCATGGTCCCTTAGTTATGGCAAGGAAATACATGGCAGCTAGTTCTGTAAGAACGGCAATAAAGATGTCAATACTCCCAAGCAGAAAGTGGGGAACATCACAGGACACCCATCTAGGATTCCAGCCCTCACTCCCTCCTGCCCTTAAGCTTCCTGGGATCGTAGGGGATGCTGGAGTATATTGCAGGTGAAGGTGAACTGAAGGAGAGACTCCATGCTGCATCTTCTGTGAGGTTATTGCCTACTCTGTAGGAGGACCTTATGGAACCCCTTGCTCTAGCTTTTGTCAGCAAACACGTATGATCTCATAGGTTCCCCAAGTTGATCTTGGATACAATGTTTCATTGGTCTGTCATTAGTGCCTGTCTGGGGTGGATAGAGATTGTTTATGTCCCTGGGAGAAGCAACATGACAACATGGTAAGTGATAGATCTGGGATTTGAACCTCAGAATCTCCTGCATACTTTGGCATGCTATCTGTCTGTCTATCTATCTATCTATCTATCTATCTATCTATCTATCTATCTATCTATCTATCTATCTATACTAAAGGCAAGAGGCCCCAGACTTGACTCCCTGTTATCATCCAGGACTATCTATCTGTCATCCTCCTGGATCAAGACCCTTCTAACAGTGAAAGAGGTCCTCACAGTTCATCATGTCCCGAATTTATTTTTTAACCCTGTTTCTCTTATGACTGTGCTAGAAAACAGAAGTCTAAAGCACACTAAGAGATTTGGAAAGGGCATGTAGACACGTTGGAGACAAAGCTCTGGGCGACAGACACAAGTTATTTTCATGGCAGCACGAATATTAAGAGGTCTTATCAATAAAAACAAACCCGGAAGCCAGGTATTGGGGTGAATTCTGAAAGGTCAGAGAGACAGACCCAGCCACAGCTAACCTCACCCCAACAACTCCTCAGCTGATCTTGTTCCCTCAGACTGGAAGCTTCTGAGTCCTCAACTGAATGGATCTCAGCTGAACTGCTGCTAAAAGCCTAAAAGCGTAATGGACTCTAGTTCCTGGTCCTCATGCCTTGTATACCTTTCTGCTTCCTGCCATCACTTCCTGAGATTAAAGGCATGTGTCACCATGCCTGGCTGTTTCCAGTGTGGCTTTGAACTCACAGAGATCTGGATGGATCTCTGCCTCCAGAATGCTAGGATTAAAGGTGTGAGTGCCACCATTTTCTGGCCTCTATGTCTATCTAGTGGCTGTTCTGTTTTCTGACCCCAGATAAGTTTATTAGGTTTAACAATATATTGGGGGACACAATATCACCACAACCAGATGGTTTAGGTGTTGGGAATCTCCACTCTGGTCTCATTCCTCCCATTCCAGACCTGGCCCCTGAGAAAGCCCACCAAGGGTCAGCCCCTCCCCTGGGGCTGCTCAAGACCATGCCTACAAGGTATTCAAGACCTGGTCATCAGAGCTTCCCTGTGATTTTCCCTCCTGCCTTTCTGAGAGTCCCTGGGAGTTGTGTTGCTCCGTTTATTAAACCTGGACTTACTAATTCGGCCTGATTGGCTTATTGCATTGGCAGAGTTACTAACAGTGGATATGCTGTCTTATATTAGGTTCGGAGGCAATCAGCACAGACCAGGTGTGGGCAGGTAGGTAAATGTTTTATCAATACTAGGAGACACCATTGCAAAGGTAGACAGGAGGGTGAGGCATACTCCCAATATAGAAGAATGACCCCTTGGACTGACCTTGGCAACATCCGCACTCCCAAAGAATGATGTGCTCAATTTCCTCAGCAAGGCTGAGAGTCAGCAGTTTGCAGGACAGACGTGATTGTCGAGAGAGCAAATCCGAGAGGACACTGTGCAATTAGGGAGGCTGCTGTGGAGGCGAGAAAGTCACGGCTCCGAGAAGAAAAGGAAAGCTGCAGAGCTGCCCATATAGGATAGTGACACTCTCAAGACGTGACTTCCTCTCCTCCTCCAGGGCTATCTATCCATCACCCTCTTAGATCGCGTCCCTTCTGACACGGGAAAGGGTCCTCACAGTTCATCACGTCCCTGCCCTTGCCTCTCCGCACATCACTCTTAGACTCTCCAGAAATGTCAAGGGCCTGGGGGCGTAAGTGCCATTTCACATAGTAAATGTTTATCACTTCTCTCCCAAAGTCTCAATGAAGGAGGCTCCTCGGTGTCTTAGCTCTCTGCGGTTGATTTCTTTCCTTTTTTTTTTTTTTTTTAACTCGGTTCTCCTAGTTGAGAAGTTCTAAGTTCTAAGCTAGATTAACTTTGTGCTGGACACCTGCTCACCTGGAAATCACTCGGTCTTCTGAGCATTTCCCCACAGTGGGCTTTCTGTGGCCTTGTCTTGCTTAATCATGCTCCAGAGGCAGGCTACATTTTATAACTCCACTCAAAGAGATGTGTTCACCAAAACCTTTTTCATTTTTTATTTTTTTAATGTGCGAATGCCTCTCTTAATCAACCTGTGTTCATTTTCTGTGATGATGTTTGGGCTCCTGTCCATCCTTGGACTGAAAACTGAGTTTTCTGCCTGTGCCAGCCCTCGCCATCTTTCTACTCCAGAGCCACCATCTTTACCTGCCTTGTAGCATCAGAACTGACTCTTTGGGCCGCAGCATCTCTCCTTTGCCAGATGGCTCAGTGCTGGGTTATATCGACAGGGGTTGTGGAAGGGACTGGGCAGGGCTGGAGAAACAAAAGGGTTTTCTCTGGTTTCCAGTTTCCTGTGCTGTGGCATGGCCATCATCAAGCAGCTATCCCAGCTGCCTTATGCAGCAGTGGCTGCCTAACCGAGGCAGCCTCCAGACAGTGTCCTCGGCACCAGCAGGGCGGCGGGCTGTGTGCTCCGGTGACAACCGGGGACTCTCCGGGTAGTTGGAAGTGGTGAGGTTTCCAAATGCCTTCCTGTTAGTGTCGTTTAGGTCAGCTGGTGGCCACTTTCCGTCATGACTGATACATCTGCCCTTAGTTCTCTCTTTCCTTTTGTTAGGCAAGGGCACTTTACTAAATGTTGTCAACGTGTCTTTATATTAACTTTCCCCTGTTCAAATTTCTACTGTTCTTTCTGTCTCTTCTCTGGACTCTGATTGATCCAACCCTTTAGCACAGTTTGGTCTTAGATTTTTATTTTTGGAAGATATTAACAAGAATAGAGGAAAATGGTGGGATATTTTTTTCATCAGTGTGTGTGTGTGTGTGTGTGTGTGTGTGTGTGTCTACATACATGTCTCTGCCACTGACACAGGCTTAAAGGCATCGGTGTGACATAATGGATCAGAACACAGGATCTGAAGCTGATTTGCTTTGCACAGGGCACCAGCTGTCCCTGTACCTCCATGTCCTCATCTGTAAAATGGGGATACACAGGGTTGCCGAGTGAACTGTCTCTGTTAAGTCTGCATTTCAGATAAACAACAAATCCTTTTGAGGCTCTTGATGGCTGAGCTGACACATGGGCACTCATCCTGACTTGTATTTGTTAAGCCTAGCAGATCAAATGTGACATCCTGAAAGGTTAAATGAATTAACAGGGGTGCTGGGCTTGGAACAAATGTGGTGAATTACCCAATAGTGAGTGTTTGGGGCAGTGCCAGTGATAGAACTCTGGGTTTCATGACTACACCACTGAGTCATGCCCTGGCTCCAGGTCACCCCTCTGTTTGATGGTATGGTGGACTGTCGCCCTTCGATGGGAATTCTCTGCTGTGAGTTGTAGTGCTCTGGTTTCCTTACTATTCCCTCTAAGTGTCCTTTCAGCCCCTCCCCCTCCACCCTTCAAAGCTCCAGGGAGCGTTGTGGGCAGGTGTGTCTCTCATTAGATCAAAGTGTGCACCTGACTTAAGTGAGCTGACCATAGCCCAGGTGTTGATCCAAGAGAAATACCACCAAGAGGGGACTGTCCAGTAAAGGAAGTATCTAGGCCAATCAGAACTTAGGTTGGGGAATAGGAAATGAATGAGCCCATGAAGGTTGATGGAAAGAAGAATAGCTACAGAAAAATGAGAATATTTGTCATGGGGTGGGCTTGGTGTTGCATGCCTATAACCTCAGCATTCAGGAGGCTGAGGCAGGAGGCTGGACAGTAGTCCAAGACCAGCCTGGGATACACAGTGAGACCCCCTCTCACTTTCTACATATGTGCATCTATCTATATATAAATATATGTATTTATATATAAAGATTATATACAGAGAGAGAGAGAGAGCGTTGGCAGGGAGAAGGGGAAATGGTTTGTCCGATTCTATCAGCAGAGAGGCCCCACTCCCAGCTGCTCAAATGACGGAAAGGGATGAAAATGAACTCTTTCAACAGATGAGAAGCAATTACAGGGCCCTCAGCAGCACTACAGCCTCTGGAACCTGACACTCCCTCACCCTGGTAGACAGTGGGGAACACATTGTACCCTGCAGGCCATAGCAGTAGCCAGGGATGAGTCAGGCATGCGCAGCAGGACACCAGGACGGGTTTGTTTTTTTTAAAGATATTTGGTGTGTGTGTGTGTGTGTGTGTGTGTGTGTGTGTGTGTGTGTGTGCGCGCGCGCACACATGTGAGGGCAGGTGCCAAAGGAGGCCAGAAGAGGGTGTTAGGTCCTCTGGAGCCAGCACTATTAAGAGGTTCCTGATGTGGGGTTCTGGGAACAGAACTCTGGTCCTCTGTACAAGGAGCAAACCCTCTTAAGCACTCAGGCATCTCTCCAGCCCCAGGGCTGACTTGATTGTAGGTAGACTGTTCAGCTCCTCACATATCAATCTATGCCTCTTTTATACCACTCCACAGCACTGACTGGTCCCTTGGAGATTTATGTGCCTGGGCTCTTCTCTTTCTACTCTTCATGTGTATATATATCCTGCATGACAGCAGTCACAGGGGTTGGGCTCTGGAGTTGGAAAGGTGTAAATTTACATCACTATTAGCTTTTTGACCTTGAACTCACCACATTCTAAGCTTGTGTTTGCCTGCTGTGAATGCATGATGATGTGAGTCAATACCGGTGATGAGGGTGAGGTGAAAGGATGTGCGTGTGACTAGAAGTTATCTATCCCATTATCACAGGAGTCCCCTTTAGGTATGATTTGTAAAACACACATTTCCAAAGACAGGCAACACAGTTTAGCAACAACACAAATTGACCCAGGATACTTCAAGGTCTAAACTGAGAGAAATCTCATGGCTAGCCCTGGGTAGGAAGATGTTTATGGTGAGAAAAGAAAGATGAGGTAGGGCGGGCTTCTGAGGACAACACTCATCCAGATTTAGATCATTCACTCTAAATATTCTTTCTTGAGCATCTGCTATGTGCACGGCACCTTACTAGACATGGACATTAGAATGAAGATTGCTAAGGCCATAAGGTATGAAGCCACCTTGGACAAGTCTCTTGAAAAAGCATATCTAAGGACAAGCACAGGAGTACCTGGAAGGAGATCAACAAGGGTACTTTCTGTGTCCCACCCACCCTAGCAGGCTGCCTCAGCACTCACATGCCTTTTCTGCTGTTGGTGGTCTCAAGGTTTACCCTGGCCATCAGTTCTGTGTCTCAAGCTATAACAGCATTCCTTTCTGGGGTCTAACAAAAACATCTTGTGTTGCAAAGTGGTCCCCCATCACCTGTATCTCTGCTTCCTGTATTTTCCATAACTTGCATTCAACTAAGTATGAAGAATACTAAAATGAAGTATTTAGAAATAAATCAAATATTTCAGAATACTTCATAAGTTTTAAAGTGTCAACATTCCTGAGTTGGCCAAGGACGCCTCACAATGCCCTGCTCTGCCTTGCCTGGGATGTCTGAGTGTATCCCCATCCTGATGATAAGACTGACTCACAGTATTTTTGTTCAAGTAATTTTTCTTTTCCTTATTTCTGGGTGGAGGGAGGGGGTTCATGTAGCCCAGACTGGCCTGAAACTTACTATGTAGTTGAGGATGACCTTGAACTCTTGATCCTTCCTTCCATCTTTACCTTCCAAGTGCTGAGATTATAGGTGTATACCACCACACCCGGCTTTGTTCAAACGACTTTTATATTACAATAATAGTGGCCCTAAAGTGCATCCAAAGAGAAGCTGTAAAATGCTTCAAGGAAGCCGGGCGGTGGTGGCGCACGCCTTTAATCCCAGCACTTGGGAGGTAGAGGCAGGCGGATTTCTGTGAGTTCGAGGCCAGCCTGGTTTCCAAAGCGAGTTCCAGGAAAGGCGCAAAGCTACACAGAGAAACCCTGTCTCCAAAAAACCAAAAAAAAAAAAAAAAAAAAATGCTTCAAGGGAAAGGTGGGAGGCTCCAGATGCTTTATAAGGAAGAGGGGGAAATGATCATATCTGTGATCAGTAAAATGGGCAGTAAAGTAGGACTGAAGAAACTTCTATCTAGGAAACAGCAAACTAGGGGAAAGAAGTTCATGGTAATTTTGCTGTTGTTTCTTAAATAACAAGCCACTGCCACAGTATGCAGTATGTGCAGTGGAGGAGGAAAAGGCATCAAGTCTGTGGGCTGAAGACAAGAGCAGAAACATGTTCCAACTGATGCTAGTCAAGTTTAGTTTGCATCTGTTTCAGAACCCACCCATGGTCCCAGGATACCTACCCTGAGGATGAGGGGCCTATGGTTAACTGCAACTTCTCTGATGTTCTTGAGAATGGTCACTACTGGTAATTGTCTTCTGAGTAATCACCTACTGTAACAGGCCCTCAGACCTAAGCACAACTGACGCCATGTTAGAGGCACCAAGGCACGATTTGACCTAAGAGCCCAGCACATCGTAGTCCCTAGTTCTGGGAAAGTCCTGAACGTCCTGACCTTGCCTTTTGGCTTCTGTAGCTCTGCTTACTGCTAACTGTTCTTGCTAAATGAAGTGTGTCCACCAGAATGTGGTTTTTGTGCATAAAAAGCCAAGAACACTTTTTGGGTAAGTTCCCCATGTAGCCTGCTGGCTGACGAATAAAAACTTTCTATTGGCTTTAAAAGTCCCTGTCTTATCTGAAGGAGTTACCTCACACAAACCCTCTACTCCTAGAGGCCGTTCTGTTCCTCTTGAGCTCTAGAAGCCTGACCCATCTTGACTGCCAAGAAAACTGAATGCAGCCTTCATTTTCATCGCTGATGAGCTCCTAGGGGAATGTGGTGTCAGCGAGAACAAAAAGCATTGCCTTTGGGCACAGATGTGACATCAGGGTAGCAGCTACCAGGTGGCTAGTGATTATCTTCCAAGAACAGTAAATAGGCCATTCTATAATATACCCCATCAAATAGTCCACCTCTATTAGAACTCACAGAATTGGTGCCCAAAGGGGAGAAGTCCATCATACCTTTCATATGTGGCCAGCCATTGCTATTGGTTGTTTTTTTACTCTTTGACTCTTTTGGGGGAGCTGCCAACCAGCTCCCAAATAAATACACAGAGACATATTCTTACTCATAAATGCCTGGCCTTAGCTTGGCTTATTTCTAGCCAGCTTTTCTTAACTTAAATTATCCCATCTACCTTTTGCCTTTGGGCTTTTCCCTTTCTCTTCTGTATATCTTACTTTCACTCTTACTCCATGGCTGGCTGTGTGGCTGGGTGGCTGTGTGGCTTGGTGGTTGGCCCCCAGCATCATCCTCTCTTTGTTCTTGCTCTTCCTACTTATTCTCTCTGCCTGCCAGTTGTAACACGAATTGCTAAATGGTCTTAATAATAAAAAACCCAGGAGCCAAGTATTGGGGTGAATTCTGAAAGATCTGAGAAGCAGAACAAGCCACAGCTAACCTCACCTCGCCAACTTCTCAGCCAGTCCTGTTTCCTCAAACTGGAAGCCTCTGAGTCCTCATCCAAATGGATCTCAGCTGAACTGCTGCTAAAAGCCTAAAAGCTTAAAAGTTTCTAGTTCCTGGTCCTCATGCCTTATATACTTTTATGTTTCCTGCCATCACTTCCTGGGATTAAAGGCATGTGTCTTTTGAAAGCAAGACATGAGATCTCAAGTCCTAGGATTAAAGGTGTGTGTGTGTGCCACCATTTTCTGGCCTCTATGTCTATCTAGTGGCTGTTCTGTTCTCTGACCCCAGATAAGTTTATTAGAGTGCACAATATATTGGGAGACATAATATCACCACAGCCAGCCCCGCCTATCCTTTCTCCTGCCTTGCTATTGGCCATTCAGCTCTTTATTAGACCAATCAGGTGTTTTAGACAGGCAAAGTAACACAGCTTCACAGAGTCAAACAAATGCAACATAAAAGAATGCAACACATCTTTGCTTCATTAAAACAAATATTCCACAGCATAAACAAATGTAACACATCTTAAAATAATATTCCACAACAAAC
This sequence comes from Peromyscus eremicus, assembly GCF_949786415.1. NCBI lineage: Eukaryota > Metazoa > Chordata > Mammalia > Rodentia > Cricetidae > Peromyscus > Peromyscus eremicus. The sequence continues at coordinate 137,637,391 of NC_081418.1, read as the reverse complement.
CACCCTAATAAGGGGGGAGAGCTGGTGACAAAATAAAGAGTGGAGAGAAATCAAGATTCCATTTTAGTTTAATGCTAATTCATTTTGTTTTCTCTATTCAGTGGTGTTCTGACATCCAGGAACCTTGCTGGCCAAGGAGACTGCCTTTCCCAATGCTGATTCCTGGAGAAGCAGAGGCTTCCCTTTGCTTGCCTCCCATGTGCAAACTGACCAGTGCCAAGGCCCATAGCCTTTAACTGCCATGCAGTCAGGCAATACTTCCCTGTCCAAAATCATCATGGGGCCAGATACCAAACAACAGAGGCCACTCTCCTACTCCAGAGCCTGATAAAATTCAAACTGCTCAATCCCACACTTGCTCAAATCCCCAAACTTGTCCTTCTCACCTGCATCATCCCTTCCATCCACAGAAAACCACAATAAAGACCACAAGTTCTCTTGACTCGTGTTGACTATTAAGACTTCTTTCAATGGCTTTGGCCTCTCCAGATCTGACACCTCAACACACTGATTGAATTAGACCACGAGCACTATGGTCTGCTGTGTGCTGCTATAACAAAATGCCCAAGATTGAGGAACTTATAAGTATAGATCTTTGTTTTGCACAGTTCCAAGGGCTAGAAAGTCCAAGGCTAAAATGAAAGCAAATTCTGGTGAGGGTCTTTCTTGCTGTGTCCTCACATGACAGAAGACAAGAGGACTGAGCACATTCTCAAAAGCCCTTTATAGTGACAAGTAGCTTTAACCAGGTGACCTAACACCTCTCCTTAGGTGCCACTTCCCATCATTGTTCCACTGCAGATTGAGCCTTTCGAGACAGGGTTTCTCCATAGTTTTGGTGCCTGTCCTGGATCTTGCTCTGTAGACCAGGCTGGCCTCGAACTCATAGAGATCCACTAGGCTCTGCCTCTGGAGCACTGGGATTAAAGGCATGCACCACCGCCGCCTGGCCAGATTAAGCTTTTGAAACGTGGACTTTAGAGGAAACAAACTATAGCACTGGGCAAAACCTTGAAGTGATTTACCATCTCTTTACTCACTTGACTAAAATGTCCTGGGTGGTCATCATTTTAATCTATAATATGGAATGTTGTTGGACAAGAATACCAGTTTCTGGAGTAGTAACTTCAAAATAAGAAATGCTTTGCTGTTGGACATAATGGCTCATACCTTTAATTCCAGCACTGAGGAAATAGAGGCAGGAGGATCTCTGAGTTCAAGACCAGCCTGGTCTACCTACACAGTGAGTTCCAGGACAATCATTGCTACAAAGAGAAACTCTGAGGGAAAAAAAGAAAAAGAAAAAAGAAAACAAAAGAAGGGAAAAAAGAAAAGGAATGCTATGCTATTAAAATAGTGAGCATTAAGCATCCTTGCATTTTAACACACTCCCCTCCTAGAAGCCCATGTTTTATAGACATCAGCTTTCAAGTAGTATTCAGAAGGTCACTGCCTTAGCTGTTCCTTGATTGATATTGTGCAGACATGTGGGTCTCTTCTGTCTTCAAGAACTCCGTGAAAATAAAAGGTTTGTTAAGGACAAAGAATGTTTCTGTGGCATGGAAAATGATCACTCTTTTGCTGTCATCGAAACAGCGGAGTCTGCAGGTGCCTTCCACCCCCATTTGTCAGAACTCCCATCTTCCTCTTTTGCCTGTCCTTCGTATTTTCCACCCAGTGCTGGCAGAGCTTAACTCCCATCTGAGGCTCTTCAAGGTACTTAGCCTGTAAGATGAAAGAGCTTTCCTGTAATCCACTTGTCTTCTCTGGCAGCAGAATTCAAGAGTGTCTTGTTTGTACCACACTTGTCTCCAGAGACCAGACAGACACAAAGACCTTCACGGAAGAAAATCCCATTTTGTAGATGGGGAGACAGCAGCCTCAGTTACAGGTCTCGGTTGAAATCATACAATGGAGCACCAGGGAATTCAGACTTTGAACTACTAGGCAAACAGTCAGAATCTGGACAAAAATGCTCATTATGGGGGTCAAGATCATGATGGGGAAACCCACAGAGACAGTTGACCCAAGCCCGTGGGAGCTCACGGACTCTAGACAGCTAGGGAGCCTACATAGAACTGACCTAGGCCCTCTGCATGTGGGAAACAGTTGTGTAGCTTGGTCTGTTTGTGGGGCTCCTAGCAGTGGGACCAGGATCTGTCCCTGGTACATGAGCTGGCTATTTGGAACCTATTCCCTATGGTGGGATGCCTCACTCAGTCTTGATGCAGGGGGGAGGAGCTTGGTCCTGCCTCAACTAGATATGCCATGCATTGTTGACTCCCATGGGAGTACTTACTCTGAGGAGTGGATGGGGGTGGGTAGAAAGGAGGTGGGAGTAGGGAACAGGAGGAGAGGAGGGAGGGGAAACTGTGGTTGGTACGTAAAATAAATTTTAAAAATTTAATAATTAAAAAATGCTCATTATGGCCAGGCTATCAGTATCCCCCCCCCCACTTTTCTATTTTAAAGACCTACTACCTCATGAGGTACATAGTTTGGGAAGGTCATGAGGTCATGAAGAGTATTCATGAATGACATCAGTGTCCTTACAGGAGACAGAGGCTTGTCTGTTCCTTCTAGCAGCCACTGAGAACCTGGGTATAGACCCTCACCAGACATTAGACACTCCAGCACCTTGAGCTTGCAGTTCTCAGCCTCTGGGACCGAGAAGAGTGGATTTCGAGTGTTTAAGCCTCGGTACAGAGCACTCTGAGAGGACAGACCAGACTAAGGCATCAAGTCTGGCAAGCGGTGGGAAGATGGACGAATCTTTTTGTTTTGGGGGATGGAACCCCATGCTTCTGCACATGCTAAGCAAACACTACCACTGAGTTCCAAGCCCCTGATGTGAGGCTTTCAGTCTGGGTGTCCTTCCAAGCAATATACTGTAATAGAGTAAAATAATCATTCAATAACACTTCAGGTGGCTCTGGGTTACTCTGACCCCACACGGAGGGCAGTCCCCAATGTCTCCTCTCTATTTGCCCAATGGTGCAAGCACTTTTATGTCCTATTCAGTAGACCAATTTTTTGGATAACACAAAGGCATGAAGATGGCTGATAGCTGAGAAAAAAATTGAGATGAAAAAGTATTTTTTGAAGGTGGAATCATCAGTTAATCCAAGTCAGATAAAATGTGACAGGAACACTCCCTTCCTTCCCCCATGGCAGGAATCTGGACTTGTTATTATTACATGTAGTTTGAACTCTGAATTTTTCCTAACAGTATATCATGAGCATACTGCCATGACATCAAATATTCTTCAAAAAGATCCTTTTCATAAATATGTGAGACTGTGTCATATGTGGATTATAAGAAATTTAATACTTCCCTATTTGAGGGTTGGTATATTTCCAGTTACTTATTATGCTGTGCTACAATAATCATTCTTTTGTGTACAAAATAAATAATAAATTTGAGCCAATATAAAGGCCTTTGTTTAGGCTTTAAAAATGAAACCTTAGGAGCGAGAGATGGTTTACCAGTTAAGAGCACTTGCTATTCTTTTAGAGGATCCGAGCTGGGATCCTAGCATACTTGTCAGGTGGTTCTCAACTGTCTGTAACTCCAGCTCCAGGGTATTTACTACCTTTCCCTAGCCAGCCTCCATAGCCACACACACACACACACACACACACACACACACCCATAAAAATAAATCAATTAATTAAGAAACGTAACTGTATAATTACATACTGCTGTAAGTTTGTGGGTTTGGTTTTGCTTCGTTTTTTTTCAATTTTTGAAGAAAAAATCTGGGATTTTGTTGTTATTGTTTACAAGTCCAACAGTGCCGGCAGGGAAGCCAGTGTGGTGCTCAGCTGAAGGGGTGTTAGTCTTCCCACGCTGATCTATGTCAGATCTGCAATGCCATGTCTGCCCGGCTGCACCTTCCACAGGGCATGTGGGAAGATCTTAGCAGAGTTTCAAAGCCAAAAAGCATGGTATTTATCAGATGATGGATGCTGGAAAAAGTGAGATCTGGCCCCGAAGAAGAGATTTAGAGCTAAGGTCATGAGATTTTAGGTTCTGGATTTCTGGATGACACAAAGCTGTGAGGGATGGCTGATGGCTGAGCAATAAAGATAAGAGCCATTCCTGAAAGCTTTATGAGGCAGATCATAGAAGATGTGACCTACAGCAGTTAAAAAACCCCACAGCTAGCAGTGACCCAATGGGGTTCAATGTACTATCTGCTTGGGCTGTGAAGCATGAGGCTGGAGGGCTGGAGTACCACCAACTGCTCCCTCCTCCTCTGCACAGTCTGGGGAGGTGGAGTTCTTCATCTGGCCGTGCCCTCTCAACCACTTCCCTCTTAATCTTAGGGAGCTCAGCCACTTCCATGCCTGTAAAAAAAATAGTCACTTCTCTGAAGATGATCTATCTATCTATCTATCTATCTATCTATCTATCTATCTATCTATCATCTCATACACAGGCACATACACACAAACATACACACATGCATGCATTACATGGTTATCTTTGCCATTTTAAATTTTTATTTATTTTTCACACATATATACTGAATGCTAAAAATGTTCACCCTCCTCTCTTTTTTTCATCCTCTTTTTTTTAGCTTCCTTTGTTTCTCCAGACCAGTGGTTCTCAACATGTGGGTCATGACCCTCTTTGGGGTCAAATGATCCTTTCACAGGAGTTGCCTAAGATCATTGGAAAACACATATTTACATTATGATCCATAACAGTAGCAAAATTATAGTTATGAAGTAGAAATAAAAATAATTGTATGGTTGGAGGACACCACGATATGAGAACTGTATCAAAGGTCGCATCAAGAGGTTGAGAACCACTGCTCCAGAGAGTTTTGTTTCTACTTTCATGTCATAATACATGATATTATGTATCTATACAAAACTTAGAAACCAGAAATGAGAGAAGATACACACTATTAGCCTGTAGTGGGTAGCCATCCCAGCTTTGATCTGGAAGTTCAACCCCCATTGAGGCTTCGGTAACTGTCACGACTACAAGGTAGGGCCGAGAGAGGACCCTGAAGACCCGAGATCCAGATGTGCCGGCTCTCTTGGTTCCTGGACTCTGGACGCTGGAGGGAGACCGAGCAGAGTTCTCCAGAGAACACTGACGGACTGTGCTACACCTTTCCCAGACCCTGTAACCTATCCCTTCACTTGTAAGTTACCCCACAAAATAAACCTCCCTTTTAACTACATGGAGTTGCCTTAATACTTTCACTAATATTAGCCTTTCTGGATTTTCTGTTGTGTTCAATTATTGGGGGAGGGTCTTTTGAAATGTAATATATCAAAATCAGAGCTGTCTTCCTGTCTTCACTAGTAGGACTCTCGGTTGAATGTGTCCGAAACCCAAACCAGCTTGGGCAAAGGAGTCTCAGAATAACCTCAAGGCTACCCTGGAACTATGTTGCCTAGGTTAGCCTCAAACTCATGAACGCCCTGCCTCAGCCCCTTGAGACCTGCGATTACAAGCTTGCAGCACAGTACTCATCCTAGAAAGAGTAATGTATTGGTTCATAATAACCAGACCACAGCAAGGGTTAACCCAGCCTCAAACACCCAGAATCATGAAGAAGCAGGAGACCACAATGGATCCTTTCCACCCCCCAGATGGGCTCTCTGCTGGTTTCCCTGGCTGAAGGCCAGCCTCCTGCACGTTACTATTTAATATTGTCCTTGGCTCCGCCTCCTTCATTTGTTTTCACATGGATGATGAAAGCATGATGTTCACCTCCTATGAGCCCCGTACAGTATCCTCGCTGCACTTTCTTCTTTCCCACCAAACAGTGTCAATTACAACTTCTGCCGTGTTTACAACACATTTGGGGACATTTTCTCAAAATCCAAATCCCTCTGCAGCTGTTTTCTGTCTGTGGTCACCTGATCGGCCAGAGGAACGGCTCAGCTGTTAAAGGCTAAAACCCACATGGACACAGCAATCATAAGCGACACTGTGGGCCCAGATTAGATGGAGGAGACTTCTCCAACTCTGGCAAGAGGGCAAACCATGGATCTCTAAAACCACCCGGGAGACTACTCTGGAAGGGCCCTCCATTACTGAACCTTTAGTTTTGTGTATCTCGCACACTAGTGTTTTGGCTGCTCTCCATTTTTTTTTTAAATTTTTTTAATTTTATTTATTTATTATGTATACAGCATGTATGACTGCAGGCCAGAAGAGGGCACCAGATCTCATTGCAGATGGTTGTGAGCCACCATGTGGTTGCTGGGAATTGAACTCAGAACCTCTGGAAGAGCAGTCAGTGCTCTTAACCTCTGAGCCATCTCTCCAGCTCTGCTCTCCATTTTTTTATGGCCCAAGTCTGATCCTAAACCAGAATGACTATGAACACCAGCCTCTTTGTAGGATTATTATCTTACTCCCACCACAAATCACCACAGGAGTAGAGGGGGCAGAGCTGTGTGCTACCACAAATTTTATCTGAGAGGGACCACAAAGCCCACTCCTCATCTCACAAATGTGGAACCAGGGCTCAGGACAAGGGTGTGAGCTGGCAGCCTGATAGAAGAGCCAAGATTAGATTCCAAGTTGACCTAAGTATTTGTAAAACCATCTATGTAAATGTGGATATCTGAGGCACTGGGTAGCTGCCACAGAGACAACAGCCCAGGAGGACCTTCCAGAACAATGACATCAAGACACTGGACTGGATGGTACAAGCATCTAGATGCTGTTAGAGCGGTAGTTTTCTGTCACTGCTGGCAGTTTGAAGATGCAAGACCTGTCCACACTCTTCATACCCATGGCCATGCCTGCTTGCTGCTCACTCTCTGGAATGGGTGAGATACATGTATGACCGGATGCCAGGGGTGTGTACGTATCTAGTTTAGCATTTCTCTCTTGCATCCCAACATCTGCACTGTCTTGGGGTACAGACTGATGGGAGATCTGACACTACAGCATCTCCATCTTCTGGGTCTTTAATCACTGCTCTTCAGAGGCCCTGTCCAGCTAAATATTGAGCAGCTAGCAAATGTCAGACCCTGTGCCAAGGGCTTCACACCCTCAAACAGCCTCTGGGGTCTCCCCAGCAGCACTAAAGAGTGAGGAAGCAGCAGTTCCAAAAATCAGGTCAACTTCTATGTGACTAGTAAGTTGTAAATCAGGGTCAGTAGGTGGGGCGCTCTGACAGATGCCAGTAGCTGACGAGGGTACCTGGCTTTTCAACACAAACTATTATGAAGTGTAGGCACCATGGCTACAGAGCAACAAAGGTACAATGGAAGTAAGATCCCAGCAAGAGGAATAAAGATACAGGAAGAGGAGGGGAGAGTCTTATGTCGGACTCTGATATCGAAACATCAGACCCTCGGCCCTTCACTGTGGCAAATTACCTGATCTTGCCTCCACTGTGTAGGAACAATATACACATCACAGCTTTAAACATTTTAGCTTGTCCAGGTTTACCACCTCAGGAAGGGGGGCTGAAATGGCACAGGTTCCACTTTTAAACTAATCTTTTCAGATGCACATTTCATAAAGAGCATGCATAGTGCAACCTGAGTGCCCAGGTGCTCTGAGCTGCTGAGTGAGAAGCTGAGAGCCTGGTATCTTGTCTGCACGGGGAGGATGGTAAAGCTTGCAGGCTCTTTAAGTGGAGTCAAGGGGCAGGACCATAAGCAGCCCTGGGAAGAAGACTAACAGATTAGGAATGAGGAGGGAGAAGGGTTTCTTGGAGGGTTGGTGACTCACAGAAAACCACCACAGTGTTCACCGGCTCAGAAAGTGCCAGAAACTCTTCCCTGGATTAAGTCACATCTCACATGAGGAAAGCACACAAGTGAACTCAGGTGTTATTTAGTATGTGACGTGGTTTAAGAAAACTCAACTGGCCAAACTGACAACTATGAGTCTGGGTTATTATTAGGGTGGGGCTCAGTTTCCCTAGGAATTGCTATAAATGGGGTAAATACACAACTTAGTCAAAACAAACAATGCTCTACACCCATATGACTAGATGGTTTCTGGAGAGTCCGTTAATCTTCCCTAAAATTTAAATATGAAAGCGGGTTTTTGCTGACCCAGTCCACAAGTTAGATGCTGCCACCTAGTGGATACTGCTCTCACAACACTGACCTGTCTAGACACTCACCGGTCTGAAAGCCTCCCAGGATGCCTTCTTTAACATCTTACCTGGGCAAAACAAACCCAAACTGTAAAACCAGTCAGAAAATGCAATCAATACCAAATTGTTTGCCTAACTAAAATGTCCTTTGGGGGCTGGAGAGATGGCTCAGTGGCTAAGAGGACCTGTCACATTGGGTAGCTCATAACCAACCACCTGTAATTCCACCTCTAGGTGATCAGATGGCCTCTTCTGGCCTCCTGGAACAATTGGATACACATGGCATACACCAGACACAGACACACACACACACACACACACACACACACACACACACACACACACACACACGCACATGTGCACATATGCACGCACAGAGAAAATTTTTAAAAATTGAAGAAAGTTTCTTTCTTGAAAAAACAAACCATTCTTTTGAGAAGACTGTAATAAGAGTAGGCAGGATATCAGAGTTGACTTGCATCATCTGTGCTGGTTAGGGTTGCCTGGTCTGTTTGTTTGTTTGTTTATCACCTTCACACAAGCTGGTCATCTGGGAAGAAGAAATGCCAATTGAAGAATTGCTTCCATCACTTTGGCTGTAGGCAAATTGGTGGCACATTTTCTTGATTAATGATTGGCATGGGAGGAGCCAGCCATAGTGGGGATGCTACCCCTGGACAGGTGGTCCTGGTAGATATAAGAAAGGTAACCTTGGAGCGAGCCAGTAAGCAGCATTCCTCCATGGCCTCTGCTTCGGTTCCCGCCTCCAGGTTCCTGCCTGGAGCTCCTGGCCTGACTTCCCTCAGTGATGGACTGTGACCCGAGAGTTGTATGACATAACAGACCCTTCCTCTGAGTTTCTTTTGAGCAGTGTTTTATCACAGTAACAGGAAGCAAGCTTGGATACCACTCATGGACCAACCATGCAGAGGTACCAGAGAGCAAACACTGGGAACTCTCCTGAGGGTAGACTGGGGTCTCAGAGTTGTAATGTACAAGGAGAGAGATTACATGTGGTGATATTTTATTTGTGCTGAAATGTGATTTTATTTGTATGTTAATAAAGTTGCCTGGGGGTCAGAGCTGATAGCAAGCCATAGCAGAAGTCTGGCAGTGGTAGCACATGCCCTTAATCTGATCACATGGCAGTCAGAGTCTGTGTGTTCAAGGACATAGCCAGCTTGGAGACACATGCCTTTAATCTCAATACCAACCATAGAGACCTGGAGGTCTGTATAGACAGGCAGTAACAAGGAGGTCATGTGGTTGGGTTTGCAACCAATGAGAAAGCAGAATAGAAAGTCCATAAAAAGACAGACACACAGGAAGTAGGTCTTTTTCTCAGGGGAAGGACTGCCGGCAATGGCAGCAGGTGGAAAGAAGGTGGTCTTGGTCTTAGCTCTTAGCTACTGCTCTCTGACCTCTGGGGCTTTTAACTCTGCATTTGGCTCTGTGTTTCTTATTTAATAAAACCATTCAGAATTACATCTACATGGCCGGGCGGTGGTGGCGCACGCCTTTAATCCCAGCACTCGGGAGGCAGAGCCAGGCGGATCTCTGTGAGTTCGAGGCCAGCCTGGACTACCAAGTGAGTCCCAGGAAAGGCGCAAAGCTACACAGAGAAACCCTGTCTCGAAAAAACAAAAAAACAAAAAAACAAACAAACAAACAAAAAAAAGAATTACATCTACAATTACAAATCCAGGAATGAATCCACTTTAACTGTTCAGTGTGGTCCTCAGCAGGCAGGAGCTTCCTGAGAATCTGGACACAGAGAGTCTTTGCAGAAAGCCAGGCAAGGCATAGAAACTAGCAGAATGGCTGGGTGTCTACACCCTCTGATTCTTTCCTACTCCACACTTGGAGTTCCTTCCAGGTTGGGCTTATGTATTTTGCACCGTAGTAATATGTGGAGGATAAAGTGCTTTGTGGAATGAATGAACATATTCACTTACAATTCCACATAGGGAGAAAAATAGCTGAAATCAAAGGTAAGTAGAGAAAGAAAATCAAAGACACCAACAAAAGAGCCCTGACATTTGGAATGGCCTGGCACTCTCAGCTAAAACATCTGACACACCCAAACCAGAAAACACCCTAGTCAGACAAGGTTACTGAGCCCGTGAGGAACTGAGACAAGGCAAGGACACCACTTAATTTTGTCTAAGCAGACACAGTAAGGTCACTGTGGCACCCACCACCAAAGGCAAATATTAAATATCCTCTCTTATCAATGACAGCTCATCTGGAGTCAGACTTCAGAGATAAAGTCTAGACACACCAGATCCAGCTCTCTGATAGTATCCAATCTAATGTGAAATCTCAGCTACCCAGACCACTCACAAACCACAGGACCCAAGCACACGACCCCTCCCAAAAGCTTCTGCATTCTCCTCCCTGGAATACCCAACCCACAGTGCTCCTGGTGTGTGTCCCCTTGGCTGTGGTAAGCATTAAGGCCGATTTGGTTAGCTTACAGAGTTGCTTCTGTCGGGGTTTGGCTGAAAGACCTGAACAAAGTGAAGGGTATGGGGAGAAAGCCTGCCCGACTCTAAGCGCTGTAGGGCTCCCATAGGAGCCCGGGTTGTGTGAGGCCGTTAGATGCAGCACCCTTCCCAAAGAGGAGGGTCTTGACCTAAGATGGTATGATACCATCTCGTGTCTCCTTTTCCCAGTCACCCTCCGGGGTTAACACACCACAAAGAACCAAGCTCAGAGGCTCAGTCCCCTCCCCAAGGCCAGGCAGTAAGTGGTATGGCCAGGTTGATAAACAGTTTGCGAGACAGAAGAAAGGAATGTGTGTCCGAAGCAGAACGGCATGGCTGATGGCCTGAGACTGATAGACTCCTCAACATCTGGCTGCCCCAAAATCTACAGGATCCCTTCTGCTCTCCCCATGGACCTCTCAGTGCTCATCAAGGTTCCCCAGAAAATGAGTCCTTAGGCCAGGTGCAGGGCTTTGGGGGCAAGACATTTTGATGGTTTTCATTCTGCTACCTTCAGTTCAACGAAAGACATGCTCCAGGCTGCCTTTAGCTTCTGCTTGTTATCTCATCAAGGATAGGGTAGGTGGAGCCAGGGGGCCATCCTTCATCTCCCATCTCTACATTCCAATGTCACTCCTCAGGGAAACTCCTCCCCGAATCCTGGGGAATCCTCCAGTACTCGGCTTCTTAGAAACTGTGGCTATGACTCTATATAGTGCCTCATAACTGAATGTGAGCATCAGAGTCATATAAATGTGATGCCTGTGGAAAATCTGGTAAAATGTTTCCAGACATGCAATGACCAAAATCAGATGTGTGATGAACCTTTGGACATCATACAGCATTGGCACAGCTCCTGTTCTGCACACAGCATCATACCTTCAGTGTGTAAAGCTGATGTACCATACAATGCTAGCAAACACTGCCTGCCACGCCTCAGCTCACATTTGAGATGTTATCAATTACAGTGCTCTTTTTTTTTTTCAAATGACTTTATGTGTATGGGTATTTTGCCTATGTATACTTATATGTACCATGTGCTTGCTGGTGCCCTCCAGAGGCTGGAGTTAGAGAAGGTTGTGAGTTGCCATGTGGGTACTGGGAATCAAACCTGGGTCCTCTGGAAGAGCACTCAGTGTTCTTAACCACTGAGCCATCTCTCCAGCTCCCATCACAGGATCCCTTCTCCTCTCTCATATACCCCACAGTGTTATATAAAGTTTCCTGAACTAAGAGAAACATGATGTTTTAATTTATAGAAAACAAAAACTTCCAATATTTCCCTACCACCGTTGTTCAGCACATAGGCCTCAGAATGATATGTCTTTGGATAGGACTGTGTTAGAATGTTAATTTTAAATGTTGTTTGAGTTACTGACTTGAGTTCATAAAAAAAAAAAATCATTAAATACATTTTGGCTTTGGATTCAGATAGAATTTGCAGCAATTTCTGAAATGGCCCTAAACAGATTTCTGCCCATTCAGTGCTACCTACCCATCTATGCAAAGAGGAATTCTCAGCACTGGTGCTTATAAAATCAAAATATTGATTGAATGAATAGTGCTGAAGATGCTTCACATCCTGCAATATTTAGGATTCAGCCCAGATTTAGTTCCCTATGGAAAAATAAATAAACATATCCATTTTGTTAGTATATAAATTTGCTTTTGTCTTTAATAAATGGTAAAATTATATGTATCCCACAGAATTGTTTTAAAATAAATACCTTTATGATTATCAGTACACATTTGATTTATGTACCTATTTACTATAACTATATACTTGGGGTTGCCTAACATTTTCTTGGGTTAGAAAGAATAGTGAGGGGTTGGTGCTGTGGGATGTTCTATATGGCAAATGTGTTGCTGATTAGTCAATAAATAAAACACTGATTGGCCATTGGCTAGGCAGGAAGTGTAGGCGGGACAAGGAGGAGAATAAAGCTGGCAAGTGGAAGGCTGAGTGAGAGAGACACTGCCAGCCACCACCATGACAAACAGCGTGTGAAGATGCCGGTAAGCCACGAGCCATGTGGCAAGGTATAGATTAATAGAAATGGATTAATTTAAGCTGTAAGAACAGTTAGCAAGAAGCCTGCCACGGCCATACAGTTTGTAACCAATATAAGTCTCTGTGTTTACTTGGTTGGGTCTGAGGCTGTGGGACTGGCAGGTGAGAGAGATTTGCCCTGACCTGGGCCAGGCAAGAAAACTCAAGCTACAGGTTGGGGATTTAGCTCAGCGGTAGAGCGCTTGCCTAGCAAGCACAAGGCCCTGGGTTCGGTCCTCAGCTCAAAAAAAAACAAAACAAAAAAGAGTAGTGAGCAGACAAAGTTTTCAAAGTCCTCCCTGGGGCTGGAGCGCTGGTTCGGCATTAGGAGCACAGAGAGCAGGCTTGGTGTTAGAAACACAGGCAGAGGACTGGAGTTCAGTTCCCAGCACCCAGGCCTGACTGAAACTGCCTGTAATTCCAGCTGCAGGAGATCTGATACCGCACTCTCTTCTGGTCTCCTTGGGCAACCTGCACACACGTGATCATGTACACACACACACACACACACACACACACACACACACACACTTTTTTTAAAGAGCTCTCTGGGATAGGTTAAACACCACCTTTGTCCAGGTTCTCCAGGTGGCTAGCAACTGTCACCTTTGGCAAAGGTGATGCTCTGGTTGCGTGCCCTCCTTGCTACCATAAGGGTACAGACGAGGTTCAAGTGGTTCCCCGTCTGGCACCCCACACGTAGGAGCCCAGAGCTGTGAACCTGAAGGGCATGGGAGGACTGCTGAATGGCAGGGTTTGAATGAGACCCGGGGCAATCCTTCCTTCTTCCTACTCCAAGTCCTTGCTGGAAATTCTGTCCCAATCCAAATCAAAATGCATTTAGTGATTTTTTAACGAACTCAAAGTCAGTAACTCACACAGCAATATTTAAAATCAAGCAATCCTTCTCTGCCTGTTCAGGATGCCTCCGGCTGTATTTTCTTTGCCCAAACCGGAACACGCTCCTTTCAGTCAGACAGCACCTAGCAAAATCCAGCCATGGGCTCGGAGCCTTTGCCTTTTCCTGCTTGGTTTTTCACCAATTTCACCTTTGTCCTCTGGTGAGTTACCCAAGGTCACACTGAATCAAACAGTAAAGCCAGAAATAAAATTCAGATCAGCTGGCTCCCAAATTGGTACCTAATGTAAGTGGAGTGAGCAGGTTTACCGCTGACTCTCTGAGAGTCTTAATCAAATGTAGGCTTATAAAGCCTGCAGCTTCCCTGGTATTCAAGAGACAATGCAGCATAATAAGGCCCACAGGAAAAGGTATTTTTAAAAAGGGATGGAAAAATACAAGGCAAACCATCTGGATTTATAATTAACACAGCAAAGCGATTTGAGTTCAATTCTGGACTGGGACTCTGTTAAACTACACCGCAGTGCAGTCAGCACACGCCAAGGAGAAGCAGGCAGCCTGCCGTCCGATGGCTCAGCAGAGGGCACAGCAAAGCTCAGAAGCTGCTGGAAATACTAATGTCCTTGGCATAAAACTCGTGTTCTGCTCTTATGAGAAGACACTTGAAAATGAGCAAGACCAATGCTAAATTCCAAGTTACACGGCCGCACAGTGAGAGATAACTGAAAGCCAAGTCCCTCTAGCCTGCGGCGCTGAAGAGCAGGAGCCAGGCAATTAAAGCTGAGAAAAGACAGGAAACTTAGACACAGGCAGGACCTGCTGTCTGGTGCTGGGAACCCCGGAGGTGCTTCCTACCTGGGCTGGAGCAAGCCCGGGGCAGTAAGGGAAGGGGCAAGAGTAGAGGGGAGACTGCCTGGGCTCTCTGGAGTTCTCCTCCTTCCATCGGATGGGGTGAGAAGGGAAACTACCTTGGGAAAAAGTAAAGATAAAAGACATTCTGTGAGATCCTAGATGTGCAAGGCTTGTCCCTCCCTGGAAGAATTACTCACACCACTCCTGAAGCTCTCGGTTCCTTGTCCACTTACTTCTCTGGTATGTCCAGGTCTTCACCTGTTGCCCCAAGTGACATCATAAAATTGTCTGTGGGGGAAGTGATGTAGACTATGTATCACCAAGATTCTTAGGATGTATAGTGTGATGAGATGTTTTTAAAAGAAGGGTTACAAAAAAGTAACAGGGCGGCTGGAGAGTGGCTCAGTGGTTATGGGCTCTTGCTGTTTTTCTAGAGGACCAGAGTTCAGTTCCCAGCTCCCACATCAGGTGGCTATCAACCCCTGTATCTTCAGCTCCAGGGGATCCTAATGCCCTCTTCTGGCCTCTGAATACACGAGGCACATATTTCAACACAGATACACAAATAAAAGTAAATATTAAATGTTTTACACACACACTCACACACACACACTCACACACACACAACAACATCACTTTGCTGAAGTTTCCCACCAAACCAATTTTTGTCAGACATGGAGGTTGACGCCTCTAGTCCAGTTACTGCAGAGGCTGAGGAGGAGGATTTCTTGAGCCCAGTCTGGGTAACACAGTGAGACTCTAAGGACATTTGTTTTACTTCCTTTGCTATCTTTCATGACCTTCCATGTTTCCTCTTTATCAGAAGATATAATTTCACTGAGAAATTATCTATCTTAAGCAAAAGTATTTGCATGCATATGCATTTTTGTGTGTGCATGTGAAGGTGTGTGTGTATGTGTGTGTGTGTGTGTGCACATGCATGCATGTGGAGGCCTGCCAGAGGAAGACTTCAGGGTGTCTTTCTCTATCAGTCTCCACCTTATTCTTTAAGGCATGGTCTCTGGTTGAACCTAGAGCTGACTCAGCAAAAACAGCTGACCAAAGTCAGGACCAACAGAAACTCCACTTTCCCAAATTCTGGCAGTTAAACATGTGAAGCTGGTTCTCTGTCATCAAAAGGAACCATGTCCCTTATCACTGGCAAAGGGACAAATGGCTACTTGTGGTGCCTATGAGCATACAAAAGCACATGCTGACCTCCAGGCTTCCTCAGTATCTATCCCAAGTACCTGTTACACATTTCAGAGTCCATGCTGGCATCCTGATTCTTCTCACCTCCTCTCCTACCCTAAACTTCCTCAGCTGAGGAGCTTCCCTACGCCCCTCCCCCCTACTCATTTTCCTTATAACAACACTATTCCTGCTATGCTCCCTCTTTTGCCCTCTCTGTCTTCATCTCTCACCTTCCCTCAGTCTGCCTCCCTCCTCCTGCCCTGCTCCTGCTTCTCTCCTGGCCAGGTCCAATCTGCTGGCCATGATCAGTCTACTACTTTTTCTGCTCTGGATTCTTCCAGATGCCTCTGGCTGTTTTCTCTTTCAGACCTACAATAAAAACCTTCCCCTTAACCATATCATAGAATGGTCATGTCAGTTTATAGAACCAGCAAATCCCAGGAATCCTGTCTCCACTTCCTCAGCACTGGGATGGCAGGCATGTGCACCATGCCTGGCTTTTCGCCGGGCTCTACGCGTGTGAACCCAGGTCTCCCTGCTTGAATGACAAACGCTTTCCCCACTGAATCATCTCACCAGGTCCCCCAAATAGTTTTTAAGTGTTTGTTTTTATTGTTATTTTGTGTGTGTGTGTGGGGGGGGGTGTATGAACACAAAAGTACAGACGCCCATGGATACCAGAGGCACTGGACTGCCCATGGAGCTGGAGTTACAGATGGTTGTGAGCTGCCCAAAGTAGGTGTCTTCTGGTCTTCTGGAAGAGTAGTTGGTGCTCTTAACCACAGAACCCTCTCTCCAGGCTCCCCAAAGCAATTTTAATAGTAATAAAGAGCAGACTGGGCATGGTGGCATATCCTGTAATCTGATGCCCGGGAGTTAGCTAACTTTCCTGGGCTGTGTACAAGCTCGAGGTCACAGAGACCATGTAGTAAGGCATTATCTCCAAAGAAAGTAAAAACAAACAAACAAACAAAGTGAAGCTGAACAAGCAAGATCCCCTTTCTCCAAGGAGAGAAGGAAGTCTAGAGAGAAGCCTGCTGCCAGGGACAGTGGATGATTACTTCTTAGGTGGCTCTTGGATGATCCCTCCAAACATTTGAGGTGACTCCACACCCTAGCTATGCCAGGAAAAGTACCTATGAAGATGGCACACTTACTATCAACCAACAGTCAACTGAATGTTTATCACAATGAGGCTTACCATCAGTTGAACATTTAGACAGGAAAGGACACAATTTTAGGGTCGCAAACTGGGCCATGGCCACAGGTGGCCTTTGTTCCATTTAGCAAGGCTGACTGTGGACAGCTGGGAGTGCTAGTGAGTGGAAGCATCTGGCACACCCCCAGAACTGACCCACTGGACCAGGACCCTTAAGGGAAGGGCGATGCAGCCACCAGGCCTTGATATGTTCCAATTTCTAACAGCAGAGGACATGATTTCATCCCCAGGTTATCTGATCAGCCATTGCTCACAACAACCTAAACAAAGACTAAGAGGACCTGGAATGAGGTCCACGGGAGACATAGGCAGCAAAATCCTGGAGAGTCTACGAAGTTTGAGAGGAAAATTCCAGTTGGAACTGAGACCCAGAAATCAGAGGCCCACACACAGCACACACCAGCAGCCAAGACCTGATATAGAAAACTTTAATCAACAATTGTGGAAACAATACACTCAGACATTAAATATCAGAATTCTTCATCACCACCACCACCACCACCACCAGTCTAGAAATAAAATGATCCATTAATCTCAACTGTTCCTGGTGGGAGATAAAAGATTTAGGAAAATGTTTTCCATAAACACATTTCTTTTTACCCCAAGTGTAGACTCCACACAGAGATGAGACAAGTTTGTACTCAACGGAATTTATTCAGCCAGCTTTGTAGCACAGCTCATCACTATGCAATGGCTTCCCTTACTCTCCCCTCCCACTGGATTCGATGAGCAGGGGAAACGATGCTCCACTATACACTTACCAGACGAAACAAGTAAAAGTTTAACATGAGTGAATTCTATGTCATTATAGTTTAAAACACGTATCAAAACCACATCTTTCTTGTAAAAGGGGCTGGCAGTCCACCAACAATGCAGTGCTTCCTTAGGGCGGCCCTGTGACATGCCCTGCCTCTTTCATGCAACCCACCGAAGGAGACTGATTGTACAGACCGCCTGCCTTCTCAGTCACCTTGACACGGACACACAAGTCTAAAAGGAAACAACCCCAACTACAAGAGTCATTTCATTCAAGTACTGAGAGAAGTGTGCATGGAAAGCTGGGGAAGACAGCCTGGAGAGAAGCGGGCCTTCAATACTTCACGTGAACACAGCTAGAAGAGACTGTTAGATCCTGAATGCCTAATGCCTCGAACACTGGTTTGGTGAGCAGGTAGGCAGCCTAGCCTATTTGCCTCCAGGCACTTCTGCAGTGACCACTGTTGGTTTTAAAATGTGTCCTTTCTGTTCTTTCTTAAACCAGTGGTGGACCTACACTGGGCCAGGAAGTCATTACTGCCACAGTGCTCCCAAGTATTGTGCATACAGTTTCCTGTGTGCTGTTTATGTACTACCCACCGTACAATTACACGTGTTCAGGGCTATAAGGAAAATCTGGTGATATACGAAGCTGAAAGAATCACCATCCCTAATCCTGTTCCACACATGTATTTTTTCTAGATGCTTTCCAATTCAAATGATAAAGAGAACAATATAGGCAGGGGTACCAGAAGCTAAATTGTGCTCACTTTATCTCAGCTAAAGCTGAATGGGGATAGTAGAGACAAGATGCAGTATTAAGAGTTAGGAAAAGGTTCTGGGTGAATGGCCTGGGGAGTGATCTTTCCCATGGGGAATCATGGAAAAATCAATGCTGGATAGACAATCAGACAGACAGCTCCTTGTCTAACACTTAAACACCTGGACAACACCATGCTAGGGTGTGGTCTAACCTCTGCTAGAACACTGATGGGCAGGAGGAAGATGATGTCCACTTCATCTTCAGGACAGCACAGCAGGGAAGTAGAGAGACAAAGCCATGAGCACAACTCTGTTCTACAGCTGCTCAGGAGTTGGGATCTGTCAGTCGCTACTCTAAAGAAACCAGACTTCTTCCCAGCATCCCATGCTCTTCACATACAATCATTCAAAACGGAGATACCCAGCTACTAAGACATGTGGATTTTAGGAATCACAATGGAACAGCTATATGTGTGTGGGGGGTGGGGGTGGACACAGATAAAGCCTCTTAGAAACGATCACTGCAGGGCCTGGAAAACAAAGAGAATAAACATCTTGGGGCAGGGACCACAGAGCAATGGGGGCTGAACTGTGAGCTAGTGACCACTGGCAGCCATGGTCAGCTCAGCTGTGGGAGGTAGGTTGAGAATGCTGTGAACTGTTCTGGGGCTGCAGCCTGCCTTCCTACAGCAGTGGGAAGCAGGCTCTGTCTTGGTCTCTCTTCTGCTAGCTCACCTGCCAGCATGGCAGACAACGCCTTTGTGTCTTTCCTCTGGGAGCACCAGGGCCTGTTTCAGGGTTTTAATGCCCCCTTTAGAAGACCAAAAAAGGGACATGCTCATTGACAGACAATAATGCCAAAACTCAATTTATAAAGGGCTAGTTCTCCTACTGGGGAACACAAACTAAAATCACTTGACCTGATACAAACATGTGACCTTTAAAGACCACCTGACCTCGGTAACGAGACCTAACCCGTTCGGTTTTAAGTGGCTCTCATTGATGTATGTTAAATGGCAACAGTATTGGTCTTCAACAAAACTGTAATTGACAGAAACAGAACAACATATAACCAACCTGACAGCCAGTACTTCTTTATATATCGAGCCGCATTCTTTCCTGCATCTGTTTCAAAAGTATCCAATATTTATATTTAGCGGCTAGAAGACAGGGGGCCAAATCCTCCTGCAACGAGAGAGCAAAGCTTTGACCACTGAGCCTGGGAAGCGGGGTCAGTGAAAGTCTATCAAGTACTCGGGGTAGATCTGGTTGGCATCAAACACCACAAAGATCTTTGGGTTCCAGGTGTCATCCACACAGCTGTCATACAAATTCACATAGCTCCCGTCTTTGGAAGGAGGTCTCATGTATTTGGAGTCTCCGTTTATGTAATCCCCAATTAGCACTCGAGCAAGAAACATGGATTTATAGGTTCTGAACAGATGTCGCTGCTGCACGCTGACCCCGTGGATCTGGAACGTGTTACCATGCTTGATGTCATCTTTGCAGAAACGACTGGAGTACGCAGCGTCTCTAGCAAAATAGGTTCCTTCAACAGAAAGGGCCAAGGTTACTTTGGAGAAAAGATGAAAGGCGGGGACAACATTCTGAATGACAGGAGAACAGACATGAGCCATACCACAGGGACAGATATGGGACCTCCTCCTCTGCACACCTAAAGAACAGGACACAATTCCCACCCTCACCCCATGGAGGCAGCTGTAGGTGTCCCATGCCTCACTAGTGCCCTCTTGTGCCCTGGACAAACTAGGTGCCACACTTGTGTTTCCAAAAGAGAGCTTGCAAGGCAATCCAGGAAACAAAACACAAAAGCATTCTGGGATGAGAAGTGTGGAGGTCTGGATTTCACTGGAGGCCGTCCCCCCCAGCTGGGTCCTTCCTCAACCTCTTCCCCATAACCCTCACCCAGCATCCAGTCAAGCTCTGTAGAATACTGCTCTATCCAAGGAGCTCACACTCAAGAGGCTGCTGGCTATGACAAGGGCAATCCAGAAGTAACTCTAGAACCAGGAAGTATACTCAGGAACAAAATTCTGAGACTGTACAAAGCTACAGCTGTGCCTTGACTCTTCAGTCTCCCTGGGGCCCATGGATCAAAGGCTTAGTCTTCTGGGAGCTTGGTGCTAATGAGAGGTGTGGGGACTTTAGAGAGGGCATGCCCTTAAAGGGGGATTATGAACCAAAGACCTCCTTCTTCCTAACACTTTCCATGGTCCAGCTGCCAGGAGGGATGGACAGTTCACTTTCTATGGCAGACATACTCTGCCATGATGGTCTGCCTCAAAACAGGCTCCACAGTGCCAATGGAGCCCAGACTGAAATTTCCGAAACTGTGAGTCCAAGTGAATCTTTCCTTTTTTGAAGCTGTCTTGGGTGTTTTGTTACAGTAAGAGGAAGCTATTGAGCACATTTATTCCTGCCTGAGCATTCCTGAACACTGTCAGTTACTGTCATGAACGCTCAATAAAGCACTCAACGCTCTAGAAATGATTGACACAATCAATCAAGTGCCTAATTCTAAAAAATTGGACACGAATTGCAAAGTCTCATAATCAATCAATATCGATGGAACTGGTGTCTTGACTTTTCTGACCTCTGACAGCTACAGTGAGCAGCCGTATCAGTACTTATCCTTAAATTAATTCACTACTTCAAAATTAGCACCTCCTAATCCTACACGTGGGGAGTCAGCTCTCTTGCTGGAAGTGAGGCACGAAGGAAGGACTGGGAGAACAAATGCCCACCCTTACCCTCCTCAGCTCTCTCCCTGTCTGCTAGAGTCATGCCACAGGGTAGAGAACGGAGACTGGCATGGCACTAGAAATAAGGTGGAATTTTACCCATTTTTCCCTTTAGTGTATGTTGATATTCTTACCTATCATTTTCTAACAAGCAAAACCAACCAAACAAAGCACCAAAACCACTAGTTGCTATACCAGAGTGTACTTAATGTGTTTCTATCACTCTGTGCATTTGCTATGGAGCAGTTTGGTGTGTGTAGGCTCATCCATGGAAAGGGCTGACTCAGACACTACAGGTACCACAAGGCTTCTCTAACAAGGCTCCTCATCAGGATACCAGAACCCAGGCAGCTACTGACTATGGCAGATGTGCAAGTCTCACTTCCAGCCTGTCTGAAACTAGAGTCTGCTAACTTTTAGCTTCATCGCTGCCAACTCTGAATCATAAAGCGACCGATTTTCCCTAGAGAGAGGGAACGTTCCCCTATGACTGAACCTGGACCTGAGATTCGGATTATTACCTTTTCCAAAGACAGCACCGTGTACACCATTGATTCTCCAATCAAAGTTGTGAATGCAAATTGCTTCCACAAATTCACTGCTGGTGCCATGAAACAGCATTTGCTCATTGATCTGAGGGACACCTCTCTTTTTCTTGAGCTGAGCCTTTTTCCTAAAATCATAAAACATTCAGGTACAAAAACACAGAAAAATATACCAGTGAGTGGTATTTCTTAATTTAAAACGTTAAAGGGCAAAGTTCAATAGAAAGGGTGAGATAACAATATAAATAAATCATGCAAGATAAATGAGTAGACAGAGCAATTCTAGCAAAGAAATTGTTTCAAATGCTCTGGGTTACATAAAAATCATGTCATCAAATATGACAGCTATCAGTGAGGTGTGGTACTTAGTGCTTGTAATCCCAAGGTACAAGAGACAGAGACAGAAGGATCAGAAGTTAAAGGCTGTCCTAGACTAAAAAAACATTTTGAAGTTAGCTTAGGTTGCATGAAACTATTCAAAAAAAAAAACAAAAAATGAACAAACCAAAAAGTATAGCTAACATTGAGAGTGAAGGTTAAAAATTACATCCAGCCGGGCGGTGGTGGTGCACGCCTTTAATCCCAGCACTCGGGAGGCAGAGCCAGGCGGATCTCTGTGAGTTCGAGGCCAGCCTGGGCTACCAAGTGAGTTCCAGGAAAGGCGCAAAGCTACACAGAGAAACCCTGTCTCGAAAAACCAAAAAAAAAAAAATTACATCCAAAAAGACCGGGCATATAGCTGAGGGGTACAGTGCTTGTCTGGCATGTGGGAAAGCCTGGGTTCCATCCCAGCACTGTGGAACAAAGAGGAAAAAGGGGAGGGAGATCAGCTGATCATCTAAAAGAGCTAAGCATTAGAAATAGTTACAAATGAGACTAGAAACAAATAGTACAAAGTTCTTAGATATTTAGACAAAGAATTCTGTCTGAGCTGGGACCACATTTTATTCTTTTATACCCAAGGTCTGTGTAAGCTGACTGAATTTTGAAGTTTAAGGAGCATCAAGCTCCAGTTTAACATTCTCCCTAGTGAACAAATCTTCAGTGCATCAGAGCTGGAGAACAGATCATATTAATAACAGAAAGACAAAACCAAAAGGCCTAAAAAGCTTTTGTAGAAAAATGGGTCCTTATCTATTTGTATATGAAAATAAAAAGCAGGAGCCAGGTATGGTTAATCCCAGCAGAAGCACGAAAATCTCTGTGAGTTCAAGGCCAGCCTGGCCTACAGAGTGAGTTCCAGTCCAGCCATGGGTACAGGGTGAGACCCTGTCTCACAAAGACACAAGTTCAATGTAATAAATTAGGTCCAGGTGCACTGTAAATATAAAAAATAATAAGCCTAAATAGAATGTTGTAAAAATCAATGTATTTCTCAAAATGATACTGTGTGTTATATAGACATACATACCCATGAAATAACAACACAAAACTATAGGCCAGAAAATACCTCCTTTTGAGAAGAAACAAGAATAGCATGGGATGGAATAAATGCTTTGCCTCTATCAGAGAGATGTGAGATAAAGACAATGAGCCAAGTACTGGAATGTCAAATATGATGATGGGGATATGGGGTTTGGAAGCTATTTGCTGCATTTGGGGTTTTGAAATGCTTCATCAAAAAGATATTTAAAATAGGTTACCCCCTTACATCTCTGCTAGCTCACCTGAGCTATGCCTGAGACTTCCTTAAAAACATAATACATGGAAATACAAAAGCACACTCAGGACCGGTAAGTGGCACTTAGGATTTTAAAGAGCAAGGTTCAACAGGAAGGCTGAGGCACAGAAGTCTTCTGTAAGATGAACCATGAATGGACAGCAAAGCAGCTTTCTGGAAAAACCAAGAGTTGCTTAAATCCATTCTAACAGGGAGGACTTGTGGCTGGGTCGTTCTGTGACCAACACTAACTGCTATGAAGTGCATTCATCCCAACGATGAACTAGAATCCACTTCCACGTCTACTGACTGGCCTATGATATTCCTTTAAACATACAACAGTTCTTCTCTTTTATAAAATAACTCCATAGATAACCACTCCCCAAAAAACTATGAGCAATTCCCTCAGCTTTGTTCTCTGGGAAATACACATTATCCCCCCAGCTATTCCTCACACTTCCAGCCCTTTCTCCACAGCAAAACACCTTTACTTAACCAGAATTTGCTGGATACCTCTTAACTTACAAACCTTGGGAGGGAACAGAACCCCAGCCCAGCTCTCATTAGACACTGGTGACCAGAGACACTGCACTGGGCTAACAGTGTTATTGAATGTCTTCCATACTATGTGCAGTCAAATAAAATTCTCAGAGTTTTTCAAATCAGACCTCTCCCAGCTAATCATATTGGAACAACTGACAGATAAACCTGATACTTTACACTTATTTCAGTTTAAAAAGTAAAAATTAATTAACAAAGTAAAATACCCATATTATAAATTGACAAATTTTATCGTAACAGGTGACTAAAACACATGTACTCAAATGATGACAGAAATGAAAATGCATATTCCTCAGAGGTCATTTAGTAATGTTTATCAAATTTCAGTGCATGGGCTTTGATTCAGAGCAACTGTCTTTCCAGACCACTGCTCATATAGGAAGGGCATGCATCAAGCAACTCTTTCACTCACACAGTAACAGCACATTTTCCACTAAGAAATTCTACCTACTTTCTTTTTCTAGGACTGTGTGTACGAACTGTCTCATTTTTTTTTTTTTAACAATGCACATATACTTCCCTTAACAGCTAATGGAAAAGAATTCTTTAAAAAAGTAAACTATCTGTTTTGGTCCATTTCCAACTTCCCAAAGTCTTTTGGACTCGAAGTTCCCTCAGAATTCAAGCTGCCCTTTCTGGTTTTGAGTCTTTCCTGAGTGTGACAAGCAACCTACACTTTCACTTAAGTGCCTGATAGCGTTGCTGGGCTGAAGAAGCAAGCAAGCTTGACATTCAAGCCTTCCCAAAAGACTTCTCACCACCCGTTACTCATCCTCTTTGTACCATCACCTGGAACATTGTTTCCGTCATAAGAAACTTTCTCAACCACTTTAGAGAGGCTGAGTTAAATTATCCAAAAGGCTTTCCTTGTTAAGTTTGGTATTCATTAATCCATATTGTGATGGTTGTTTTGTGAAAGCAAACACCTGATTAATACATTTACCTGTAAGGTCAAGTTTTATGAGCTGTAATGACTAGATTCCATTCTAAAAAATGAAGATATTTGGGGCTAGAGATGGGCTCAGAGGCTAAAAGCGCTTACTGCTCTTGCAGAGGACTCAGGTTCTGGTCCTAGCACCTCACCAAATGATTCATAATCACTTATAACTCCAGGTTCAAGTGCTCTGGTGCCCTCTGGCTTCTGAGGGCTTCTTACAACTGTGGCATGCATAAATTCATGCAGACACACACACATAGATGTTTTTAAAAGATGCTCACTTGTCATTACATCCCAGACACAGGTTAAAGTGAATCATGGTTTGAAATGTGCATTTCATAGGTATTATAAACCACAAAATAAAGAATCTTGTGTGAAATATTCCTTTACACTGTGTGAATATATATCAACATAATTGGCTTAATAAAGAAGCTGACTAGCCAACAGCTAGACAGGATAAAGTTAGGTGGAGAGCCAAACAGAATGCTGGGAAGAAGGGTGGAGTCAGAAGAGTTGCCAAGAGACACAGAGGGAGCAAGACATGCCAGAGGACAGGTAAAGCCAGAACATGGCAATATACAGATTAATAGAAAGGGGTTAATTTAAGTTGTAAGACCTAGTTAGTAATAAGCTTGAGCTATTGGCCAAGCAGTTATAATTTCTATTAAGTCTCTCATGGTTATTTGGGAGCAACTGCTGGGACACAGAAAAACTCCATCTACAGTCTGGCACTGGGCATCTGCAGGCCATGAAACACTGCATGGCTACTGGAATGGAGGGAGCACATACACCAGCCAGAGGCAAAGTAGACAGGGTGGTTAAAGGTTTGCACCCCTACTAACAAAGCCAGGAAATGTGGGCTCACAAACCATGCCTTTGGTCTTCCAGAAACTTGACTCCTGAGTTAAACTTGCAAGGAAACACCTAAAACTACAGTAAATGCTTCCTAACCCTACCCACTGGATCAGACCTACACAAAGTACTGTGGCACACAGCTCTCAATATTGTTGTCTCAATATTCGCATCCTCTAAGGATCGAGGTTCCAAAAAGCCCAGGCTCTAGCCCATATACTGTCGCAGAGCAGCAGTGTCTCTATGCTCTGGACTGAGGACATTCATCTGGGTTTAGACCAGTGGCCCTCCATTCCAGATGAACATCAGAAACATTGTAGAATCAGGGGTTCTGAGTCAGTGGATCTGGATTGGGTGATGGATCCCTCTACCTGTTAAAGAGCCCCAGAGAGGGCTCTGATACACAGCCACGTCAGGCATCTCTGCTTGATCAAAGCCCACATACTTATCAAGACAGGGGCTCTCACTGCTCTAATACTCTGGCTATTCCAGCCATATTTGCCTTGCTGCTCTTCTACTGTACCTCTCAAGTAAATCACATGCAACTCCTCTTGGACTCCTCCAGACACCCACATGCTCTACCTTCACCTTCAGCTTAACCCTCAGTGTGGGAAATCCTGTGGTTCCCAGCTCTTCTGCCTCACTTCCCACAGTGGGCACTCAAGTCTCTCCTTTTTCTATGACTTTGATCTACATCTCCACAGGGCTTCACTCTATGTAGGTGACCACTATTTCACCATGGAAACTGAAAGGATTAGAGTCTGTAGGATAGCCAGGCTCTCACCTCCACGTAAGTCTAACTGGACACGTGTCTACCTCTTCTCTGCTAGCACATGGTCATTGAATCTCATCCCATCATGCTTCTTTCAGAGTTTAATCAATCAAATGCCCTCCCCTCTTGTCCTGTTATCTCACCTCTCCTTTTCTGTAAGTTTCTTCCAATTATAATGTTAACCATTAAATAAATAATAATAAACCCCAACAAAACAAAAATACTCTTCTCTTTACCCACTTCCTTATTTCCTCTCCACCTTCCAATGCCAAACTTCCTGAAGGAGTTGTCAAACATTACTTATCCACATGATACAACATCAAATATTACTTTCCCTTTCATTATGGTTTGTTGCAAACCCCAATAACATGCCTAATATTCATCATCCCTGGCACTTCCTCAGGATGCGACCCTGCAGATTA
The DNA here is from genome assembly GCF_949786415.1 of Peromyscus eremicus. Taxonomy (NCBI): domain Eukaryota; kingdom Metazoa; phylum Chordata; class Mammalia; order Rodentia; family Cricetidae; genus Peromyscus; species Peromyscus eremicus. Next base: position 137,610,612 of record NC_081418.1, on the reverse strand, counting down.
TCCCTCTGACTCCATTAGCTTCTGCAACTCCACGTTCTACTGGTTTCCTTTCCTCTGCTCACACTCTCCAGAGTCTGGTCCTCTTTTCTTAATGTTACACACATACTCTGGTCATCTTATCATTCCTGGTTGCCAGCATCCCGTATCTTCTAGCCTTCATCACTAGTCTAGATCAAACTCCTGATGCAACCATAGAGTATCGGCTGCTACTCCCTCCCATGGTCTCTACAAAGACCAAGTCTTCTGTCTACTCGGATCCCTTCAGTAAGTAAGACAAACCAGGATCTGGAAGTGGTACCACCTGTCTTCCTCACTCACCCAGGGTACACTGAGAATCACACACCAAGCCCTACGGTCTTACATCGTCAATACCTCTAAAACGCTGCCTCTGCTCCAACACAGCAGACACCACTTTGGTTGAAAGGCTGTCTGTCCAAAGTGTCTCAGTTTAACTACAGAAACCACTTCCTAAACTGCTCTCCCTGCTTCAGGCTGTGATTGCTTTACATCAGGACTTCTCAACCTTAGCAGAATGCTGTTTGGGGGTGGGGAGGTTGTTGTTGTGGAGGCTGACCTGCACACTGTCAGGAAGTTAGCATTCCTGACCTCTATCCACCAGCTGCCAAAGGCCCCTATACTCTGCCACAGGACAATCAAAAGTATCTCATTACCAAATGTTCCTGTAGGAAAAATCCCTACCAGCTGAGAGCCACTACCCTACAGCTTTTCCTACAGTATTGCCTGGTGAATTATCATTCTAAACTCTCTCTCTCCCACCTGAAGTTGTACAGACTTTCCACTGTTTCAGAAAAAACAAACAACAATAAAGCAGGACCAGTTTGGCTTATAAAGTGCTGCATGGAAGGCACCTGCTAATTTTAACTTATGGTCTGGACAATTTGACTCGGAGCTATGGAGGGAATTGCACAGTCAGCCAGTGGCACTATCAGCTCCTACGTACTCACTTCTTGGCTAGGTTTCTAATGCTACTCACCCCAGTGTTCTTCTATGTGGAAGTCTCTGAATTTTCTGTGTTCCAATTTTTAGATACATTTTGGCCCATGATGACCCCATGTCTAAGATGCCCTCCTTCTCCCTGGCCCATGCCTGGTGTAAATAACACTAGCTTTAGGAAGCTCTCCTTAGTACCCCTGTTCACTATACACGCCCTCCTTTAGGGCAAGGGTGAATCAATGCCCTCACTTTGTGTTCCCATCCATCTTTGTGCTCACCCATACATCTCGGGTTAGCCCCATACATCTCGGGTTAGCCGTGGCCTGGTTCTTTGACCTACAGACCTATACATCATCAAATCCCAAGTACCTAGAATACTGCCTATCACAAAGTGGGGGCTAAGACTACTTGCTGGGAAGAGGAAGGAGAGAAGTAAGAAAGGAATGTATAATATGTAGCGAGGTGGACTCACTCAGGGCCTGGCTATCCAGAAGATGAGTTACAGCTTACATGTCAATGAGGCCAGTGAGGCTATTTGAGTTCTGCAGGGAGATTTCAGAGTGACAGGCTGCCTAGACCACAAGCCTGTCATGGCAGGTGTCTGTGGGTTGACATTACAGAAGATCACAAAGGGTATAAACCAAGGAAAATTTCTAGTAAATTCTTAGTATAAAATGCTATAGGACTCAGCACTACATTTTTATGCTTTTACTGAGAGCTCTGAAGTATGAAAGTGAGTATGAACTCCAGCTCAGAGACTGAAATTAAGAATAATAGCACCGGGGCTAAAGAGATGGCTCTGCAGTTAAGAGCACTTGCTGCTCTCACAGAGGATCTGGTTCAGGTCCCAGAACCCACATGGCAGCTCACAACCACCTGTAGTCCCAGGGGACCTGACCCCTCTTCTGACACCCATGCACACTAGGTGTGCATGAGGTGCACATACACACATGCAGGCAAAAACTCACACACATAAAATGAAATATCTAATTATTTAAAGAATAAGTTTCACCAACTCACTTTAGAAAAACTAACTGAATCACTGAAAGAATAAAATCATAGGGAGCAGAGGCTTCTATTTCCCCTAAACAAACTGAATAAAACCTTCTAAATTCAGGTAAATTCAGTGACTGTCAGAAATATAAGGTTTTTGGTCAAACACTCAAGACTATAAAAAGCACAGGCTGAAAGCCCCACTGTTACTATAATTTCTTACAACTGGGGCCCAGAGACTTGGAGCCACGGAAGAATTCCATATACCATTACTGTGATGGTGAGCTTTGATTGAGGACTTTACATAATGTAGAGTACCTGGGGATGCAGTCTCATTTAGGAGCAGTTTAGATTAGGCTGATCTGTGGGCATGCCTTTGAGGGGTTTTCTTGACTGAGTTAATTGGAATGGGTCACTGTGGATGACAGGAGAATCTGGGTAAGAGTGGAGAAAGCAAGCTGAGCACTAGTACGCATTCATTCATTCAAGACTTGACTGTGGATGTTTATTTATTATGTATATATACAGTGTCCAATCTGCATGTACCCCTGACCGCCAGAAGAGGGCACCAGATCTCACTACAGATGGTTAGGAGCCACCATGTGGTTGCTGGGAACTGAACTCAGGACCTCTGGAAGAGCAGCCAGTGCTCTTAACCTCTGAGCCATCTCTCCAGCCTGCTTCAATATTCTTAACCTTCATCACCACCTTGACTTCCCTGAAATGATGGACTGTAACCTGGAATTGTGAGCCAAATAAACTCTTTCTCCCTTAAGTTGTTTTGGTCAGGATATTTTACCATAGCAACAGGAAACAAAACTGTAACAATTACCAAAGGAAAATTCAGCCTAATTCTCAAGTACATGCAAATGAAATGGTGGACAGAAATACGTTCCAATAACAAAGCAACTGATTATGTGTGGTTAATCTTGGTCTGTTTTTGGCAAATGTTTATTTGTTTGATTGGTTTTTTGAAAGTCTCACCATATAGTAGTGCAAGCGGCCTCCAACTTGCTCTGTAGCCCTTGAACTCACAGTCCTGCTTTAGCTTTCTGTGTGCTGAGCTAGTGGGGGTGTGCCTCCTCATCTGCCTGGGTAGCAAACCCTGACAGATGTTGGACAGGATCACAAGTACACAGGGCTTATTATGGTAGAATTCTACTTCTGTGTTGATTTGAAATTCTTCTGAATAAATCCTTAAAAGCTTATAATAAAAATGTCAGAAATCAAATCTCATCTACAAATGTTTATTTAAAATATTTCAGAGAACCACTTATTTAAATATTATTTATTACAAAAGTACAACATAACAGGTTAATTTGGATAACAAATTAAGTTTTAGGTAATAAGCTTTATATTTAGGTTAAAGGCACACTGAGAAATCTAACAGTCATTACTAATGTAGATTTAGTAATAATTTTTTAAATCCACAGCGTAAACTGAGTGAAGCAAGAAATTTGAAGGTAAATTGTAAAGTGTTCTTTCAAACAAAACAAGCAAAAAGCTGCAGGAAGGATAGTATTAACTGTTTGTTTGTTTGTTTGTTTTTTAAGTCAGTATTTCCAGAGATTTCTAACTCAACCTGAAGTGCTGAGGCAAGTAGCCTCAGCAAAGCTAAAGAGCTCCATTTCGACCTCTAGGATGCAGTTTCAGACCTAGTGAAGACGGAGCTTCTCCCACTGTGCTGGCTGAATGTATTCCAGGAGACCCTGTGTGCTAAGGATGGAGAGAGGGCCAAGAGGCCGGCAAGGGCCACAGAGATGGCTCGGGTGTTAGGAGCGCTTAGTCTCTTGCAGGACTCCCATAGGCTCACAACTGCCTCTAATTCCAGTACCAGGGGACAGAATGTCCTCTCTGACCTCTGCAGACACCACATATGCACAAGGTGCACAGACATACACATAGGCAAAACAGTCATACCCATAAAATAAAATAAATGTAAAAAAAAAAAAAATTAAGGCATGGCAAGAGAACACAGCTAACCTTGTGTGGCTATCCCTACAGTTTGGAAGAGTGACACAAGGAGAAAAGAGAGACAGGAAACCCACTTACCTGCAAAAGAACTCCCATAAGTCTAAGTTTTGAATCCTTTGAATCCTTTTAATTCGGTTCCGATCCATTGTTTTCCCAAAGAGACTGGCAACTTGGTTATATTCATGGGTTTGGTTCTGCAGGGAAACCAGCTGGGAGAAGAAGTTTGCAGAGTTTAGCAGTGGTTTTCCACCTACTGCCCCAGGATGGCCTGTTCTACAGCCCACCTGCCCTTACCTGGTAGGGAACCTCAGTATTCACATTCTCCCAGTGTGTTGGCATGGGGATGGCCTCATTTTCACAGATGTAACTTCAAACAGCAAAAGACAGAGCAGAGATCCAGAAGCAGATAATTAGTGTTGGGGATTTAGTCTTTTCTTCACAGCTGAGTTTTCTGTTTGCAATGTATTCATGACAAACTCAATTAAGTTTAACCTTTGGCTTCACTTAGAAATATTTACTGAATGTCTACTTTCCTAATTTTTAAATGCTGAGTTATAAATTTTGATAGGAATACACAAATCTACATGGCTTCAATGCTTCAAAAACTGCTAATTCAATTTCTTTTTGTTGAGATTTCTATAAAATGTGAATAATATTTTAGCCAAAGAAAAGGAATTTCTATGAAAAATTAGGCTGACTTAAAAAAATATTCCAAGCGTCTACGATATTTGTATTGAATGAAACTGGAAACTCTAGCAGCCATTGCTGTCCTCTATGACCTGACTCAGCCCTCCCTTCTCCACCTCCTATTTCCTCAGACAGGGCACCCTGACTTGCCGAGTGCAGTCAATCACTTGGCAGCAAATCTTTAAAAGCCATGTAACGTGGTCAGGCCACAGGACACCAACACAGAGATGGTGGCAATGGAGGTTCACTGGCAAATGTAAAACAGGTACACTAACCTTCCTCGGAAACTCAAAGTGAGTGGGTGAGACTAACCAACTTCAAACCTATCCTTAGCTCACTTCTGTCAAATTAGGGGGGAAACCCAATACGATACATAATTTTTTCAAGATTTTTATTTGTATGTGTGTGTATCTGTGTACAAGTGTGTTTACACATGTGTATGTGTGTGTATCTGTGTACAAGTGTGCTTACACATGTGTAGGTGGCTTCAGAAGCCAGAAGAGGGCATCCAATGCCCTGGAGCTAGTCACAGCCAGCTGTGAACTGCCTGTGTGGGTGCTGGAAACCACTCGGGAAGGTCTTACAAGTGCCCACAAGTACAGAGTGGAGATCTTCGTTCCTGCTCCAGGCAGTGTTCTGGTCAGTTCTTACTCTTCATTCCTCCCCCACACATCACTGTTTCTAGACCCAGACGTCCTTTAGAGCTTCCTTAGCTTCAGAAAGCCAAGTTTTACTCAACACAAATGGTAGCACAAAGCACACATTTTTGCCCTTAGGTTGTTCTGTTCATTTAATCAATTCTTATCATGATCTTTATCAATATGAATGCAATCTCCTCATTCCCAGGGCCAAGAGGAGTCCTAGCACATGGCAGACACTCAGTTAACACTCAATAAATAAATGCCTTCGCTGCGGCACACACATGCAATTCCGTTTATCTGTGCATGGCCAGGGGGAGCAAGAGGTAATGTGCAGCCCCGGCGCAGGGAACGGGAGCTGGGGTACTTCCACTGTGGAGCATCTTCCCTAGGCCTCTTTAGTCACTGGGGGCTTGATGTGTCATCTAGGGACTGCCCAGAGGGGCTCTGCATTGGTGCAGGAACAAAGTGGGCGGTTCCCTAGGATTTGGGGCCCAAATAACAGAAGAGCTCAGAGACAGAACTGGAATTTATTTAGCCGCTTGCTTCTGGTGATACTTAGCTTGTTTCAACTTCTGCTACTCCATTCAGAATGCTGCAAAGAACAAATCTGTCCATTTGTTATTTTATATGTCCAGTAATTTATTATAGAATGACATCTCTGAAGTGGCATTTCAGAGTCAAAGGATGCATTTACTGATGGCTGTGATAGATACTGTCTAAATGGAGTCTTGGAACACTGTACTTACTAACCTTCTCACCAGAAATGTGGAGGGTGCCTATCTTCCAGCAACCTCTCCAGAAAGGCATTTCTTCCAGTTTTGAATTTCAGTCAGTTAACAAAGGACTCTGGCATAAGTCATACTTCATCATGAGTGTAGGAACATTGTAGGAACATTCAAATTGTCCTAAGAGAGTCCTAGAAGAACTTCAAATACTATAGGAAATATTATTTAAATTAACTTCAGACACTGAGTTGTTTTTTGCAAGCTCTCCATTTTTTCCCACTTTGTCCAATGCATCTTTCAGCTATGGGGGCAAGGTTTAACTAACTTGTATGAACCCACGGGCTTAACAGAACACACATCTGCCAGGCTTGTGATGAGTGCCCAGTGTGGTCTGCATCAGCACCTCCTGACCTTCATCCCCTTAGCTTTCACACTTAACTCCTCCCCTTCATTACCGCCTCAATTGCTGTCCTCTGCTGTTTACTCCCCCTCCCCTTCTGTCTTTGTTTTACAGTTGGTACACCCTGGGACAGAAGAAAATGTTTGACCCTAGCATGGACTTCTCACCCCCCTCAAAGGGATACCGGCTATACCAAAACACAACTGTGAAACACTTCCTGTTACTGTGTCTCACTTCCTGTATTCTATTCCTGGCACTGAGGAATGCATACATGATGTAGCAGGTAAGAACAGACTCTCTGTGGCCCAGATGCAGGAAAGCCTTCATTATCTTTTAAATTGTGATGTTAAAATATAAGCCAAACATCTTGAGAAAGAACACTGGAAGTATTTCCTTCCTTACTAGTCCTTTCAATTCCATTCTTTGCTCGACTTTCTCAAGAGCTCCTTGGAAGGAGCAGGAGGGCATTCCTTACAATTCACACACTATTGTTTTCTTTCCCAGATGCATCTTAAGTTCTCCAAACAGAAAGAATTCGACATTCGCTTGAGGAATCATTCTAGAAAATAGGAGATACACTCTTGAAGTTTTCCACTTGTCTTCCATTCCTATGTACAACAATATTTATTTGCCTCTGGCACTTCACAGTTTTTTTAGTCTGTATATGGCAAGGGAACCAAAATGAAAACATGCAAGCTGGATCCAGGGAAGATGCACTGCCGCCCGTGATAGAGCATCCTCCCCAGGTCTAGTCACGTGGACTGGCGTTATATCTAAGAGTTGCCCAACAGGGATCTACATCAGTGCAGGGGCAGACAAAGTGGGCAGGTCTCTGGGATTTATGGTCAAATATCTGGAAAGCTCTGTGACAGTACGTCCAGTTCAAATTCAACTTAAGCTCAATAAGCCATGTTAAGGGTTTAAACAAAAAACACATGGCATCTTGTAATTATCATGCACACTGGTCTAAGAATTGAAAAAAAAAAAAAAAATATATATATATATATATATATATATATATACATATGACAGAAGAGAATGAAAGGAAACAATGGCAAAAGACAATGATTATTTTATCAGCGAGTGAGAGGTTTAATATTGGAAAAATCACTGTTAGTCCATAAGTTGAATGTTAGTCTACCCGGTTTTCTGCCAAAGAGTAAGAAAGAGCAAGGAGAGAAAGGCCCGCTCTTTGTGCTACCCCATTTACAATACCTGAAGGCACTGATGGAGAAAGGAGCCCTTTTTATCAGGCGCTGTTTTCCAGTGACGAGATTCATCTGCTTCATTTCTGAACACAAAGACAGACATATGAGATGAGCCACAGAAACACACAGTGCTCCAAGTGTCATGCAGCTTAGTAGCCACAATACATGGTGGCCATGTGGCTTTGGGAGGAGCTGACAGCTGGGTAGTTATGGTCTTTCATCATCCACCTATTCATTATGTTGTAAAGATGCAGGGCCCTGCTTCAGTGCTTGATCTGGGCCCCTACCACAATGCTCCTCTCACACACTGCTCTATGTGCAGGGTATGTACTGCTGTGCATCACACCTCAGGTAAACTGACACTAAAACACAAGAATTCTAAAGGCAGGAGACTTAAAAGCGTAGAAAGACATCATACTAAATCTCCCATTGGATTTGTTACATGGAGAAATGCACTCCGGTTTCTCTAAGAATTTGGAAATTAGAAAGGGATAGATTTCCATATAACATTTGCACAACTCATACAATTTTACAAATGTGTGTTTCTTTACTCCTCTTTAAACTGTACACCTAAACCAAAGAAAAAGGAAAGAAAACCCGGCCAGAGACAACACATATTTACACAAAGATGGCAGTGACAGAGGCTACTATCTAGTTAGCATCTTCTGCCTACACTGTGGCCTTGGCAGTGTGTACCAGGTCCCGTTTATCCTCCAGGCAGGCAGTAAATCTTAACAAATGCCACTGCATTTGTCAAATGTGGGCTCTGCCACTCCTGCATTCTCCTAGACTCGGCACACCATGGCATTGCCACCACTCAGGGAAAAGCAAGATCATCTCAGGACATGGCACAAAACCTGTGGAGTCTTCTTCACAGACAGAAGCTGGACAGTGGCAAGATGGCTGGAGTTAAAGGTCCTGGAAGCAGTCTATGGAAAACACTAGCAGCTGCACCTTAGACCAGCACCATTCATTTGTTTGTTACCACATACCCCTGCCATACTTTAGCATGGTCTTTTTTTTTTTTTGGGGGGGGGGGTTCAGGGTCTCATGTAGGCAAGAACAGCCTGAACACATTAAGTAGCTGAGACTGGCCTTGAATTTGTGATCCGCCTATCTCCACACCCTGAGTGCTGGAATTCCAGGCATGCACCACCATGCCTGGTTTATGCTGTGCTGGGGTTTCATGCATACTAAGAAGGCACTCTACCAAGTGAACTATATTCTGAGCATCTACAAAAGCATTTAGGAATCTTCCAGAGTATAGTTTACTAGTGAGTATTCTTAGTCAGAAGTGGCCTGCTGAATTACCTACCACCCACTTCAACAACGGCATCCCCTTTACAAAGCCTGAAGTCTGTATATATCGCACTGTGTCTGTTCTGCCTCCAAAACTGTGCTTGTATCCAGCACTAGCACAGAACACTAGCAGCATCTGCCAGACACCTTCTGCTGGAATAGAACACCAATGTCAGCATTCCTTATGAGAAGCCTGCTTGCTCAATGCTATTGTTTAAAGTCAGGATTAACTGGAAGTAAAATGAAATTGTTTGCACTCTTTTCAAATTTAACTTATTCATCTATTCTTGGAATCATTCTTGATAATCAGCAATTGCAAGAAAATCAAGTTTGGTAGAATGGTATTTCTTAGCTAAGTCTATACCGTCCTTGACAAACCCCTTACCACTTCTGGGAAAGCATTTCAGACTTACACTCCATCCTCAGCACACCACTACCACCACAGTTGGAAAGACACCACTCAGCAACTGGGAAAGAACAGCTAGAAGACCAAGTGTAGAGTGACTACATGGGCAGTTGAGAAGCTGCCCATCCCAATCTCCTTTGCCTCAAGCCATCCACAGTGGGTGAAGGCAGCCTGAGAGTCACGGACTGAATCCAACAGTTTTCATGAGACATCTGATAACATGACCCCACATGGCGGGTGAATCCAAAGAGGCACAGGTCTAAACTGAAGCTGATCGGCACAGTAGCTAGATTCATCTGTGAAGGAGCCAGCGAAACGAGGAAACATCAGGAGCAGTATCCATTGAAGAGGCAGCCATCTAAGCAAACTACCAACAGGAAGCTCATCTGGCTTCATTTTGGTCTTGAAACAACTGCCGGCTACCAGTGACTTTCTCATTTAATATCAGTTTGATGTTTAAGATAAAAAGGTTCCCAATTCCAATCAATGTCCAGGGATGGGGTGCTGAGTAAAATATGCGCTATAAGTTAGGCGCAGCAGTACAGGCCTGAAATCCCAGCTGCTCTGGAGGCGGAGGCAGGAGGATTGTGAGTTCAAGACCAGCCCAGCAATTCACAGAGACCTCATCTCAAAAATCAAAACACGAAAATGAGAGCTAGCTATAAAGAGCTTTACATGAACTCAAAACACACAGCCAACACCACGCATGTTAACACACATGAACACAGAAACATGCTTTTATGAATGGCAGTGCTGCTCAAGAGTCTAACAGTGCAGTTTTACAGAGCTACTTTTGCATAGAACAGGAGGATTTACTTCATGCTTCAAGACATCTTGGCTAATCCTAAGCTGCAGACTGCACTGTGCCGATAGTCTAAGAATACTCTAGAAACACACAACTAGGAGGGGAAACATACCTGAAAAGTCTATCTTGTAGCTGAATTTGGAAGTAGTAAAGGAAATGGAGCCACAAGGGTTTGTTTTGAAGCTTTTTTCGATATCTTCACTGCTAACTGAACATTGAATGTTGGTATCCGGCTTTAAGACAAACCAGAAAGTTGCATTTACCAGCTGTTCACAGTAATGGGTTGGCCACAGAAGTGGAGCTGAGGTCACAGTGACAGAGAACAGAGGAATGAAGGATGCCTACTGCCTCCTGTTCTACCTCCCCCACACACAGGGAGCACAACCAAACCTGCACGTGGAAAATGATTAACGGCATCCCGGGGGGGGGAAAAACAGCTACTGTTACGATGGTCTCTGTGACAGTCATCTCACATACTATCGTGAGTTTCACACATTACCTAATGATTACACTAAGTGGCTCAAGTAAACCTTTCACCAGCCTGATAACCAAACAGTGGGAGGAAAAAAAACGTCCCCAATCTACAAGTTCTTGTGTGGGGGTTCAAACCTCAGCTAAACTCACTCTGCAACTTGGACCAAGCAAGTGAGCTTTCTGAGTTCCCTGTTCTTTGACAGCAGATGGAGCAGTGCCGTCTGCTTCAGAGCTGTTGTGAGGACACACAGGATGCATACAGCACCTAACAGGACACCCAGAGTGCTTCCCACCCTCTGTTTCCATCAGATCGAACCTGGATGTGATTGTATGTGCCAGAGTCCCTCACCCAGGCCTGCTCCCTGTCTAAGCTTACCACTGCTTCTAAGAGGCTACTGCCGGGGGAAGAAACAGAGCTCTGGCTACTCTGGTTTCCATCAGGGCTGGTCTCTGCAGGGCCCCGTGAACATGATGACACAGCAGTGAACCCTTGCCTGGGAAGCTCGGCCAGGGTACCTGAAACATGTGCCACTTCCCACACTCCGCCAGGTAGAACCAGCCCCACTGCGTGTCTGATGTGTCCATGTCATCCACATCACTCTCCATCTTCTTGGGAAAGAATTCCTCTGTCTTGTGAAACATCTTCTGGAAAGCCAGTGAGAGGTAGAGGAGGAAACACCCATTAATGACCAATGTGCTTGCTATGGAACATTCTACTTCATTACCAAGAACTAGGTTCCAACTTCTTTCCCACAGTGACATTTGACAGCTATCTGCAGACTGGCCTTGAAGATAAGCAACTTAAAATGTTAGTGCTGCTTAACACATCAGGCTGATGATCCTTCTTGGTTGGGATATGTCAATACCCATAGAGCCCCAGGAAATAATTCGTCATTCGCTTGACTGTCAGGTGCCCCTGCACCACAACTACTTAAGACCAGATACATCTGTTTTTCTATTTCAAATAGTCATCCTATTTAATGTCATGAAGAGACATTTCTAAAATATGACCTGAGGCATAAAAAAGGCTATAAAAGAAAAGAATACTATAATAATAAAGTTTTAGTTAAAATATATCTATACTTGCTTTCATAAACACATGGATATTTGCATGAGTAATACATGCACACATGCACACAAGAAAGGAGTTTGAATACATATGATAACCTGTCATAGTGTCTTCTAAGCACCAAGATGTTAAGAGGCTAATGACAGCAGTGACGACAATCTCCAACCTTTATATGGCTCTTACTATATGTCAAGTGTTGGTCTAAGAACTGTAGGCTTAACAACAACCTATATGAGACAGGTGCTCCTGGTAGAAATTAGGAAACTAAGACAGAGAGGTCACACAATGGGGAAGCTAAGCTCAGGCAGACTGGCCTCAGGCAACATGTTATACTGTTTTATGCTTCATGATCAGTGGGTTTTATAATGTTGACTAGAACATTAACTCATGTGTACCTAATCTTTGAAAAAAGAACCAAGTGGCTGATCAAAATGATTTAACTTCACTTGGAACTTGACTTCCTATCATCATTCTCTAAAGGTTTTTACATTATTGATTTAAATTCGCACAACTAGTCTAGTCTATGGCCATATCACCCTGAACATGCTTGATCTCCAAAGCTGAGAAGGGTCAGACCTAGTTGGTACTTGGATGGGTGACATCCCAGTCTAGACTACAATAGAGAAGCTCTGTAGCTTCTTATAAAGGAGATGTAGAAAAAAAAAACTAAACAAAGAACTTTCTGGGCATAGTGGCACACGCCTTTAGCCCTAGTATTCAGGAGACAGAGGCAGGTAGATCTCTGTGAGTGCAAAGCCAACCTGATCTAGAGTGAGTTACAGGACATCCAGAGCTATACAGAGAGACCATGTCTCAAAAAACCAAAAATAAATAAATGAATAAATACATTTAACAAATAAATAAATTTGTACAACTAGCATATGACTTGCAAAAAAGGCAGAGTACTCAAGCTGAAGGCTTGTCCGCCCACCACAGGCATTCTCTTGCCTTCCTTTTCCAGAGTTAACCAATGCTATCACTTTACAATGCATCTCTCAGGGGGGTGTGTCTGTGTGTATGTGTGTGTGCTGTAGAATCCTGTATACACATCTACACTGGTGACATACCAAAAAATATAATCCCCTATACCTTTGATCGTCTTTAACAACGAATCTGTATTTCCCAATAAGCTGAAAAATATTTTTATGCCACTATATAAAAGGTAAAAGCTGTGTAACCCAGGTTAAGTCTCCACTATTTTGTCTAGGCCACATTCCCCAACACAGAGCAGAAACTAAAGTTCCTTCCTTGCTGGGTGGTTAGGATGAGTACCTGTGCTCCGTGAAGGGACTAGTTAATTTTGATTTTTTTATTCATGTCCAGCAACTTCCCAAGGAATACTTTTCTGATATGTCCTTGGTTTCATTCCTTCATGTTTTACAAGTCGATTAACTGCTGGAAAAAACAAACAAAAAAACAGAACAGAACAGAAGAGCCTGGGATCAGGGTTCCAGGTTAGAATGCACTATTTACCTTGTGTGTCTCCACTGGATGATACAGACGATGACTTAGAATGTAGAATCAACGATCCTGCTAACTAGTCCACACACCCGCTCTCCTCTTCCAGCACTCTTCACACTGCTTGGCCATTGCACTGTGAGAGAGCAAGAAAGAAAGCCGGGGGACCCAGGGTTAGCTCTTGATTGGGAAATACCCTGAAAAATTGCAAAGACAAGCTTGAAGCAAATACCTAAGATAATACTGGGCCATGGTTCGGTGTTTTCTCTATTAGAAAAGGAACAGAGCCACAGAAAGGTTGTTCCTATGGCTACAGCCCAGTGTGTGCTCTGCGCTTTGACTCTGTGCCCGAGCCGGCACTGCAGGCCCGTCTACGAGCCAGGCACTGCAGCCTGTCCCAGCTACTGAGGCTGAAGCAGGACCATCGCTTGAGTCCACGAGTTCAAGGCCAACCTGAGAAACACAGTGAGATCTGAGGGAAAGAGGGAGAAAGCAGAGAACAGAAAAAGAGGGAGGGAGGACAGGAAGGGAGAGAGGGAGGGAGGAAAAGAGGGAAGATAGGGAAGAGAGGGAGGGGAAGGAGGGGAACTCCCTGCCATAAATAACTTTGACTGAGCTTTGACTAGCTAGGCCAATTCCTGGTCACAATTTATACTATTTTTTTCCTCCATAGTCCCATGTACAGGAGAGAGAAGACATTACTTTCCAATTAAAGTCAGGGAAAATACAAAGCAGCAAATGATATGATTATTTTGTCTAAAATCATAGAGTATGCGGTACAGAGAAGATTAAAGAAGCCCTTGAGACATGCTGAGGGGTTCTATCTCCCTCCAGGTGCCCGCCCCTCAGCCTCATTTCCACCGACAGTCAGTCTTCATCTCCTTTGCTGCCAAGCTTCACAGATGCACTGGCTTTCTTTCACACAATTCATTTCATATCATAAAAGCCACAGCATCTTCTATAGTGTATTTCCTCTCCAAAGGAATAGCTATTTTGTATAATTTGGCACCAAGAGAAAATTGGCTTAAATGAAATAATTTAGAATACTGTCACTATAGTAATGATGGCTCTAGTTAGGATACGTCTACAGGTAATCCAAAGAGCACGTGCAAGTTATCTAACACGGAGAAGGCACTTAACGCATGTTAGATGAATGGGCCAGTTCAGGAACAATGCCACATTCGGCCTGAGTTTTCTCTTTCTAACTGGGAGGAAACGATGCTTCCTGTGCAGAAGGCTACAAAGAAGAAACAGCCAGCATCAAGTGGCAACACATCCTTCTCGTTTTCCAGTGTGTACACTGGTGGAGCCTGTCTCCAAGGCCATCCATTCTAATGAAGAGCTGTATTCACAGCACCTGGGCACATTCCATCTGAATCATGCAATGAAAAGTAACAGGGAAGATGAGTTCAAAGTCAAATCCTGATCCATATGCTGGAAAACAATGCTGCTTTCCAGACTTACCACTTCTAGTGAGTGTTACTATGAAGTGTAAGTTATTTTATTGGCATAAGCATACTTGAGGAAGTCACACTTGGAGATGAAGACATCTTTGCCTCTCTATAAAGAAGAATCAGCACTGAACCTCATGACACACCTGAATTCCCAGCACTTGTGGGGCTGAGGCAGGAAAAGGCAAGTTCAAGGCATGCATGGGTATGCTGGGAGACACTGTCTCAAAACATAAGTGCATGCACATACACAAAGTAACGTTTTGTTTATTTATTGCATTTGTATGGGCATGCATGTACCATAGCACACACATGTCATGGCACATGTGTGGGGGTCATTAGACAACTTGTAGACGTCAGTTCTCTTGCTTTCACCATGTGGGTCCTAAAGATGGAACTCAGGTCATTGGGGGGGGGTGTCTGTGTATATGTGTACATATATATGTTTCCAAAACCTGCTACTAAAAGTTGGTAAGGGGTGGACTTTCCATCCTAATAGAACAAGGAACTCTGGAAGTGGATCCTCTTCCCAGAAGATTGGCCTTTCAACTAGTAAAACTGCTTTCAAAATCATTTCACTCTGGAGAGTGCTTAGGGAGTTCTGCAAGTGATGGAATACACACAAGAAACTGACCATCATCTGTCCTGGGGCTCTTCTGTGCACAGCCAAAGATGGGGCCCCTGCACCCTCAAGCTGAGGAAGGGCAGAAGTTCTGTTCCAGACAAAAACAAGAGAAGACAAACTCCCTCCCCTCCCCAGAGTCCACTTCTATTTAAACCAGGCAGCCTGAGACACTGTCCTGATTGCTGCCAGTCCAAATTGCTCCCGGGGAGAAGTTTCACGCCAAGAGGATGGAGCCAGGAGGGTGAAAGGGCTGCTAACTCCCTCACCTAGTGTCCTCTCAAGGAGTAGAATGCTACCTTGGGAAAATAGGGCTGCCACCCTGAGCTGCAGGTACAGAGACACAGGGACTCTGCCCAAGGGCAAATGGACACAAGGAAGAAGTCCTCAGCTCTGCCTGTGGGAGCAGCTCTGTTTGGAGGAGAGAGCAGAGGACCCTGAGGCTAAGGGAATTCTGGGCTACAGTAGACGGCTTCATGAAAACGGGAAAAGGGAGGTATGGACCCGAGTGGAATGGCAGAAGCGGCAGTTCATACAGAGAAGAGGAGACTCCAGGGAGGAGCCCTCTCGGATCAGGCACTGCTGCAGATGAAAGACTATGTATGAACAGCCTGAAGCTTGTACCCACCTAGGAACGAGCAGAGCAAGACACTGGGCCTACAAGACAGACATCCCCGCCAACACACAAAGGCAAAGGGCTTCAACATCACTGCTGACAAACACTGACTACACAGGAAGTTACTCTGATCCATGGGCAAAAGCTGTGAAGCAGGGGCTGATTTTTTTATTGAATTTTTCGAATCTTGTTGTTTATTTAGTGTGTGCATATACATACATTTGTGTGCCCTGCACATGTGTGCCGTGGCTCAGAGGACAACTTTCCAGAGTCACTTCTCCTTCTGCCATGTGGATCCCAGGGGTCAAACTTAGGTTGTCAAGCTCGGCAGCAAGAATCTTTATCCACTGAGCCATCTCACCGACCCCAAGAACTAATGTATAAGTTAGCTTACAAGTAATAGGTTTCATTATGGCATTTTCATACAATTAAATATATAGCTCAGTTACCCCCAGCAGTATGGAAGATGATAAGTCCATGATTAGGTCCTCTGGGGGAGTGGTCCAAAAGGAAAACCTCTGCCAAGCAGTGGTGGCACACGCCTGTAATCCCAGCACTGGGGAGACAGAGGCAGGTGAATCTCCGTGAGTTCGAGGCCAGCCTGGTTTACAAAGCAAGTTCTAGGACAGCCCAGAGCTGTTACACAGAGAAGTCCTAGCTTAAAAAAAAAAAAAAAAAAAAAACAAGAAAAAAAAAGGAAAACCTATTTCTGAGTAAATATTAATACAGCACCTCTCCACAAATGAAAACAAAAACAAACAAACAAACAAACAAAGCCTCACTCAACCACAACAGCAGCTTCTGAAGAGTTCAAACCTGACCACCTAGGGGACTCAGTACAACCTTCACCCATTACTTGTCAACTTGGAAGTGCTGCCTGAGCAGTTAGGACAGGAGGTGAAACTGTGAAGAAGGCTCCATTCATACATTCAACCCAGTAACCAAACCACACAGTGACGGAGCCCAAACTACAGCAGGCACCAAGAGGTCAGAACTAACACAATAAACTAACCGGTTTTCAGAGTCAGACATGGTGTTATTGGCCTGTGATCCCACCACTTAGGTGGTGGAGGCAGGAGGATCACTGAGTTCAAGGCTAGCCCAGGTTGTATAAGGAGGCTCTGCCTCAAATGAATTAATTGCTTTAACTGAATACCCAGGTTTCCACACACTTACACAGAAAGGAATGTATGAAACATGCAACCAAAACCAGGGTAATTAACAGTGAAAATGTCTAACCAAACAGAGACCATCCCTAAATATGGTGGTGCATGCTTCCTTAAACCTGAGGCACAAAGTCTGAAAGTTCAAGGCCAATCTAGGCTACAAAGCAAGCTCCAGGTTAGCCTGGACTACAAAAAGAGACTTTGTCTATTAATTAATTAATTAAAATTAAAGAAAAGAGATAATGTAACAGTGGTCATTCCTTTGGGAATTGCCCTTTGCAGATTCATGTTATCTCCCTTGTCCAGTATTATAAATTCTAAAGAAAAGTCACACCTAAATGACTAAAACATTAACTCTTTCTTTGGATTTATGGAACCTAAAACATCTGGTGGCATTCAGATAACACCATGCCCCTCCTTATTTCTTTAGTTCTGGGTATGGACTGACACAAAGCATGTAAACTGCCATGAGTTTTAACTTGGAGAAAAAGTGTTTGTCTAAGGAATTACAGAACTAGTCCAGAAAGTCAAGGCTGACTGCAATGATCTCGTCAGAGTAAAGAATAGTAAGCAGAGATGTGACCTGGATGAGGAAGAGCCTAGTAACTTACAGCCTTCTGCATGCTGCCCCTTGAATATCCTTCTCTCCCTCTAAATGCCTGCTCCTGTACCTGAAGTTTCCTCCCCTTTTCTTAGGGTTCTGGCCTTTAATAAAGCTGATTCTTTTCCCAAGAGCTCATGCCCCAAGTATTAGCTTTGGAGTGGCACACAGATCCAACAACAGTGGGTATTATGAAAACAACTAGAAGTTCTGGATTTGAAAAGTATTAATAGACAAAATGGAGAATTTACTAGACTCTGAATTAGAGGAGAGCCCCAAGAGAAGCAGTCAGCAAAGTTGCAGACAGATGGGCAGGCATTCTGTGACAAATGCCTCCTAACAGGAGCATGGCCACAATCGCCCTTGTGGCCTTTCCATCTTTCTCCTAGCATCTCAGTATCTCTTGTGTTGCTTTCTTTTCTTAGAACTTCTAAAGCAATTTCCAATAAGGAATGGGTATCATTGCCTTGTTCTTGATCTTAGGGAGAAATGGTGAGTCTTTCACTGAGGTGTATATCAGGAGCCATGCATGGTAGCACCTACCTGGAATTTCAGCATTAGGAATACTAGAGGTAGGAGAATTAGCTTGGGCCCAGCCTGGGCTACATAGCCAGATGTTGTTTTCAGATGTCACCTACGCCTCTCATTCCTCCTTCAGGGTGAATGGTTTTCTAGGACTCAGAAGTTGTTGACGTTGTAGATTTTATTACAGACAAGGATAGAGAATGCAATCAGCAAAGGAAAAAGAAAAAACAAAACAAAAAGCACAAGAGATAAAGTCCAGCAGAAATCACGTGCAAGCGTCACCGTGTCCTTTCCCAGAACACAGCACAGTTGTTGCTCAGTAAACACTGCAGGATTTCTACTGACAATCACTGGCAGCAGCACATGTGACTGACCTGGGTGAAGCTCTATATCCTGAGGGAAAACAGACATTCCCCTGACCCACTCCAGGCAGAAATGGCTCAGGGGCTCAGGGCCTCAAGCTGTACCTGTGCTTCTCTCAGGGCAGACATTTCCAAAGCTCACTTCCTACAGTTCCAGACTACAATGGGGACAAGCTTGTAATCACCTTACTGCATAGAGCGAGTTCCCTTCCACCCCATGCTGCCTATAGAGTTTTAAATAACTCCAACCTACAACTTCAAGGCCCAAATACTCTTAAAAAAAAAAAAAAATAGGATCTCATTCAGTTCAGACTAGATTCAAACTCACTACATTGTCAAGGACAACCTTGAACTTCTGATCTTCCTGCCTCCATCTTACCAGCCCAAAGATTATAGGCGTGTACCATCATGCCCAGTTTATGTAGTTTGGAAACCCAGGGCCTTGTGCATGCCAGGGACATACTCTTATCAGTGAGCTCCACCCCTACCCCCAAAATAGTCCAGTTTTTAATGCTGAGATCAGGTTTTCAAACCCTACCCCAGTGTTACACTTTCCCTACACTGAAGCAGTCAAAAAATGACTGAAGAATCCATTTGTTCCTATGTTTGAAACATACCCAGAGCTGTTTAATAATGTAAGGTCATTTAATCTGACAACTGACAGAGCACTATAAAGAGTCTTCAGGGAGGAATCTACCCAGGCATCTCAAGCTGTGTTTGATCTTCAGTCCAAAAGACCTCATGAGGCAAGCAAATACAACCCACACTTATGACATAGGACTTCCTAATTTAGTAAAACCTCAGTGGGAAAAATATTGAAGCACCTGGGTCTAACCTACATCTTGGACTAACCAGAGTCAAGTGAGACATAGGTGCCTTACAAGAGGCTGCAAAAATTGTGGGAGACCCACTCCAACATTTATGTTCAGGGAACCCTTTAGGAGGGAGAAGTAAAAAGTATTTAGATAGAAAGAGATACCTAGACGACAAAAGGAAAGACAGAAACACAGGATAGCCTCGGGAGGACCTGGATCTTTATCCACTGGCCCAGAACTTTATTCCAAAGGGCTTTTTATAAAAATGCCAAGGGGCGAGGTAAAAGACCTCCCCCTTGCTACATACAATCAAGTGTAGACCCTTCCAAACACCTGGTACCCAGGCCCATGGTCCAATCATTCTCCTATTCAGCCCTGCTGGTAAAACAACCTCCAATCTCACCAGGAAACCTCTGTGGGCTCCCACAAAAAAAAAAAAAAAAAAAAAAAAAAAAAGGCCAACCACTAGATTAAACATACAGGCCAGGTGGTGGCGTCATACACCTTTAATTCTAGCACTTGGGAGGCAGAGATCAATCTGGATCTCTATGAGTTCAAAGCCACCCTGGGCTACAAGAGTGGTGATGGCTCACACCTTTAATCCTAGTATTTGGGAGTCACACGCCTTTAATCTCAGCACTAGGAAGGTTGAGCAGAGAAAGGAATATAAGGCGGCAGGAAGCAGGAACTCGGGGTTTTCCGGCTGAGGAATCAGGGGCATTCAGTCTGAGGATTCATGGAGACAGGATCTTCCCCTTTAGGCTGAGGAGTTGGTGAGTTTAGAAATGGCTGTGGCTTGTTTCCTCTGATCTTTCAGCATTTATCCCACATCTGGCTCCAGGTTTTTATTATAAGATGAATTAGAATTCATGCAACATCTGGCACTGAACGTGGGGCACGAATTCACCAAAAAAAAGAAAAGCTGCTTACCTTGCAGCCACAGGCACAAGCCGAAGCTACATGTAGCCACAATTACATGCAGCTGGAGTCTCCACGCTGCCTGGACCGGAGTCCCTACCCTGCTGGCTATGTTTTTGTTGCAGCCTCTCTGCAGCAGACTCCATGGGCCTTTGGGCTCCAAAAGCCACAGGAGTTAGCCACATTCAAGCAAGTGCAGACAGCTGGCTTTTTGGCTTCTTCCCTGGACTGGAGGGTTGTGGCTTTCCTTGGATCAGGCTTCTGCCACACTAGGTAGCTGCCTCATTTCACTGTCACCTGAGCCGTCACTGTTAGATTTGGTGAGCCAACTGAGATTTCTTAAAATGGGGAATTAGTTAAAAAAAAAAAAAAAAGACAGAGTTTATTACCACATTAAAAAATGGGAAACATGCCGGGTGGTGGTGGCACATGCCTTTAATCTCAGCACGCGAGAGGCAGAGGCAGGCGGATCTCTGTGAGTTCAAGGTCAGCCTGGGCTACAGAGTGAGTTCCAGGAAAGACTCCAAAGTTACACAGAGAAATCTTGTAGAGGGGGGGGGCGCACGGGACATTATTACAATGAAGGGAGTTAGGTCTCTGTTTGATAATATGCTAGTTTAAAAATGGAACAATTAAATGACAGGATAATTAACTTGGATAGGATTTACATAATGTCAACTATAAATATGATCAGTTTGATCATTCTTGTCTTATCCCTAAAAAAGTTGGTTGATATGAATGCCAAGATACAAGTCTTAGAAAAACTTATTAAAACAGATCATAGAGATATTCAGACCCAGACAGAGGAATCTAAAGGAAAAGCAATCTCAACAGTGTATTATAAGGTTACAGAGAAGCAGCCTAAGGCTTTCAAACAGTGATGCTAATTTATCCAGTAACCTTACAGGAACTGCCAAATGATAGGTATCCCCAAGACTGTATAAGAGCTGAATGGACTCCTGCGCAAACGTTAGATTTGAGGAAATTCAAGGAAGTGATAGTTTCATATGGCATGCACTCATCTTTTGTGAAGCAGATGTTAAAACTCATAGTCAACTTGTAATAAAATTATCCTCAAGACTGGAGAGTTGGTTACAGCAGTCTTTGAGGCTGGTCCCCAATTACAATGGAGGACTTGGAGGAAGGATGAAGCTAAGACCCCTGAACAATGGAGTAGGGCTAGAGGTATGGAAATTTCCCAACTTCTTGGAGAGGGCGATTATGCTGAAGTACAAAGACAATCTTTATGTGATAACTACACCCTGGCTTTATGATGCAAAGAAGACTTGAATGCTTGGGACAGAATTGAAGAAATAAGAAAGAAAATTGAGTCATTTACAAAAGTTATACAGGGCTCAAAAGAAACCCTCGCTGATTTCTTACAAAGATTAACTTCAGCAGTAAATACAATGAAGCCAAATTTAGAAGCTAGACAAATAATAATTGAATCTCTGGCTTTTGAAAATGCTAATGTACAATGCAAAGGGGTAATTAGGCTATTAAAGGCAAGACCAGCACCCTTGGAAGAAATGATCAGAGATACAATCAATATTGAATCTCATGATCATGATGATGCTTGGATAGGAGAAGTGATTTCCAGAGGTTTGAAGAAAAATCAAAATGTCAACTGTTTCAATTTTGGTAAACAAGGTCACCTAAAAAAGGACTGTAAACAGGGCATTAGTAGAAACAATGTTTTTTTCAAGGAACAATGGCAACAGAATGCCCATCCCTTCTGGATTATACAGAAGGTGTGGTAAAGGCAAACATTGAACTAATGTATGTACATCAACAAGGGTAATCCTTTACCTCTGCATTTGGGAAACTCCCTCAGGGGCCTCTCCCAGGCCCCCATGGCAAATTCAGTTCGGTCCTTTCCTGCCATGGTAGAAGAAACACCTTCCCAGAGCAATTAAATAACCAAATGCCTATTGTAAAAAACCATACTGCTCAGGAAGATAGAACAGCTATATCAGAGAGAACAAAAAATTCAGGAGACACCATACAGCAAATTTTTGGGCAAACTTTTATAAATAATCGAAGACCAAAATTAAAAATACAAATAAATGACGTTTTCATTGAAGGCCTTGTAGACACAAGTGAGAATGTAACAATAATTGCACCGGAATCTTGGCATCCAAATTGGCCTCTTTAGGAGGTAAATATTCAGCTGTTAGGTATTGGAACATTATTTCAAGTGAAACAGAGTGCAAGATGGGTCAAATTTATTGGGCCAGAGGACAAAGAGGAAAATTAAAGCCATATGTGGCTAATATAGCTATGAATCTATGGGGCCGTGATCTATTACAATGGAATACCCAGATTAACATTCCTCCAACCTCAGAAACAAACCATAAACTAACACATATTTCTGAGATAAATATCAGGAGGTATTATAAAGAACAGACACTGACCATCAAGATTGTACAAGAACAGGGCACAACAGCTGCTGATCTTTCAAAGACACCAACAGCTCTACCTTTAAAATGGTTAACAGACAAGCCTATATGGGTTCAGCAATGACCTTTAACAACAGAGAAACTGCAGGCTTTAGAAGAGCTGGTACAAGAGCAGTTAAATGCTCAGCATATTGAAGATCAACCAGCCCTTGGAATACTCCTGCATTTGTTACTAAAAAGAAATCTGGTAAGTGGAGAATGGTAACAGATCTAAGAGCAATTAACAAGGTAATTCAGCCAATGGGCTCTCTACAATGTGGAATTCCTTTGCCTACTCTGTTACCTAAAGGATGGCCTCTTATAGCTATCGATTTAAAAGATCGTTTCTTCTCAATACCCTTACAAGAAAAAGACAGAGAAAGATTTGCCTTATTGGTACCCACTCATAATAATTCCCATCCAGTTAAGAGATATCAATGGAAGGTTATCCCACAGTGAATGTTAAATAACCCAACCCTGTGCCAATATTTTATATGACAGCCATTGAAAGTAATATGTAAACAATTTCCCAAATCTATAACTTATCATTACATGGATGATATTTTACTAGCTGATTCAAATGTAGATACTTTAGAAAGAATTTTTAAGAAGTAAAGAAAGCCAGGCGGTGGTGGCGCATGCCTTTAATCTCAGCACGCAGGAGGCAGAGGCAGGTGGATCTCTGTGAGTTTGATGCCAGTCTGGTCTACAGAGCGAGATCCAGGAAAGCTACACAGAGAAACCTTGTCTCGAAAAACATATGTTCCAGCATATGTCTCTGGTAAAATGAAACAGTGTTTTGTGTATTACAATATAAAGCATATTACAGGTATACCACACAATCCTACTACAGGCCAAGCAGTCATAGAAAGATCAAATCAAACTCTAAAGGATATGCTAAATAAACAGAAAGGGGTAACAAAAAAACTCCAGAAATAGATTACATAATGCTCTATTAACTTTGAATTTTCTCAGCGCTAATGAGAAAATAACAACAGCTGCTGAGAGACATTGGATAATAGAAAAAAACTACAGAATTAAATCATCCTGTATACTTTAAAGATGTGCTGACCTCAGAATAGAAACCAGGATATGTGTTATGTTGGAGATGAAGTTTTGCTTTTGTTTCTACAGGAGAAGAAAAGCTATAGATACCATCAAAACTGATACAGGTTTGATTTGAACAAGAGAGACCTCTTAATTAGAAGAGGTGATAGTTCATCAACCAGCATGACCATTCAATTTAAATTAACTTAAACCACTAACAAATGCTTTTCATTTGGTCAGACAGAACTTGCCAAAAAGGAACCTCCCCAAAGTTAGGGCTGGGGAAGGGTTTTTGTTTTTGTCTTTCAGGAGAATGAAGGCTAAGGAATCTGAAGAACACTGGACAAATGAGACATCTGAGGAAAAAGGACAAATCATCCAGAAAAAAATGTCCCAAGAAAAAGAGTAAATTGGCCTATTGTTATATCATCTATAAAAGTTCATAAGTCGGGGCTGGAGAGATGGCTCAAAGGTTAAGAGCACTGACAGCTCTTCCAGAGGTCCTGAGTTCAATTCCCAGCAACCACATGGTGGCTCACAACCATCTGTAATGAGATCTGGTGCCCTCTTCTAGCCTGCAGTCATACATGCTGTATACATAATAAATAAATATTAAAAAAATTCATAAGTCTTCCTAAATGTTTGTTTCTGCTCTTCTCTACAGACACTTAACACAAATGATCTTTATGTAGTCCCAGTTCAATTAAAAATTACTCTGAAAAAAAAAGATACAGAAATGATAGGATAAAAGGGTAGATTACTGAATCTACTCTGTAAAGGAAAAAGGGGAAGATATAATATGATAAGATTAAAAGGCAGATAATTGAATCTACTTTTAAAAGGCAACTACTAGTTTTAAATACTTTACATTGGATTGGATTTTTGTATACTGCATACAAATTATGTATATTGATACAAATTCGAAATTGATTTGTTAGAAAATACTGTACATATACTTCTAATCTTGTTCAAGGTAGTATACCTATACAATTCATTTAACAATGTAATGCAATTTTCTAGTCCTTGGAAGTTATTACCAACTATTTAGGATAATAAAGAAATGCAGGTTAGTAGTTAGTCATTACAATCAAACTTATTAGGTATGTTTTCAAGGTCAAGCAGAAATATATTTTAGATATACAGGTTATCTTCAAACACTTCAGAGATCTACAGAATATGGCATTTAAGATGTTTTAATAACAGATTTTTTTCTTTTTTTATGACAATGAGACATGTCTGCTTCTGGCAGTACCAATCTACTTCAGAGATTATGATGGGCACTGAAGAAACTCCATATGGAGTTTACTTTCATTGTGGCAAAAACTAGCCACTGGGCAAGAAAATGCCCTTGCTTCGACTGCTGACAGTATGCTGTCCAAAATGGACAAGCAGGACACCAAAGAAAGGACTGCCAATCCTTGCCAAGACAAGGTAGGAAGGCACTTTAGAAAATTCTGCTTCACAGATGAGTCTGTCAAATTGCTAAGCCTGTAGGCCAAAGATTGATATCCCAACATTGCAGAGAAACCTCATGTGACTGTCCAGGCAGCCAGCTGTTTCTGTCATTCCTCACAGTTTCTGGAAGTGGCTTGTTTACAATTCCTGTTTATTCAGTTAATATTATTTCCTTCTCGGGTCTCTGAGGGAGTTGAAGATTAGATGGTTATAGTTATAGTTTTCCTTGTTAACAAATTCAGAACAGAAACTCACTAAAGAGGTGTAAAGTGTGTAAGTTTGAAAGACATCAAAAGACAGTTTCGGTTGGTAATACAAGTTAGGATAGAAAGTGAATTGGGTACATTTGGACTCACCAAATAGGATAGATAATGGAATATTTTCGCTGAATTTGTTAAATGCAAATGGACTAGATATTGTTGATGTATTTATTGCCTATATATTGTATATAGTTATTGTACTTATTGTATATAGTTTTTCTTATATTATAATTTTTTTTATTTTAGACCATAAAAAAAAAGGAAATGTGGTGATGTTTTATTTGTACTCTAACAAATAAAGCTTGCCTGGGGATCTGAGGACAAAGCCAGCCACTATATTAAACATAGAGATCAGGCAGTAGTAGCACACGCCTTTAATCCTAGCATTCGGGAGGCAGAGATTCATCCGATCTCCGTGAGTTCAAGGCCACACTGGGAACAGAGCCAGGCATGATGGCATATGCCTTTAATCCCAGTACTTGTTAACCATGGAGGTCTGGAAGTCTGTACAAACAGACAGGAAGTGATAGAGCTGGGCAGAAAGAGGAAGTGATGTAGCTAGGTGGAGAGAGGAAGTAAGATGGCAGAAAGGTATATAGGTGTGAGTATACAGGAAGTAGCTCTCTTGGACGCTGAGGATTTCAGTCAGAGGATTCATAGAGTTGGTGAGGTAATAGCTGGTGGCTGTGGCTTGTTCTATTCTTCTAATCACTCAGTTTCACACCAATATCTGGCTCCAGGTTTTTTATTAATAAGACGTTTAACAGTGTTATAAAACATGATGAGAACAATTATAAAGAATGCCAAGAATACAAAGACAGCTGTGTTATTCCTAGAATCATAAGAGAACAAGCTACACCTTCAAGACATCCATCGTCACGCCAACCTGTGAGTATATGTGTAAAATGTACTTTCAGACTCAGAGGAAACAGCCCACATGTCAGCTGCCAATGCCCACATATCCCCTGTGGTGGTTTGACTAAGAATGGCCCCCATATAGGCGCATATATTTGATTGCTAAGTCACCAGGGAGTGGAACTGTTTCAAAGGATTAGACAGACTAGGAGGTGTGGGCTTGCTGGAGTAGGTGTGGCCTTGTTGGAAGAACTGTGTCACTGCGGGTGGGCTCTGAGGTTTCTAAGACCCATGCCAGGTCTCCTTCTCAGTGCCTACAGATCAGGGTGTAAACCTCTCAGCTACTGCTCCAGTGACTGCCTGAGTGCAGCCATGTTCCCTGCCATGACAATAAACTAAACTTTTGAAACTGTCAACAAGCCTCCAATTAATTACTTTCTTTCGAGTTGCCTTGGTGTCTCTTCACAGCAACAGAACAGTGACTAAGACAGAAGCTGGCACTGGGGGTGGGGCACTGCTGTGAAAGGCTGGCCAAGCTACTTGTTAGTGGAATGTGGATTTGGGGCTTTGAGTTAGGAAAGCAACTGCATACTTTACTGGAGGCTTAATGAGCCATCCTAGTAGGAGCACTGAGGGTAGCAGTGCTGAAAGCAATGGGGCCCAGCTCAAGAGGTTTCAGGGGAAGAATACCATTAAGTGGCCTAGGGACCATTTCTGTGATATTTTGACAAAGACTGTGGCTGCTTTCTGTCCTCATCTTAAAAATCTACCTGAGGGTACACTGAAGAGTTTTGGATTAATGGTGTTGGCAGTGGAGCGTTCAAGACAGTCTACTAATGACTATGTTGTATGGTTATTAGTAATCACTCTTCTGCAGATCTATAATGAAAAGGATCAAGCTGGGCAAAGAAAAATACAAAATATACAGTTTGAGGAGAAAAGGAACATATTTATCAACGAGATAAATAGAATAATAGAATAAACAGAATAAAGGGAGTAGTGACCCCAGGGCAAGACCCCACCCAGCTAAGATTCCACCTTTTGAAAAGGAATTAAAGATTAAGCAGTGAAGGAAACCATCACCAAGAGAAAACTGGTGCAAATGTAACTGAAGGAGGGAGTCAAGTTCCAGCCCCATTAAGCAGCAGAACTTGGCAGCTTCAGCCATGTGGTTCTGGCTTTAGAGTCAAGAATATAGAAAGGGGTTGTGGAATCTCCCTCCTCAGCTAAGGAAAGCTGCTGAGGTTTGGGGGGGAGGGGGTGTCCCTGCATGAAGGCTGAGAAAGGTCACTGAGTGACGCCGTGAAGTGAAGTTTGGATTTCACTGGAGACACCAAGATGTTGGAGATGCCAAAGTCATGGGATACCTGCCAAGGAGAGCTGCAGACTGGGTGTGGAACCAGCCCAAGAGAGAAAAGTATAATACAGTCAACAAAGCTGAAAGGAGTTGGAGATCTGAAGAGCCCTTTAACATCAGACATAGCGATGCAGAGTTTGGAGTCTGCCCTGCTGGCTTTCAGTCTTGCTTTGGTCCAGTATTTCCTCAGTATGCTCCCTTTTGGAATGGTAATGTATATTCTGTGCCATTATATTGGAAGAATGTGATCTGCTTTTTGATTTTGATTTTACAGGGGGTTACAATGAAGAGAATGCTATGTGTCTCATAAGAGACTTTGAACTTTTGAGACTTTGAACTGTTACACAGTGATAGTCTGTGATAGACTATGGGGATTTTTGAAGTTGGGCTGAACACAGTTTTACATTATGATATGGCTATAAGCCTATGGGGGCCAGGGAGTGGAATGTGGTGGTCTGAGTAAGTATGGTACCCATAGACTCAAATATTTGACTACTTAGTCACCAGGGAGTGGAACTGTTTGAAAAGGTTAAGACAGATTAGGAAGTGTAGCCTTATTTGAGTAGGTGTGGCCTTGTTGGGAGAACTGTGTGACTGGGAGTGGGCTTTGAGGTTTCCACAGCCCATGTCAGGTCTCTCTCCATCTGCACACAGATCAGGGTGTAAAATCTGAGCTAATGCTCCAGCGTCTGCTTTCATGCCACCAAATTCCTGGCCATGATGATGATGGACTAAGCCTCTGAAATGGTAAGCAAGCCTCCAGTTAACTGCTTTCTTTTATAAGAGTTGCTTTACTCATGGTGTCTCTTCACAACAACAGAACAGTGACTAGGATAACCCCTCCATCTTTAGTTATAATGGGTGGTTGTTTGAGCCATGCATGAAGCACTACCCCTAGTGAGGTGGCAGGTAACTGTTACACCTGCCTATGACCTTGAAGTACATGCCCCTGGGGCTTGGCCCCTGGGGAACCAAGGCCTGGGATGCACATAAGCGCTCTCTCTTTGCTACCTTGTGGTTTTGGAGGCTGGAACAGACTAGGGCAGAGCTCACCAGAGAACAGCACTGAACCATGCCTTACCCTTCCAAGATCCTGCACCAAATTCCTTCATTCTGTCTTGTGAGCTAACCTCCAAATAAATTCCTTTGCTCATTAAATAGACTCCACGAATTACTAGCGATATAATCCCAATATTTAGTCTTGGAAGCACTTTCTCCATTTCTCTGTATTTGACATCTACTTTCCATTCACGGGCTTGAGTCACTTTGCTTGCTTTGGTCGTCTCATGATTCCTTTCTATAAGGATTTACTCAAATGTAACTTACTTTAACAGGTCTTTCCAGCATCCCAGACACCCTCAGATACCACTTTCTTCCCACAAGTCACACTGCATATGTTGAGTGCCCTCATGGGCAGGCAGGCTCTGATTCAGTTCATGTTTGCACTCCCCTCTTCAAGTATCAGAATCATGTTGATTTAGTAAGTAGAAAACATTTCCTGATGACTTGCTGAGTGAAATGAACTAATGACCAAGGGTTTAGTTTCACCAAAAGGACAAGCAGTGAGAGGAGTCAAGACTAAAAATGACCCTTAGCAGGTATGTTCAAAGGACAGCCTTGGAGCTTACTAAGAAAGGATTGTGCTGAAGGGAAAAAAACCTCAAAGGTGGGATGTTTCAAGAGGCCGTGCAGCTAAGTTCAAAACTGTAACTGAAAGCAAACCTCAGAAAAGGCCAGCAGAAGCACTTGCTATCCAGCCTGACAACCCGAGTTCAGTCCCCGGAAGTCAAGCACATGGTGGAGGGAGAGAAATGATTCCCACAAGCTGTCTTCTGACAGTTCATTGTGCTATGGTATGTGTGTCCATGTACACACACAATAAATAAATAAATAAACAAATAAATAAAAAGAAAACAAAATAAAGTCAGGCGGTGGTGGTGCACGCCTTTAATCCCAGCACTCGGGAGGCAGAGCCAGGCGGATCTCTGTGAGTTCGAGGCCAGCCTGGTCTACAGAGCGAGATCCAGGGCAGGCACCAAAACTACACAGAGAAACCCTGTCTGGAAAAACAAACAAACAAACAAACAAACAAACAAACAAAACCAAAATGAAATCAAAATAAAAAGGGGAAAGAGAAGAAATCTAGTGAGTGTACAGTTCCAGGAACAATGAAAAAGAAGGTTTGAGGGGAACTCTGTAATTGGCATCCAAGTTGCTGAAAAACAGAATCAGCCAAAGGTACCTAAGATACTGTATGTGGTGATTCAAAGATTCTTGGAGACTACCTGGAAAGTATTGCTGGCAGAAGCCAGCCTGCAGGAGTGGACTATGGCTAAGAATGACAGCAGTCTGAAAGAATGAGAGAGACAAACGGACAGCTCCAAGGAAGCAAGAAACAGTTGTGAATATAAAATAACAGTGAAAAAGGTGGTTGTGCAGACAAAGCAGGGACTAACATCTGAAAATCATCACTGCACCAGCGATCGAAATGGAGCAGAAAGAGGGCTTGGCTATGAAGACAACTGTGGTGTGTGATCTCGGGGAAACCATTCTCCTGTCCCTTAGCTAACTCAGATTATCCTAACAATATGAGTCAATAAACAAAAATGGCTTTTGGAAGAATTTAACAATTTCTATAACGACATTGTCAGTGTAGTAAACAGTGTGTACCCCTGTGGTAGTTTGAATGAAAATGGCTCCATAGGCTCCTAGGGAGTAATACTACTAGGATGTGTGACCTTGTTGGAGTAGGTATGGCTTTGTTGGAGGAAATGTGTCACTGGGGGTGGACTATAGACCCAGTGTGTCTCTCTCTTCCTGCTGCCTGCTGATCCGGATGTAGAACTCTCCTCCTCTAGTACCATGTCTGTCTGTGCGCCACCATACTTTCCTCCATGGACTAAATGGACTAAACCTCTGTAAAGCCAGCCCCAATGACATGCTTTCCTTTACAAGAGTTGCTGTGGTCATGTTGTCTCTTCACTGAAATAGAACCTTAACTAAGACAGCTCTTAAACAAATGTCTATTACTTTTCAGTCTCTTCATCTATGTGACAGAGAAGACCTAAAGCCTGCTCCTGCCTAACAATTCCAGGGAAATACTTAATCCATTCCTAGCAAAGAGAGAAGACACAGACAAACAGCCTAGAAAGGAAGGATAAAATTAGGGTTCAGAGTCAAAGCAGGGACAGTAACCCTCTAACTTTTCCTACAGGCTGCCATTTTCGTAAGTGAGAAAATGTCCCAGAGTCTCTCCTGGGACAACAGATGGAGAGATACCAAGAACTCACAGAACTGCCTGCCACCAGTCAACCTGACTCACTTGGGCAGAAGGCTTGGCTAAACAAAACAATACAGACATTATGTTTGTATTCAAAAGTAAAACAGTGAAATGGGATAAGACTTCTTTATCCCTCCTTGGATATCTCAATTTGGGTTGTCACCTTTGGTACCTAGGAAATATTGTAAAATCTGCAGTAATTTTCCATGTTCTAACCACTTCCTGGAGACTTTAAACATAGCAGACAGGAGGACTGCTTCTGAGTCTACACCAGGGTCAGTGTTAAGATGCCCTCGAAACATTTGTGAAACAATTGTGAAACAATTGTCACATAGTAGCTATTTTATCATAGGAGTAAGAAGAGGTATCATTTTCAGGTCCCAGGTTGTACCTTAAGGCCATGGAGACTATCAAAACTACAAGGGAAACTAGATAAAATCAATTAACCATCATTTAACAAAACCTTCCCTCATTACAAAAAGAATTTGGCCAGGAATGCAAATATTATCTGCACTGATATTTATAGTACACTGTGGTTAGGGGTTTGCTTTACTTTTCTGTTTGGATTTTAAATCTTTCCAGATGTGCATGGCTTAGAGTGACATTTTATTCCCTGGAAAAGCTAAACAAGCTTTCCAGAAGCCCCTTCTATCAAAAGAAACTGACAGATTATTGGTGAAACCCATAAATGCAAAGTTTACATAAAATAAAAATGAAATAAAATAAAAACTAAGCTGTGGGGGCTGGAGAAATGGCTCCAGGGTTAAGACACTGGCTGCTCTTCTAGAGGACCATGGTTTAATTCCCAGCACCCACATGGCAGCTAACTCCAGTTCCAGGGGATCCAATACCCTCTTCTGGGGAGCACTGACTGAATGTGGTGCACAAACATTTATGAAGTCAAAACACTCATACGCATATAATAAAATAATTTTTTGAAAACTAAGCTGTGCTTGTTGACAACATTCAGGTGCTCACAGGAAAAGAAAAAAAAAAGAAAAAGAAGGCCGGGCGGTGGTGGCGCACACCTTTAATCCCAGCACTCGGGAGGCAGAGCCAGGCGGATCTCTGTGAGTTCGAGGCCAGCCTGGACTACCAAGTGAGTTCCAGGAAAGGCGCAAAGCTACACAGAGAAACCCTGTCTCGAAAAACCAAAAAAAAAAAAAAAAAGAAAAAAGAAAAAGAAAACAGTACCAGCAGGTAATAAAACACAATAGCACTCAGCCATGTAAGAACGACAGAGGGCCAAAAAAAAAAAAAAAGAATCCAAGGCTGTATGTTCATTATGATTAACAAAAGTCAGCTTGCTTAGCAAAACTTAAGAAAAGTCTTACATACGACTAGACAGAAAACTGAGCCTTTTTTTTTTTTTTAACAAAGAAATAGTGACATAAACCAAATACATGAGTCACTCACTAGATCCTTTGTAACTCTCACCAAAGTATAACCGGCCCGATAGTACAAATATAAGTGTGATCCTGAGGGGAAAATGAACAGGGTGAGCAGAGACCTCTTAGTGCATTACTGAGCCAGTTACTGTCAAGAATTCAACAAGTATTTGTTATGCAACAGGATAACTATATTCCAGTTGAATATACTACAGTAAACATACCACGTTCACATAGAGACAATTCAGAGAATTTATAGTATGTGACCTTGAACACAATTTATACCCTGGCAATGGGCGTCTGTGGGAAATCAATAGGAAGGGACTACTAATAAAAACCGACTCCATATCCATGTATACATGTACAGAGATAGATACAGATATAGAATGAAGATACGTGATAGTTAACAGTGAAAGTGTGTATGAACATCTATAAGCCAGTTTTATCCCAATGCTAACCGTTTTTGCTAAAATCATATCCAAACAAGTACCTTCCTCTGACTCGAACTGATTGCAATATTATAATGTATGAATCAAAAATATCTGATGACTGTCATGATGGAATGGAATGGAACCACATGTGCACCCGAATTCCAGTCAATGGGTCATTTCTTCTGGGTACGAACTTTAAAACATTGGGGAATTTTCTGATAAACTTAACCGGAAATACATTCCAGAAGTGGGAAGAGAGGAGTTACTGGTTATAGCAAAAAGGGTTATTTCAAGTAAAGTCAACTTAATGGTTAGCTCAGCCTCTGAGGTTTTACATAGTAAGTCCACAGATTTCTTGAAATGCGATTCTGCCGGTCAACTCCTACGCTCTTACTTGAGTGTACATTTTTTTCTCACTACTATATTCCCATAACAAGGGCTGAATATTCTTGACAAACAGATCTCACTCCTCATTCGTGGCGGGCTGGAGTTTGTTTGAATGAATGAATGAATAAATGAATGAAAGCAAAGTAGCAAAAAATGCCTGCAGACATAGGAACTACTGAAGGAAAACAAAGAAGAATTCCAGATCATTGTTCTAACAACGGAAAGAAAACATCCTAGAACGTCATCCTCTGAGACTCAGTACATAAAGAGGAGACTAAAACCTCTGTAGCTTCAAAAACGGGGAAGGAGCAATGAGGGTAAGGGGGCGAAAGACATTAGCAGGTTCGAAAGCCAGTAATTCCAATTAGAAAGCAAAACACAAAATACAAAAAATTAAATAAAGGAAAAAGCCAAGACGGAGAAGCTCCCGGAAGTAAAATCAACAATCGAGAAGGGTAAAGCAAAAGCGCGGAAGCGGCCACCGAATGTTCCCACGGCTCAAAGCCACGGGACCGCGACCCGCAGGAGGCCCGAGGCCCAGGACACCCGCGACCCGGAACGCAAACCTCGAGCCCGAGGCACCGCGGGGGCGAGTTCCCGGGAACGCCTCCCGCCCTTCTCAGGCAACCCCGCCCACTGGGCCCGCCCCGTCCCGCCGGCTACTCACCGGATTCGCTTCCCACATAACGGTGCGAAATCGAGCGGAGAGAGCCTGAGGGCGGGGTTAGCCGCGGGGTCGGTATGGTGGGCTTTTTCCGAGGGTCCCCGGGAGCTAAGGGACCGAAAGGCACCCTTTACGGAAGCCTTCCTCCTCCCCCTCCCCGTCACAAGCTGGCGTCTTCGGACCATCGAACCTCCGGACTTCCGCCTAGAGATAGCCAATCAGTGGTGGTCCCGCCCACCACAAAAGATAGCTCCGCCCCCGTGGCACCCTCCGGAATTTCTGCGCAGGTCGTGGCGGGCGGGGCTTTTACCTGGGTTGTAAAGGAGTTTAAATCCAGCCATCCTCCTCCACGTAGTGATCCTCAAGCTTGGCGGGTTGTAGTTCTTCCCTCTAGAACCGGGGTTTATTACGATCACCTTATACTGAGTGTGGTGGCCCAGTACTAGGCCTGAGAAGCTCAGCTCGACCAAAATGGCATTTGGGTCAAGCTTCAAACCTCTTTGTCTCCTTCTCCCTCAAAGTGGAGGTGATAGTTCTACCTAAGGGGTTAGCAAGCTGACTGACATCAAGTACTTCCATGTTTGCAGTGTAGGGAAAAATGTGAGTTATTGGCCAGGTGTCGCTGGGCTTGGGAGTGAACACACTGACCCATATATTGTCCCTGCCCTAATGGATTTTAGAAATGAGAGAAGAAAGCAAAAAGTAATTTGGAAATGCAAGAAGGTATAACATGAAATTATAGACAGCATGGCGAGCACAGAGGTCTCTGAGCACATTTACCTAGTGCCTTGAAAGCTAAGGCCACAAATGGGTACACGCACTGAAGTCACCTGGGTAAAAAGAGCTAAGACACCCGAATTTTGGGGGGAGGGGGCGGTGTTAATTGCTTGCATTTTTTTATTAATTAAATTTTTTCATTTATTTTACATCCAACTGCGACTTCCCCTCCCATCCTCTCTCCGCATCTCCCTCTGCCCCTTCTTCCCAATCCACCCCCGCTCCACCTCTGTCCAGAAAAGGGCAGGCCTCCCACGGGTGCCAACAAAGCATGGCCTATCAAGTTGGGGTAGGACTAAGTTCTTCCCCTTGTAGTAAGGCTGGGCAAGGCAACCCAGCATTAGGAACAGGTTCCCAAAAGCCGGCCAAAGCATTAGAGACAGGACCTGCTCCCCCTGCTGGAAGTCCCACAATTAGACCAAACCACACGTAAAGCAGAGGGCCTAGGCAGTCCCATGCAGGCTCTCTAGCCGTTAGGCTGTAGTCTGTGAGCTCCCATGAGCAGGCCAGTTGCTTCTGTGGGTTCCCTTGTGATGACCCTGACCCCTGGCTCCTAAATTCTTCCTCCTTTCTCCTTAACAGGATTCCCGGGACTTGGCCCAGTGCTTGGCTGTGGATTTCTGCATCTGTTCCATCAGTAACTGGACGAAGGCTCTCCGATAACAATTGGGGTAGTTACCAATCTGATTACAGGAGACAGCCAGTTCAGGCTACCTATCCACTATTGCTAGGAGTCTTAACTGGGGTCATTCTTGTAGATTCATGGGAATGTCCCTTGCATCAGGTTTCTACCTGACCCTGAATGCCCCGCCCATATCAAGTCATTTCTTTAATTAGTCTCCCCCTCCACCCATCCCTCATGTTCCCACCCCCTCCCGCCCCTAGTCTACCCAGGAGATCTCTTCTATCTCCCCTTCCTAGGGTGATCCATGTGTCCCCCTTTGGGCCCTCCTTGTTACCTAATCTCTGGGCCTGTGGATTGTAGCCTGGTTATTCTTTACTTAACAGATAGTATCCACTTATAAGTGAGTACATACCATGTTTGTCTTTCTGGGTCTGGGTTACCTCACTCAGGATGATTTTTTCTAGTTCCATCCATTTGCCTTCAAATTTCCTGATGTCATTGTTTTGAACAGCTGAGTAATACTCCATTGTGTAAATATACCATATTTTCTTTATTCATTCTTCAGTTGAGGGGCATCTAGGTTGTTTCCAGATTCTGGCTATTATGGATAATGCTGCTATGAACATAGCTGAGCAAGTGTTCTTGTGGTATGATTGAGCTTGCTTTGGGTATATGCCCAAGAGTGGTATAGCTGGGTCTTGAGGTAGATTGATACCCAATTTTCTGAGAAATTGCCATATTGATTTCCAAATTGGCCGTACAAGTTTGCCATCAGTGAAGGAGTGTTCCTCTTGCTCCATATCCTCTCCAACATAGGCTGTCATTAGTGTTTTGGGTCTTAGCCATTCTGACAGGTGTAAGATGGTATCTCAGAGTCATTTTGATTTGCATTTACCTGATGGCTAAAGATTCTTTAAGTTTATCTCGGCCAATTGAGATTCTTCTGTTGAAAATTCTCTGTTTAGATCTGTAGTCCATTTTTTAATTGGATTATTTAGTTTTTTGATGTCTAGTTTCTTAGAAAGACTTACTTATTTATATATTTTATGTATGAGTGCTCTATCTATATGTACACCGGTATGCCAGAAGAGAGCACCAGATCTTATTATAGATGATTCTGAGCCACCATGTGGTTGCTGGAAACTGAACTCAGGACCTCTGTAGGAGTAGCCAGTGCTCTTAACCTCTGAGCCATGTCTCCAGCCCTGTCTAGTTTCTTGAGTTCTTTATATATTTTGGAGATCAGACCTCTGTCAGATGTGGGGTTGGTGAAGATCTTTTCACCTTCTGTGGGCTGCTGTTTTGTCCTGTTGACAGTGTCCTTTGCCTTACAGAAGCTTTTCAGTTTCATGAGGTCCCATTTATGAGTTGTCAATCTCAGTGTCTGTGCTATTAGTGTTCTATTCAGCAAGTTGTCTCCTGTGCCAATGTGTTCAAGGACAGCTGAATATTCTTAAAGGCAAAGAAATAGTAAGAGAAAAGATTTTTCTTCACACATTTTCAGAAATAGGTCAAAGAATACCCACAGATTTAGAACTTGATTCTTTACATTTTAATATGATATCCTTCCATTCCCATAGGCATGAATCTATTTCATTAAAGTAGACTGATGGTGTTCCATCATTTACGTGTTATACACATATCTGAAATAATCTACTGTGATAGACACAAGGTTTTCATGTTCCCAAAAGTTACTATGATCATTATTTTTGTTCAGTCATTTATCCATTAAGCTCTTTGGAACTGATTCTTAAAAATGAAATATTCAATAAGAAATTAAAGCTGGGCGGTGATGGCACACGCCTTTAATTCCAGCACTTGGGAGGCAGAACCAGGCAGATCTCTGTGAGTTTGAGGTCAGCCTGGTCTACAGAGCGAGATCCAAGACAGACACCAAAACTACACAGAGAAACCCTGTCTCAAAAAACCAAAAAAAAAAAAAAAAAAAAGGAAAGAAAGAAAGAAATTAATTAACAAAAAATGTTGCCAAATGGTTAACCAATTGTCCAAATATTTATTGCATAGCATAATCTGTTCTTTACTCACTGCTTTGAAGTTAAATTTGAATGCATATGCATATGTAAATATATTTCTGAACATTCTTATCTGTCTGCTAGCCATCTGCTTATTCCTATGCTATGCCATGATATTATAATATGTAGATTCCTGATGTACTTGCTCTTTCATAAGAAATGTCTTCTACTTTTCTTTTAAAATTTTTCCAAAATAATGAGTTCTCATTCAGAACACACTTCTTCCAGTATTTAGGTTATGTGTTGGTGGGAGGAGGTCTGAATATTGAACCCAGAAGCCCAACACTTGTTCCGACACTCAGTTATACCTCTAGCTCCTAACTCTATGATATCTTTAAATACATTTAAGATATTTTTACAGAATTTGCACAATTCTTATGTGCTTGTTTTGGATATTTTATAACTTTTTCTCAAGTGTAATAGTTTTCATTGCTATAATTTAGGAAAGCTGTTGATTTTTGTGGATTTACCATCTGTCATACCACCTTGAAAATGTCTTACTATTTCTGTAATTTATCAGCCAATCTGTGAATTTTGTGCATACAATAATGTTATTTGCAAATAAAATAATATTCTAAAGCCTCAGAAAAATTTCAGAGATTATAGGATAATAGTTACTATATAGATTATAGATAATAGTCATTCAGCTTTAATGTAATAAAAAAAGAACAGGTCCCTAGCTGATGCTCAATATTCTAAATACACTATCATTTCTAAAATCAGTTTCTTTCTATCCCTAGTTTACTACAGGAAAGGGCATTAAATGTTATCAATTGTTTCTTCATTTCATTGTTATATCTGTTTGAATCTGGGTCATCAATATAATGAATGACTTGAATAAATAGATTTACTAATCTCTAGTCCATCCTCACATTCCTGAAATAAACTCTACTTGTCATAGTGTGTTAGTTTTATAAGACTTTCTTAATTTAATCTATCCTTTGTTTAAGATTAAAATTTATACTGAATATGATGGCACATGACTGTAATCTCAGCATTTGGGGTGTGGGGGCATGGGGATAGAGAGTTTGAGGCAACCTGAGCTACATAAAGAGAGCCTGATTGTCTTTCATAAGTTGTGATATCAGGATGATACTAGCCCTGAAAAGTGAGCAGTAGCAATTCAAGCAACTTTGGAATTCATCTTCTTAAATGCCAGAGTGGGAGCTGGGTAGTGGTGGCACATGCCTTTAATCCCAGCTCTCAGGAGGCAGAGGCAGGTGGATCTCTTAAGTTCAAGGCTAGCCTGGTCTACAGATGGAGTTGCAGGACAGACAGGGCTACACAGGGAATCTCTGTTTCGAAAACCTCCCCAACCTGTCCCTGCCAAAAAAAAAAAAAAAAAAAAAAAAAGCCATAGTGGGTCTTTACAAAGCAAGTTAACCAGGGAAGTTAGGACAAGGTCCTTGATCCTTTATGGTGTGGGGGTTACACTTCACTTCCTTGAAGCCTTAGTGTAGGGCTGACAGAGGGGTGGGGTGGGAGGGGTTGACTAATGTTGATATATGTTGGATAAATACACTTTAAAATACACTGTCACATCCCAAAGTAACAGGAAGGAAACCAAAAATAGCTACACAAATTTCAGAGACACCTTTTCTTATTATTGATTTAAGAAGTTAAGACGTGAGTATGGGGAAGAATTGTGAACAAATGAATATCTGGTCCTTGAGTCACAAGTTAGTAGCTGGTAGGCTTTAACCGAATAGGTAATATTAATTAGATGTGATTAAAAGAAAGTATGATTTTAGAAATGGAAATGTTTACATGAAACTGTGTGTACTTCCAGTTTCCCTTTGCCAGAGATTCTCACTTACCAACCACTGGCTTCAGCCATGCTGACCCCTTTAGACTTGGAACGGGGCTCTCCATCCTACTGAAATGACCTGCCTGGGCCCGTTGGGGTATTTGGGGTCATAAGTTATGATGATTTAACTCTTACATTGCTGAAGAATGAAATGAATCTTAGACTTTCTAAAATAGTCCAGTGGAGAAAAACGTCATTACTGCCTCCCACAGTTTCTTTGGTGGTGGTGGTGGTGTGGGGGGGTGGGGGGGTGGGGGGGAGGGTTCTAGTCACTGAGGCTCACCCTCTCACAGCCTTCCGTGTGTACTGTCTGCAGTTTCCTTCTTCTGTAGGAGCACAGCACCCGGTAGGGGAACACCTCTGTTACATCGTGCTAAGGGCCCAGAGCCCCAGCCCCAGCAACCCTGATCACAAGCACCCGTGTTCTAAGGAAGACCAGACGTTTGATTTTATCTCTCACGCTCTTGTGTTTGTCCTTGGTGGAGATGTCATAAGCCAAGCTAAACACAGCCTGGGGATTCCTGGGTGACGAAGTGTTTTAGGTCTTTGAATGCCAGGGGAAGGGTAGGAAGAAGTGCAGAACGGGAAAGGAGAGATCAGAGGCCAGGAGTGGAGAAGAGGCCCCACTGGGGAACCTGAAAACAGTCAGATGCGCTGATAAATGAAGATGGGCTCAAAGTGAATTTATGGGGGTAGGGAATGGATAATAAGGAGAAAAGAGAACCAAGCAAGGGCTGGAGAGATGGCTCAGGGGTTAAGAGCACTGGCTGCTCTTCCAGAGGATCTGAGTTCAATTCCCAGAAACCACATGGTGGAGGCTCACAACTACCTATGATGAGATCTGGTGCCCTCTTCTGGCATACAGGCATATATGCAGGTAAAACAGTGTATACATAATAAATAGATCTAGATCTAGAGGGAGGGAGGGAGGGAGAGAGAGAGAGAGAGAGAGAGAGAGAGAGAGAGAGAGAGAGAGAGAGAGAGAGAGAGAGCGAGCGAGCGAGAGAGAGAGAGAGAGAGAGAAAACCAAGTAAGTAGTAAGGCATTAC
Source organism: Peromyscus eremicus (assembly GCF_949786415.1). NCBI lineage: Eukaryota > Metazoa > Chordata > Mammalia > Rodentia > Cricetidae > Peromyscus > Peromyscus eremicus. Next base: position 137,570,590 of record NC_081418.1, on the reverse strand, counting down.
CTATTATTAATATTACTATAATTGTCGGTCTTTTCATTACCTTCCTTCCTTCCTTCCTTCCTATTTTTCGAAATCCAGGTATTGGGAGTCACAGACTTCAGACTTTTGCCTCCTACCTGAGTGAGCATTCCTACTGTTGAATTTCAGGATACTTTTAATTCGATAGAATTAAAGAGACAATTTATTGAGAATGCTACGCAGGACTTCCACATGACTGTTTAGTTTCTCCAGCACGAACACTATAGTTTCAATACCACATGTTAGCTGGGTTTGTTGTAATGATTTCCCACATGCCTGTAACATACTTTGATCACATTCCTGTCTATTCCTGTCTCCCTCCCTCCCCCGGTTGCTTTTCTAAAGGCCAGATTCACAGCCAGAGTTTGAGGGGCACTAGGAAAGGATCTGGGGGACAGGCTCCTGTATCAGAAAGGAGAAGAGGGGCCTGGAAGAAGGCTCAAAAGGAGAGAGGAGGGGCCGAAAGAGAGTGAGGGAGTGCTGGAGAAAGCGCGTTTGCCCCCATTGAATGTAAAGACCCAGCTCTGTCTGAGAAAGAGCCAACAATGGGGCCAGGCCCCAGAGTCTGCCCTGCTGTTGAAGTCTGACAGTTAACAACCCCAACAGGAATTAAGAGGTGAAAGAAGCAGGTGAAACATTTGCAGAAGCTGAGATAAGCATTCCTGGGAAGGAATTCTCCTTTAAAAACATCAAAATGCAATCCCCACAAATTTTAATTAGGAAACATGACAAGGAATTAAATTCGACCTTTACAAAAATGAAGTGCTAAGTAACTCACCCACACTCACTGGAAGGACTCTATTGAAAATACCAGTGATTATTAGCTTTAGCTGCTGGGGGAAATTATCCAAGCACAAAGATGGGCATCAGCATTCAGCTCACAGCAGTGGGCAAAAGCAGCAGCTGAGATGCGCGGCCATCCTAATCAGAGGATGCAGCGTTCTGAAAAGCCTGGAGCCCACATTCCTGGCCGGCCGCGGCTTTCCTTCTAGGAATGCCACATTCAGGTTTGGGTCATCAGCACGTTCTTTCTCTGTTTTTGTTTTTTAAAGGCCTTTAAAGAAATGACTGGAGCCGAGACAGCACATAGGACTTAGGGAAGGGTGCTAGAAGCTTTGATATGGAAAACAGAAAGCTCGCCAACACAAACGCTGGCCTGAAAAGTGGTCTAGAAAAGCATGTGAGGAGGTAGGGAAAGAAAGCTTTGGAGTAGCGAAAAGAGCAGGTGGACTGCCCACACTTACAGGTCACCCCAGATCTGTGGGTCCAGTTTGTTCCCTAAGAGCACACCCAGGGACACTGAGAAATTGCAGCCAATTATCTCATTTGAATTACTCCTCAATTCTTCATTCTCCAAATATTTATGGAGCGCCTTTCGTTTTCAGGGCGCTCTCTCTCTCTCTCTCTCTCTTTCTCTCTCTTAGATCAGTAAACTGTTAAAAAACAAAACAAAACAGCAAAACCCTACCTTTGTGCTCCTTACTAGGGGTCAGAAGGCCTTGATATGGAGCTGAGAGGAAGCCAGCAACAATACAGTGTGATAAGTATAATACAAAGATCAGGGTAAAGAGCATTGTGAGTAGCCAGGATAGGTCTGGAGAAAGGTAACATTTGGGAGCAACTCAGAGGAGGTAGGAGTGTAGGATAGAGATCCCAATGAAGCGTTCTAAGCAGAGGCGACAGTCAATGCAAAACTCCTAAGCAGCAACAGTGCATGGTTGCATAGGGGTTGGAGGGGAGGACACTTTGGGAACAGAGTGTGTGTGAGGGTTGCAACTCGAACAGAGCCTGTTGTAATAATTAGCCAAGCTTATGTGGAACTAAGCATTTGCCTGATGCTGTTGTAAGCCCTTTACACGTATGTGCATGTCTATGAGCGTACACGTATCCGTGCGTTTATAGGTGTATATGCATGTAAGCAAATATACTTGCCCAACAATCTCATGAAAGAGCTACTTTATTATACATGTGTTCTTCTTGCACGGAAACTGAGGCATGAGAAATTTAGCAGGCTCAAGCGTAAGGAGCTTAGCCATAGTACTTTACTCCAGAGCCCAAACCCCCAGTTGCTACCTTACACAATTTCTCAGTGTGGTTTTAAGTCACCCACTTCTGGCTGACTCCTCAACCCCAAATGGATCCAAATAGCCTCCCAAGAGAAGCATATGCTTTTCCTAAAAGAAAGCCGCGTTGCTCCCTGCTGCATCGCCTATGACCCTTACCCTGCCCTTTGTTCCTCTTCCCAACTCTCAGCTCTAGAGACGCTCTTTTCTGCTAGGAGCCCTTGGTGGCCAAGGCTCCTGCTTGCCAGGTCAAGCACACGCCTGTGGGAGGAGCTTTGGCCCAGTCTGTGGGGGTGGTTAGGGGTGCCTCTTCGGTTAATAATGCCAACAGGTCAGAGGCAAGAAAGCATGACTTGAGTTTAAAGCTGTATTTTCCTGTTCCCTCTACTCTGAAAGATACCGCAAGGTTGGGGGGGGGGGTGTACTCCCCCCCACCAGGCTTTTCTTGCTCTTTAACTTTTTCTCTCAAGGCTGGGTACTCCATACTAAAAGCCAGTGAACCGAGCATTGTGAATAGGCATGCTGTATGGTGAGTGAATTATACATCAATAAATCTATAACACCTTTTAAAAGCTAGAATCTTGCTTTTTCTCCTCTCATTTGTTCTCCCTCGGTCCCCATCTTTCTTCCCAGAGCTTCTGGGCATAGAGAGCCCCACTCTGAAAGTTGCCCACTATTCCCAGATCCCAGGTGCTCTGCCCACAGTTACAAGCTCTGTACAAACTCCAGGGTTCGTAGCGTTATGCCAGGGGGGGAGTGGGGGTGGGGTTCATTGTACTTTTGGTTCCCACTTTCTTTGTTAGAAAAAGAATAACCTTTCATGTTTAAATAAACCTGTCTATTATGACCCAAAAGGCCACATTCATCTCCTACTTTGAAGCCCTTTCTTGCACGTGACTAGCTGCTTCAGTGGGAAGGGACGAAAGAGATTGGGACGCATTGTTAGTGAACCAAAAGGGTCAGGAGCCTCCAGCACTCCTGGCCTGCCCAACTGCATGATATTGAGCCAATCAAATTCCACTTTGGAGCTTGCATCTTTGTCTAAAATGAATGATTTGGTCTTGGTGGTCATCACGGTGGCTGGCATCTCTGGAAGTCTACAGTCTGTTACTGTAATAAGATACAATCAGATGCAAGGCTCAAGTGCATCCTTACCAAGGTGCCAACAGGTGTGCCAAAGATCCTATCCCTGTCTTTGAGGAATTTTCCACAGACTGAAGGAGATTCAAACTTTCCCACACGAACGGCTTACAAAGGCACAAGCCACCCAAACAAAACAGAAGACAAGAAGCTGCAGGAATAAATGGCCAGATCTCTGGTCTGGATCAGCTTATGCTGGTGCAAATAAAGGGACATGGAGACTCTTACCCCAGTGACCGCTGGGCTCTTAGGTCACCGTAACATACTTCATGGATGGCCCCAAGTCACAAAGAGCGGGTCTTAGCAGTTGCACCACCTCCCACAGAGATGTAAGATTTGACATAACCCATATTCTAATATATTATTTATTCCTGATAGATAATTCTTGACATTATTCCAGATCCTGAATAAGCCCAAAGCTACAATATAAATGCATATAATGGTCTACTTCCCAGAGCCCAGTGAAGCAAATATGACTTGGAATAGTTTGGCATGGCGTTGGACAAGATCTACCTGGCAACCAGTCCTCAAATAGTGTTGTACTGAGGAGAAAGACAGAAAGACAAACCCTCAACCTCTGTTGTAGAGTATTAGGATCTTCTCATCGCATCGCATCGCTCCTGTCTTGCCCTCCCAGGTGACGGCTAAGCTTTCCCCAAGACCTATAGTAACATGGTTTCGCCTGTCTAAACATGCCAAAGGTTCTAAGAAAGCGAAACTAAGAGGAAAGAGGAAGGAAAATTGGTCGTGATCTCTCGCATTGAACACTTTCGTTTTCATTCATCCTAAGGATGTTGCTGCAGCTCCAGTTTTCCAGTATTATGCTCAGACTGAGGACTAAAAACATCCAGTTTTGGAAAGGACCTTGTATAAGTCTTTCCTAGACAACTCAGGGCCATTCAGTATTTGATTTGGGGACTTCTTCCAAGCTGCATGTTCTGGGTACAGAAAGGGATAGCCTCTTTTGCTCTGTGGTTAGAAATTTTGCTTATTTCCAACACAAGATGGCGCTGGCACACAGGCGACGACTTTCCTGACAGGAGGAGGCGGCCAAGCCACAACCACAAACTTTCTAATAAGCCAGAGAATTCCTGTGTTTCTGGATGGACAAGCCCAGCTTTTGTGAAGGCCGTGTCCAGGGGGCTCTGCTGTGCCATGCTGCTTTATCCTTGATGGTGTACTTAAGAATAAAGATATTTAACTAAAACTAGAAATCTCTTAAAAAACGGAGGTAGAAGACCAGAAAAAAAAAATCTGTCAAACTCAGAGGCAGGTAGATGATCAAGAGGATTTCCTGAGTTACTATGATCAAAGGTGATGAGTCTTACATTCTGATATGGAATATGTCTTATGCACTTAGTGCCTGGCTGGATTCAGGTACTGATTGTTTTAGTGCATTGTGGGGTCATTTGGAGGTTCCTAGATTCACTATTTGAACCATAACCACTAACCAATCTCTGATACATTAACATCTGAGGACAAACCTGGGATCAGAAAGGAGTTTGCCTGGCCTCAGTCTCCTTCCCTACACCTGCATGAATCTCCACATTACAAACCCGCCCCCTATCTCCAATCTGTTTAAATTCTTGCAGTAATACCAAAACTGTCCACTCAGAGAAGCAAGCAACCCATTGAGTTTCTAGATGGTTCCAAGAGCTAGAATGTTCTTCCTTAGAGCCAAAGTGTGGCTGATTTGTCATAAAATATGTTCTGGACATATTGCCAACGGTGGCATGTCAATTGCTCTGTTTCTACAATTGGGGCCAAAATGTGGTTAACTTTCATGGTTATGCCACACTGATTTTTCTTTAGAACTATTGGTCAACTAAAACTCCTATGTTATTCATATGGATATGTCCTGACAAGAACTGTTCCCACTATCATATATGAAATCCTCTGTGTGTGTGTGTGTGTGTGTGTGTGTGTGTGTGTGTGTGTGTGTGTGTGTGGTGCATGCAGGTAAGCATGTATGTGGAGGCCAGAGGTCAACACTTGGTGTATTCCTCTCTTGCTCTCTAGTTATTTTGGGGACAGGGTTTCTTATTAGACCCAGAGTTCACAGATTCAGCTAGAATGGCTGGCCAGTGAGCTCCAGAGATTCACCCTCTTCACCCTCCGAGTGCTGGGCTGGTTATAGACCTGTGCCATCACATTCAACTTTTTCATGTGCTGGGGTCCACAATCAGAGCCTCATGCTTGCACAACAAGCCCTTTTCCCATTAAGTTATTTCAAAGCAAAATACAGGAGTTAAGCCTTATGTTGTCATAGGTTTTAAGTTGTGGAAATTATTGAGAACTGTTTAGTACCAGGTCTGCTACCATGCTGGGATCCAAAAGTCTGTTCCTTCCCTTACACTCCCACCTTGTTTATGATCTCGGACCAAAGATTTAATTTCTTCAAGCATCAATTTCTTTATCTCTAAAATGGAGAGAGATACAATTGCTACCTTCTTCATAGGTTGGTTACAAGTATAATGTGATAATTACTTAGAAAATGTCTATTTCCCACAATTCATAGCACCTAGTGAGTGACCGATGAGCATTTGCTGCTGTTATTAGTTATCTGCTCAGCCCTCAGGTCCGCTGTTCTTCTTTGTGTCATACGAAAAATCTGATGACTATCCCTTCTAAGACAAAAAATATTCTCCTGAAAGCGGAGAAGAGAGCTCACAGCCCCCAGTTTCCCTCAGGCTTCTCCACACACTAATCAGTACTCTGCAGGTGTAATTCCCAGCCCAGCCTCGCCTGTCCTCATGGCGCTCAGCCAGTTCCGTCTTATCACACTGCAATTATGATGGATCTTGTCAAAGGCCAGGCTGAAAGCAAGGATAGTTTTGATGTCTCTTCTCTCTACCAATCTAATATCCCTATCAAAAAAGGAATAAATGAAGACATGTTTTGTTTTAGAGATTTGGGGTTGGCTCCGAGTGATCTCTGCTTTTCTAAAGACGTACAAAGAGTCTACTTAATAATCTGTTCAGTTGATGGGTTAAAAGTGGTGAAATTGTGGGTTATTTCCCCTTCGTTTCTATTATTATAATAATGTTTGTGGAGTAAATAGCTTTTTAAAATTCTGCTCTAGAATTCTGCCAGGGGTAATTGTCAGGCTGACTGGCTTATAGTTTTTATAATATGCCCCTTCCCCCCTTCTGAAAATGGGGACAACTTTGTCCTTCTCTTGTCTGCTAACAGGCCTCCCATTCTCCATGCTTTTTCAAAGGTTATTGACAATGGTTCTGAGAGTTCTTTGAACAACCTGGGACGTGATTTGTCTAAGTCTGGAGATTTGAATTTATTAAGGGGGGTGAAAAGAGCGCCACACTGGTTTCCAGCCCTGGCTTTGCCATTCGCTAGCCCAGAGAGCACAGGCAGCTTTTGATTTTGTTTTAGCCCAAATTTGGCCCCATCTGTGAAATAAGGCTTTTGGACCAGATGAAATCGAAGGTCAAATAAAGGTCTCGTGGCTCCTATGTCATGAGTCAGCAAGCATTTTCCCACTAATTTTCCTCACTTATCTTGGTTCTCAGTATCTCTCAGTGACTTTCTCTGTCCTCTTTTATTTTGAACACCCATTATTTTACAGTCACTTGTTTGTTTATTTTGTATGCGTGTGGGTGTGTACACACAAATGCCACCCAGCGAGGGTGTGGAGGTCAGATGACAACTTGGGGAAGTTGATGCTTTGCTTTCACCATGTGGTCTGGGGATTGAACTCAGATGGTCAGGGTTGGTGGGCAAACTCCTTCCATGTCGATCCACCTCACCAGCCTGGAACATAACATCGTTTAATTTAGAATCCAGATACCTCACTGTGACACTCGGGGACCATCTCATTTAGACACTGTGTTTCATTACAGTTATCTTCTGTTCCTCTGGAGGACAAATCTGTGAACCCCATGTCACTCCCAGGATGTGTGTGTCCTGTGCATGGTCCTCTAGGACCTTTTGCTAAGGTTACCTCCCTAAGGTGGACTATCTCCTCAGCCTTCTCTCACAGCCAGATCCCAGCCATGCTCTCAGGCTACACTGAGTTCTAATTCTCCTGTGGGAAGTGTTTTGTAGACATCCTGAGTTCTAATAGCCTCCTTCCCCACATATCTAATGTGTGCAGTGCATAATTCATCATAATACTTTGTGGCATTTGGGTGTAGATGCTCTGTTGAATTTTACCCCTATGAATTCATGTGCCCTCTGCCCTGTCCCTGCTCAGGGGCAGGTGGGCACTGTTCTGGTGGGACACTCAGTAAGTTCTTGGAGGAACGTGGCATGAATTTGAAGGCATTATCAGTAATGTTTCTCTTAATCAAAGTGTTTGAGTAATGAATACACAGAAATGGGGAGGCAGAGGCAGGTGAGTCTCTGAGCTCGAGCCGAGCTTGGTCTACAGAGTGAGTTCCAGGGCAGCCAGGGCAACACATAGAGAAAACCTTTCACAAAAGACAAAAACAAACAAAACCCACACAGCAATATTGTAATTTTCATCTTTGGGTTCTTAGAAAGAAGAACCTTTGCAAGATGAGTCTCTCTCTCTCTCTCTATCTATCTATCTATCTATCTATCTATCTATCTATCTATCTATATGTGTGTTGTGTGTGTGTGTGTGTATAATAGATATATATTGTATAAACTCAAACTCATCTTATATCATGTCTGCCTGCACACCGCCATGTCCCACCATGATACTGAACTGAACCTCTGAAACTGTAAGAGAGCCATCTCAATTAAATGTTTTCCTTTATAAGAGCTACTTATGTGTCTCTTCACAGCAATAGAAACTCTATGACACCGATATTATACTAAGTATAACTCTTAGCAAACATAGGAAGCATAAATATATTAATTCACAGAAAGGGAAACTTACTGGTGCCTCCATAACCTTTGCAAAGTTATAAGTTATTATAAGTGAGCTTTAAAATTTTTTCCTAATTTTTAAAATTTTGTTTTCTGTGTATGAGTGTTTCACATGCATGTATGTATGTGTGTGCACCAGGTATGTGTGTGGTGCCTGAGGAGTCAAGAAGCCATTTGATCTCCTGGAACTGGAGTTACAGATGGTTGTACACTACCATGCATCCAGGTGCAGGGGAAAACCTGGGTGCTCCAGCCCCTGTAAGTACTCTGAGCAGAGTACTCAGGTTCCCGCCACTGCTCTACATTACAAGGAAAATGACCTGGTGGTAAGACTTTAGCTCAGTGGTGAGGGGTGCAGCTGGTGGTGTATCTCAGTGGCAGGGTGCTTGTCTCAGGGTGGAAAAAAAGAACACATTACAGCATATTCCATTAAAAAGTCTTTCAAAAATTTCAGCTACAGGCAGCTGGAAAGATGGCTCAGTGGTAGGGACAGTTGTTGCTCTCGCAGAGGACCCAGGTTTGATTCCCAACACTCACAACTGGTGGCTCACAACCATCTGTACTCCAGTTCCAGGGACTCCAATGCCTTATATGCAGGCAAAACAGACACGCGCGCGCGCGCACACACGCACACACACACACACACACACACACACACACACACACACTCTTAAATTTTCAGCTACAGATAAACTCACAAAGTTGAGACAGTAAATACAGACCAGACTGTGCTCTGGACACGAGTATCAGGGATGCGGAGTTCCATGTTAAGATACATAGACTTTGACACAAAAAGTTGCTGTGTTGGGAAAGAAACAGGTGACACGTTTCCTGGAGAAATGCTCCCAGGTTGACTTTTGTATCCTTCCAGGGCTGGCTGCCACTAGAATGTAAGAGAAGATGATTTGTTCCTGTGGGGTGTGCCCTACTCAGCATTTGTAAAAATGCTTCTTTTTACTCCAGAAACTTCCCTCCATGTACAAGGAGAGAGTCTAGAGATGGCAATCACCTTCAAAGCCTATCCCCAGTGACCCACAGCACCAGCAGCTGAGGACCAAGTGTTAAAATCCACAGTCGTGTAGAGGGCATTTTGTATTCAACCACAGCAGCAGAGCTATTGAGAGGAGATGGAACCTTCAAGGGGCAGCCTGGGAAGAGGTATTTAGATCGCCAGGGCTGGTCCTTGAGGGAGGTTGTGGAGCCCCAACTATGTCACGTGGCTCCCCAGCTGTGAAGTGAGGTTTTATTTTGTTACATGTTCTTCCATGGTATGCCATCCCAGGTCCAAAGCAACAGAGAACCCACCTCCAAAACTGTGCGCCAAAAACAAACAAACAAACAAACAAACAAACAAAAAACAACAACAACAAAACAAAAAGCTCTCGTCTCTTTTGAGTTCACTTTCATGAGTGCTTGTTACAGTGACAGAAAGCTGAGCAGCCATGGTCAAACAGAACAAAATACCAACCTCATTAAATAACATCAGGCATTTCGTCTCCATACCAACACGAATCTGATGACATGGACTGGGACTGAACCCAGTGTCACTTTCCAGCTCTGGGTCTCAGATCCATGACTAGTTCTGAGGCTTCGTTTCTGCCTTTTAAAAATCTAGATGATAACCACTTATCAATTTGCCTTAAAGAGTAAGTCTGATAAGCCATTCCAAGCATAGGGTCCAATGACTGACATAGGGCAACTGTTGGACACCATCTGTTTTATGACACAAAAATGATTTTTTTCCCCTAAGTGAATGTCAATGCCTGATTTTTAAAATTTCATTTCCTAAACTTTAATAAGCATTAATCAATAAATCTACAAATAAGTAAGCAAATAAAATGGACACATCCTTAAAGTAAGAAAAAAATGAAAGCTTTTCCCCAGAGTTACACAGTTCACTGGCGTTTTAGCTCTGAGAGCTTCCCAGACCTTGTCTATGGCTGTGAAAAGGATCAACAGTAGGAAAAGTATCATGAAGCCACGTGCTGTGGATGAAGGTTGGGCTCTGGTGTTCAAACAGGTTTTATCTGGTGGATCCAAGGAAGTGTTTCAGAGCCCAGAGCACACTGGCTTGCTACTTCCCAACATTTTAGGGCCTAGCCCTATGCCACCAACACCAAGAGACTCTCGCGTATCTCACACAGGCTAGACCCGTGCTGGCTCAAGTCTCAAAGAAACATGTGATCCTAGGCTTTGGTGAACCAGGGAAAAGTTCATAAGAAGCAAAAAATACAAAGAAGATTTGATAACCACATCCTGCTTCCATGTCTTCCAAGCTATGGAAGTGCCCACCCTGGCAGATGTGGGCATGTGGGGATTTCACTTTCCCATTCTTTATTGTACAAAGTCTTTCAAAGAGTCAGTTGAACAAATGAAAGTTCAGCGAACATTCTATGACCTGCCACATGGAGTTTACAGCTATGCTTCAAGGAAAGTCTGAACAGAAGACCCCGAGGAGAAGATTCACTACTACCCCGAGGTGCTTGCCCAGTCCTCTCTGTGATGGCGTCCTCTCTGTGGGTCCTTTTTCAATGACAGTCTAGACTTCCTTGAGATTATCTGCTTGGTTCTTAGGGTGGCTGTATGCTTTTCTTTCATGTCATGGGAACACATTGAAACATGTATGACCTTAACACCCACTGACTCTCCTTCCTTCTCTCTATCACATCTTACGTTCCTGGGGTTGGTCATTTGCCCAGACTCCTCCACTGCACTGTTATCTCCAAGCCAGGGCTCCTACTCTAAATCTCAGGATGTTTCTAAGCCTCCCAGAGCAGGTGGCTTTTTGCCCCATTTTGTTTTGGGATTTTTTTTTTCAAATTTTATTTATTCTGATTTTATGTGCATTACCTGAATGTATGCCTGTGCACTGTGTGCATACAGTGCCTGCAGAAGCCAGAAAGAGGGCATCAGATTGCCTGGGACTGGAGTTACAGGTAGTTGTGAGCCATCATATGGTTGCTGGGAATTGAACCTGGATCCTCTACAACAGAAGAGGCAGTGCTTTTAACCACCGAGCCATCTCTCCAGCCCCAAATAGTTGTCTTTTGTTTTTAATAATACTTATTTTATTTCATTGTTTTATTTGTGTGTGTGTATTTGTGTGTGTGTGTACACTTACACAAGTTTATGTGCATCAAGTGCATACAAGTACCCATGGAAGCCAGAAGAGGGTATGACACTCTTTAATGTATGACACGTGACATTCCCTAGAAATAGAGTTACAGGTAGTTGTGAGCTGCCTGAATCTATAGCCTTTGTAAGAGTCGTGCTCTTAACCATTGTGTCATCTATCCAGTTTCCAGTGCCCCCTTGTACAGGCTCCATGGTCCTCCAGATAGCACTACAGCTGGATTCTGAGCATGTAAAAGATAAGCCTGTTGAGACATTCCAGTTCAAACCATTACATTGCACCACTGACCACCAAAGATTCATGGGCATCTGGTCATTTAAAAATGCATTTAGTTCAGCTTCAAGAGTGGCAGGAGTCTTACCAGTTCCAACATTGTTAAAAGACCCAGAGAGTCTACTGACAGTGACATGAATGGTCTCCAGTTCCATTCCTACCAGAGTCCTTGTCCCATCTGAAACCTCAAGAACACTCTTTATAGTCCACATTTCTGTTGGCACTCTGCTCCCCTGAAGTCCACCAGAACCACTTAGAAAACTCTGAGTACAGCATCCTTGCCATCATCCTAGCCCTCATCTCCAGCCTCTTTAGTAACGTGCAAGCTCTGTGTAGTAAAGATGTTTGTCTGTCTGCTCATGTATGAGTTCTTACCATCATCAGAACGTAAATTGCCCAAGTTACCATTGCTTAGCTGGGTATGATAGTGGACACAGAATAAAAAGGTATCCAGCAAGTCATAGATCAAACAAATGAATGGTGTTCTCCCTTCACCTAGCTTTTCATATTTCATCTGTACTCTTCATTCTTTGGGGCCTCATTTTGCTCTTACCTCTTCAAGAGTCTGTTACTACAACAAATGCTCCACTTACTGGTACCCTACTATCCCAGAATCCATCCTTAGAGGGTCTATGGTCTTTAGTAGTATTCTCATTGGATTCTGTGGTTTGAGAACACAGTGTAGAAAGTGGGTACATTGTTAGGATCAAAGGGGCCAGGGATGAGCTGCATAAACGAAGCCCAGTCATTTCAAAAACTCTCAAGTTTCTGGGCTGCCATTTTCCAAGGGAATACATAAGCTAACTTGAGTGTAGGGATCATATATTTGATTTCCATCACCCTTGGTTTCTTCTTTCCTATGAGACAGAAGACTTTGTCTTAGAAGCCAGGAAAAGCAATGAGTCATCCATGGAAGGAGATTTGTAATACTCCAAACTCAAATGTCTATCAAGACCAAGTAGAGAATGTAAATAAAAATCAGGGACTGTCAGCAACTAGAATGGGACATTCGCTTGTCTAAAGGGATTGAGCATGATGTTAGTGGTTCCTACAGGGCAAAAGTGTGGGGCCTGGAATGTTCAAAAGAAACTATCAATCTAGAATTTGATGTAAAATATGAATTCTTAAATGTTCACAGTGCATCACATTTCTGGGCAAGTGGTTCAACAAGCTGCCTGTTAGCAGCCTATGTTGTAGGAAAGAGAGTTGAACAGTCCAGTAGTACCGTCTGGGCTTGACTCCTGGCTCTGGGTACTGTGTCATGGGCAGTGCTATCTAACGTCACTTAACCTGTGCTTCACCCCCTCCCCTCTCTAACATCAGGACAGAGCTTCAAGGATTGCTAAAAAGACGAAGACGATGCGGCTGGAAACCCGTGTTCGGCTCCCGTCTCTTTCTCTGACCTCTGTCCTCTCCCTTCTTCCTCCTTACACAAGAAACTGAACCTAACCTTCCTTCCGTGTTTAAAGCAAACTAAGGGACACTTTTGTAAAAAAAATCACTTGTCACACGTTTTTCTAGGGAAATTATCCATGATCAGCCTACAAGGCACAGTGCTGGGCCAGCTGTTCATGTGACCCGACTTACAGCTGTGATATTAAGCAAACCTGGAGAGTTTCTTTCTGTCTTTTTACTGCCGTGTTCTTCAAAAGATAAGAGCACGGGGTCCTATTAAAGCAACAGCATTTCCAAAATTAAATTCTGGCAATATATTCACCTGTGGTCCTGACTAGGAAGTAAAGGGAAGACCCTGAACCAGCGGAGAAGCCCTCCAGTGCACACTCTCAGGTTTTCAAAAAGGAAGGAGGAGAACATAACTAAACGAGAAGGGGAGGGGTGTCCTAGGCCCGTAACATTATAAGGCTGGGGCTCAAAACAAGCCTGAGACTTGCAGAAACTGCTCAGAAACAGCACAGGCTGCTTTGTGCACGTGTATTGGGAACAGGAAGAAGAGGGGGAGGCAGGACCAGTGCTCGGAGCAGATGGTGTAATGCCAGCAGATGACAGACGGACAGCAGAGTTACCCAAGTCCTACTCAGCTTCCACCATCTCTGTCTCCAGGAAGAATCCTCAAACAGGAACGGGTAGTATAAACATGGTGGAGAGGAAATCGCAGCCCTGGGTGTGAAGCTTCACGGAAAATGAGTACCCACCTCAGGTCTAGGATAGGTTCCTGGGGATGGAAAGAACTTGGAGATTTAATCAGAGAGCCCTTGTCAGGAATTTTGCAGAAGTCTTGGTATTCATGCCAAAGGATTAGTGATGGGCAACTGTCCGAGTTGTCAAAAGTGAGGAATGTGTAGGTTAGGGAAACGCTGCACTGCAGAGCTTAGCTTTGATCCACAGCAAACTCTAACCTGCATTATTAAAGAGATTGTAATCGCTTAGAAAAGGAAGTGGTGATCTCAAGCAGCCAGGGCAAGCTCTGTAGACAAACCACACCATGCTATCATCATCTCGTATTTTTCTCTTTTGAAAGGTATCCAAAACTCACAAGACTGTTTTTTAGCAAGTCTCTCAGCAAGGCTGTGGACAAACCCTTTTACAAACTGGGTAGCTAGCGACTGAGGGACCTACTGGTTGAAGTCCTCGTTGAACAAACCACCGTACCCAGGAAGCCCTCAGACAGTGTCATACTAACTCAGAGGGGGACTGAACAGGATGCCACCAGCCCTTGTTTGGGCCCAGTGACACAGTATGCCGGCTTGCACACGTGGACAGACACAAAGCGAGAAGAGTAACTAACATGCTGCTGTGTGGTAGAGGCGGGATGGGCGTCTACCAACAAGAAGCCAAAGGAAACACAGCAGGATGCAATGGGAGGGAAACAAAGGTTCTTTATTTCAGTTAAAAAAGAAATAAATGGAAAAAAGCTCAGTTCTTTGAAGCACTGAAGCAAGACAACATGAAAAAAGTCTTAAGAATTTTAGTTAAGAAAAAGCCGGCGTGACCAAAGAAACAGTTCTTGGTACAGACACAAGACAACTGGACAAACAAACAAACAAAAATGAGCAGACCTCCATGATTGAGAGGAATTTGTTCAGAGCAGGGCGGTGAGACTGGAGCTATTGTCTGTCTCTGAGCATCATGGCTTACTATGGGCACCACGTTTCTCCTGCACTGCCACCTTTGTTATTCTTTTAGTCCTGAAAGAATACAGTCATCATCACAAAGGGCAGAGTGGCAGAAAAAAGAAAAACGTCACTTTACGTTCACTTCATAGACAACCGTTGCCATCTTGGTATGGATCCCTGAAGTCTTTTTTTTTTTTTTTTTAATGTCTCAAGGAGCTACATGGAGAGAACTATTTAAAGAGAGGTTTATGCACTTACATTCTGCACTAACCAAACTGGGACTGCGGCTGGGGATATAGCTCAGAATAGAGAGTTTGCTTGGCACATGCAAGATCCTGGAGTTGATTCCCTTGCGTTGTAAAAGAAATAAGTGACTAAGCCAATGAATCATTAGATAATGAATGTTTCCCCATGTCGTTATACAGGCTTTGAAAACACGGCTTTGATAGATATGTATTACCCTATGGTACGACCATGCTCGGCTTTAAATGCCTCTATTTTGAGTACTTGCACTTCCTCCGTTTGGAGGTGCTGGTGGTAAGGTGGCATGCTGATTTTAAAGAGGATACCGACAAAGTAGTGGGCAACCCAGGGAGAACACTAGATTCGTGAATTGTCCTGGAAATCATGTCACAAGAGGGGCGTTTCCAAAACCTGTGAAGGCTGATTCCAGAGAGGAGCCCTGACAGCGGGCCACTCCCAACTCCATAATGCCGTCAAGTGGGAAAAGGAATGAATTCATTTTGTGTGGCTCCAGCAGGTCAAACCAAGAGCAGAAAAGTGGTTGGAGGGAGCCTGGCTTTATCCCCATGGACAACAAATCCCTGCAGCCCACCAGCAGACTGAGCAGCCTTATGAGGGAGAAATGATGAAATCCTGGAAAGTGGACAATTGGAGGTAAGACGGCCACCTGGATCAAGAATGTGGGAAGAAATTCCTATATTCCTTCTGACTGTAAGACTTGGTGCTTCTTTTCTGAGTTAAAAAGAGGTCATGAAGAACGTTATCAGTGGCAAGTAGCAAAAAAGTCAATGCCATTCACTGTACTGTTGGTATACGTAAGCATTAAAATTCACAGATACAAGACATCATTTAATTCTTTTTTGTTTTGTTTTGTTTTGTTTTTGCTTTTTGGTTTTGGTTTTCTGAGACAGGGTTTCTCTGTGTAGCCTTGGCTGTCCTAGAACTCACTTTGTAGATCCGCCTGCCTCTGCCTCCCTCCCTCCCGAGTGCTGGGATTAAAGGTGTGCACTACCACACGTAGATAGGTTTTTTGGGAGGTTTGCTTGCTTGTTTTTGAACATCATTTAATTCTTATAACAGCTTTGGGAGATAGCAGTGGACATTATCCAACTTTCACAGGTGTGAAATTTGAGGTTCAAGGACGGCATGAGGGTTCAGCAGGTAAAATCTCTTGCCATGAAAGCCCGGCTACCTGAGTTTGATCCATATAAAATGGTGGCTCCAGCAGTGTGCATCTGTGATCCCAGAGCTACGGTCATGAGGGAGGTGGTGACAGGATCAGCTGGAAACTCACGGTCCAGCCAGCATGGAGTACACAGCACAGTGCGCACAAGAGAGACTGCCTCAAGAAAGTGGAAAGACGGACCAGATTCCTCAAACTTGTTCTCCAATCTCCACACATGCTATAACATGCACACACACACACACACACACACACACACACACACACACACACACCAAGCAATCAGTTAATTAATTATAAAGAAACTTGAGCTCCAAAGCGGCAAGGCCCAGTCCTCAACTCCTTTCTAGCACCTTCCATGATGGCCGCTGCTCCTCCTGCTCTGAGTTCGCAGTCTGTCGGTCGTAAGCCAACAAACATAGCTTCTTTGTCCTCTTTACTGGGTGTATTCAGAATCCATTCAGGTAGGCTTTTAAGCCCTTGAGGGTAGGATTATGTGTTATTTTGCTTTTGTCTCCTATCCTCTTCTGATCCAACAATCTGTATAAAAGGCAGATCTGGTCCTGCCAGCCTCCTGCTTTAAATTCTTCGTGACTTCTCCATCCCTCCCACAGTGGCTCTTAACCCAGTTGAATGGGAACTGGGGACAAGAGATTAGTGCCCGTTACCAAATCCGGGGAGGACAGGAGGCCTGGGTAGAAGCATCAGAAGCAATGGATCTATTGAAAAGAATAAGTGAAATAACTGTTTCGTAAGGGGGATCCAGGGGCAGTCCTAGAACTCACAGCCTTTGGGAGAACACATTATTTTGAAGTTTGGGAAGAGTGCGTGAGATTTTTTACTCTGATCAAAGGAGTCCTAAGTTTGGCTGTTGTGTTTTTTTGAAAAATTCTCCCAGTTAGCTTTCTGTTGCTATGATAAAACACTGACCAGAAACAACTTGGGGAGGAGAGGGGTTTATTTCCTCTTACAGGTTTCAGCCCACCCTCAAGGGAAGCCAAGGCTTAAGGCAGGAGTTGGAAACAGTAAATATGGAGAAATTCTGCTTCCTGGTTGCTGCTAGAGCTACATTCAACTACTATATATGTATATATATTTCAGGCCAAACTGCCTAGGGACAGCAGTGGCCGTGGTGGGCTAAATCCTTCTATATCGAATAGCAATCAAGCACATGCCCCACAGACATGCCCACAGGCCAACATGGTGAAGGCACTTGTTCAGCTGAGGCTCTTTCTTCCCAGGTGTGTCAAGCTGACAATCAGAATTAGTCATCATGGGAACATTGACCTAAGTAAGACAATGCCACGTGTATCACATGCCATCTTTCAAAAATACAGGGCTCTGTGCCTAGACCCTCTTGTGCCAAGGCCCTACACAGCAGGACTCTTCAAAGTGTTTGATCTCTAGATCAGGTGCCCCTCATTTTTCTCCCCATAGAACTGTATTACTATCCCTGACCCTTTGTTCTCATGTGTTAATTTTACTATGAACTTCCATGAGGAAACCTCGTTCCAGCTATTGGCTTCAGTTAGACCTAACTTATAGATTATGGGAGTTGATAGTGACAGAGTCCTTTATTGTAGTAGAATATTATTTCAAGGTGTGTTACTTTTGCTTATGTTGCATTTGTTTAACTCTGTGAAGTTGTGTTACTGTGCCTGTATAAAACACCTGATGGTCTAATAAAGAATTGGCCAATTGCAAGGCAGGAGAAAGGATGGGCAGGGCTGGCAGACAGAGAGGATATATAAAAGGAGAAAACTGCCAGGAGAGATCTAAGCTTGAGGAGAAAAAAAAAAAGACTCCAGGGGCCAGCCACCCAGCTACACAATGAGTCATAGAGTTAAAAAACAAAAAAAGAAAAAAAGAAAGCCCAGACAAAAGATAGTCAAATAAATTTTAAAAAGCTGGCTAAAAACTAAGTCAAGCTAAGGTTGGGCATTCATAATTAAAAATAAGCCTCTGTATATGATATATTTTGGAGCTAGGTGCCCCCCCCCCAAAAAAAAAAACAAATTGGCACCCAATGTGGGGCACTAATTGTTGTCCTTTTTTTTTCTTTAATGGTTACTGTCTTTTAAGCCACAACTATCTAAATCAATAAATGCAACTCCATCACTACCAGCAGTGATTAGGCCACAAGGGTCATAGCCAGAGGCTCGGCTCACAAAGCTACAAAGAAAACTTAACTAAACCTCTATCCCTCTAAAAAATTCAAAATTCAAAGGTTAAGATAAAAGTCTGCTCTTCAGAGACTAAATAACAAATAGCTCACCTCCTCTCCTTGCTTGCATCCTCCAAAGAGCCCTCATGCTTCCCCTCATCCCTCCTTAAAAACCCTTTCTCACCTGGCTCCTCCCTACCACTTCCTGTCAGCTAGTTGCTGACTCAGCCTTCTGAGCGCAGATAAATTTTATTTAATCAAACACATCTTTACATCATTAAACAAACATTCCAAAACATAAACAAAAGTAACACACTTTAAAATAATATTCTATAACACTTTTTGCAGGGCCTGGGGTTATCTACACCTCAGCATGTTACTCCTCTCTGCCTCCTTTCTCACTGGCAGGGAACTCTTCTCTCTGAATAGACACTGTACAGGTCTGAGGTACTCTTCATCTTCTCTTGATGACAGACTCAGTCCAGGGCAGTGGGACACACAGTAGAGTTTCATAGGAAAGGTTTTATTCAAGTTGATGCGCAAAGATAACAGATCCACGTGAAGAGGGCTCTACCTACTGGGAGGACAGACCTGGGGATAAAAACCATGCTGGAGTGATTAAGAAGAAAGTTAGAGACAGCCTGAATGTTTGATGGCATATTTGAGTTGCCAAATTAACCAAATCCTGGACCCACCCATGTTAGATTAGTCTTCCTGCTGTGTAAAAAATGTTGTTTACACTTACTTACTTGGTTGTGTGCATGCATGTGCATGTATTTAGAGATCTTGGAACAACTTGGGCAGTCAGTTCTCTGCCTTCACCATGTGGCTTCCAGAATTTGAACTCAGGTCATCAGGCTTGGTGGCCAATGTGTTTATTTGATGAGGCATCAGGCTATGGTTTGGTGATTGATTGATTGATTGATTGATTGATTAATCTTGCATTAAATGAGATGGAACTCAGGACCTCATTAATGCCAAGAAAATGCTGTATTCCTAGACCTAAAAATATTCTTTTAAGACATGTCTTGTTGAATAATTTAACTTACATGTAAAAACATTCTAATTAACATGTGGGACATTTTTCATTTCCTTCAAAAATATGTCATCACTTACTTATATAGACATTTTGTGCATTTTTGTAATCAAGACATTTTTACTCTATAATTGTAACTGTCCTTTTTTTGGGATGAGATTTGTTTTTGGTCTAGGATCAAGCTTAGTGATCACTCATTAATGCCAATAATTTGTGAAGTCCATTACAGGATACCATGTCACCTGTAAATAGGGGCAGTTTTCCTTTCTCTTTAAAATTCTCATATCTATTATTTATTTCCATGTCTTATTGTATTAGCTAAGACTTCAAGCATACTATCCAAAGAACTAGTTCTGCTTCTTCTTGGCTTAAGTATAAATAAATGTTCATTCCAGACCATCCACAGCATGAGTTCAGTGGGGACTATTCATAGGTATTGGGCATTACAAGTAAATTTGCAATATATCTTTATAATTATTCTTTATTAAACTACTATGCTTCTTTGTATCTAGTGGGATGAGGCTTGGTTGTGAAGATGATAATAGGCTAAAAAGCAATTGATAGCACAAAGTGAATGCTTACTTTTCATATTCAAAATACTCAGAGGTAACCGCTTCTGGATGTAAAGAGGGTGCCACCGTTTAGCTGTCCCACCACCTAAAAGAAACACATGCTTTCCTGTAGACATGAGGACAAAGCACTCACGAAAATCTCAAGGATGAAGGGTGTGGCTCAGGCTGGAGACCTCTGCCTCCCCGAGTGCAGCCATATGCCACCACACTCCCTTTACCTTGGTGCTTCGGCTGCCTGCAAACTCAGAACTTTTTGTCTTTCATAGAAGTTCTAATTATATGTTAATGCACTTTAATGGCATTGCATGTTTTTATGTGACTCACTCAATTTAGATTATTTTAGACTTCCTGTTACGGTTTCCACTTGAATCCAATGGGGTTTTTTTGGGGTTTTTTATTTATTTATTTATTTTTTTGTTTTGTTTTGTTTTGTTTAGAGACAGGGTTTCTCTGTGTAGCTTTGTGCCTTTCCTGGGACTCACTTGGTAGCCCAGGCTGGCCTCGAACTCACAGAGATCCGCCTGGCTCTGCCTCCCGAGTGCTGGGATTAAAGGTGTGCGCCACCACCGCCTGGCCTTGAATCCAATGTAAACTGTGAATTTGTTTCAATTTTTGAAGACATAGTTTATTTCATGTTTTATTTCACTTGTTTTTAAAACTCTCCGTTTTGTTTGTGGATGCCTAAGTAATTGTACAATGATCAAAATACATATGACATGAACTATTTGAAAATTATAAAAAACTTTTTCATGATATGACCAATTTTACAAATGTCTCAATGTCAAGTTTCTATAATCTTTATGTGTTGCATCCAGGAGTCTGTATAAATCTAATAAATAAAGTTATGAATATTATAGGTTATTTGGTTTATTTTTTGACAGAGAAATGACAAGGGTATATTTTGTATAAATTTATCAAAATTTTTATATCGTTAAAAGCATGTTGTTAGGCACATGCAATATCGTGATTGCTTCATGAACTTGAAGGATCCATGTTTTAATTACCTGGTGTTTCTCTTCTTCTCTGTCCTTTTAGCTAAGTTACATTTTGTCAAATATTAATGTTGCTGCTTAACACTGGATTTTTTTTTCTCATCCTCAATCTTAAACCTTCAGCTTCATGCTTCCCCAGTGGGTAGTTCTGATCAGATGCATGGTTGGATCTTGCTCACTGGGTTAGATGATCCTGGTCTCGATCGTTAGCAGACGTTCTTCCTGACCCTCGTGTGGTTTGCCACACTCATCCAATCCCTACATGTGCATCCTTTCCAATGTCCTTTGCAATGTGACTGTCATATGCTTCCTATCAAAGAAGTGGTGTCTGTTTCTCCCTCCTTTTATCTGCTCTTGTCTGTGAGACTTCCTTTGGCCAGTGGACATTGGCAGATATGATTCCAACAGAGGCCCGATCAGTGCTTGGTACTTGAGTATTTACTTTCTCTCCCTTTCTCTCTCTCTCTCTCTCTCTCTCTCTCTCTCTCTCTCTCTCTCTCTCTCCCTCCGTCTTGTATCCCCTTCTACCAGCAGCCTGAGAATATATTTCTGAATTATGCTTGTGCTGAACACATACGTGTACTTTTTATTTTTAATTTTTTCTTTTATTTTATGTGCATGGATGTTTTGCCTGCATGTATGTATGTGCACCACACGTGTGCCGTTGCCCACAGAGGTCAGAAGAGGGCATTGGAGCCCCTGGAACTGGAGTTAGAGATAGTTGTGAACTGCCGAGTGGGTGCTGGGAATTGAACCCAGATCCCCTGTAAGAGCAACAAGTGCTCTTAACCTCTGAGCCGTAGCACCAGCCCCTACATAGTTTTCCTGTCTTGATTCCCTGAGCAAAGCAGATGACAGATATTTCTAACAGTATTCACATTTTACTATGCACAATCTAGCGATGATTTAAAGTATCAAGCGGGGGGGGGGGGATGAAAACACTGCACTGTTTTTCAGAGGAACTCGAGCACCCACAGGTCTTGGTATCTGCAGACGCTCCTAGCACCCACCCCCCATGGATGAACACTGAGGGATGACTCTGTTTGCATGTGCTGTTTCCTCCACCAGACAGCCCTCCTACTGTACATTTTATTTTTAAGTTCTTCATCAAAAGTCATTTTAGCCAGGAAACTGGCTCCGGAACCTACATATGAACTTGTTTACCTTTTCTGAGGGCAAGAGAGCACTATTAAATACTACCGTAGAGCACTTTCCTAGTCTGCTATTGTTAATTTTTTTTTCCTATTGTTTATTTCCCCAAGCTTTAAGTTTTAGTTCTTGATATCTCCCCAGCTGGGCTGAGCGATTCCTGAAGTCAAATGCCATTCAAGCCGTAGCCTTGAATGGAGGTCTTGGAGGTTAGTAAAGACCTGATAAAAGCCAGGCACTCAGCGTACACGTACTGAGTGAATGAATGAATGAATAAATGAATGAATGAGAATACATGGGAAATAGAGGGAACACGTGCTTTATTACCATGTTGTTGTCTCCAGAGTAACAATCACTATTTATGTTTCTATAACGTGTTATACTTACCCACTGCACTTAGAAATGAGGATACCGCAGTGGGCATGATTTTTCCCAGTGAAGCTCCCCTTACCATCTGGACAGTAAACTACCAGCACAAGCCAGATGAGCTACCTGTCCCAAGACACCCTTTGGAGAAGTGCCGTGTTTGCAGCTGCTAAGGCACAAGAGCAAAACCAGTTGCGCATCCTTCCTCGGCCTCACGGTGCTGCACGCTCTAGAGAAGAACGGACAGGGTGTCAGCACCAGCTCTCGGATTTTCAGAAAAGCTACAAACACGGTGGGAAAGACTCATTTACTTCAAGCTCCAGTGTGTTTAATAGCCTTGATATTTATAAAATCCCAGATGTGTCCATCCATAGATTAGATTTGGATCTCAAGAGGGGGACTACTTTTTAGTCCATTTTCGACAAAGAGAAGGTCAGTTGTCAAGGAAAATGGTACCCAGTGGTATGGTGTGTAAACAGCAATGTTCGCCCAATTGTTTAACTTTCCAGGAATCCTTCAGGCTACTTTCTCTTCCATAGCAAAAGAAGCAAAAGATAGCATAGTAGCCTGGGACAAACAGAAGGATTTTCATCCTTGGAGAGTGACCCGAGCCTTCTTTTCTTCCAGTTCAGTGGCACAGTCATGGTGAAGACCAAAGTCAACTGAGTAGGATTTTTGTTCTAGAATCATCTTAATTCCTTCTCAAATCTGTGTATCTTCTAGGGAGAGGAAAACTAATGCACTCAAACAAGCAATTAAACAAAGAATCAGATACCCCCAAACTACAGCCTTCTTCTGGTGCCTGTCTGCACCCCTTCTACATGGTCCTTTCCCAGAATGCTCTGGTCAGAAATCCCCCTATGGCATTCACCTGGCCCAGTGGTCTTGCTGGGATGTACCAAGCAAAGCTTCCATGCTGGAAGTGTGGGCAAAAGAGATGGCAAATGTGCCATCCTCGCCCTTCAACTTGAATTTTACTCCTTGTTTCCAGGAGCTCATTTCTCTGAAAAGCTGGACTTAACTGGTGTGAGATTCTTTCTCCCTCTCTGATGATTTAACAAATCCAGACTTAAAATTCTCCAAATTGCTATTTCTGCACATGCCTAATGAAAGCTCACAGCTTTATTTCACATCACCACATTTAAGAGGTAATTATTAATAACTTACCCCAATTAATGTTCTACTTCCAAGAGACAAACTTTGAATCCACGGTAAGTTCCTGGGGATGATTTAGAATTTAACTTAAGATCACCTAGAATTCCAATCTCTACATTCTACATAATACATACACTACATAACACGAAAGTCTGCAAGTTGCCTTTCCTTCAAGGCTGTCCATCTGCCCCACTGAGGTGGAGAGAGTGGGCACACCCAGAGAAAAGGAGTGGGAGGAACAGCAAAGAAAGTTTGGGCTCTTAGGAAAAAATATTTGGGGCTTTGGGGCTTAGCATTTTATCTTTAATGCTAAGCAACAATACGTGTTTGAAAAAGAGAACAAACTACACAGAGAAACTTTGTCTTAAAAAGGAAAAGAGAACAAGATAATAGCCACTCTTTTAGTTAGGGTTTCTATTGCTGTGAAGAGATACCATGACCATTGCCAACTCTTATAAAAGAAAACATTTAATTGAGTGGCTTACAGTTTCAGAGGTGTAGTCCATTGTCATCATGGCAGGACACGGGAGCATGCAGGCAGACATGGTGCTGGAGAAGGAGCTGAGAGGGCAGGATGAGCTACATCTTGATTCTTGAGACAACAGGAAGTGGTCTGAGACACTTGATGTGGCTTGAGCATATATGAGCCCTCAAAGCCTCCACAGTGACACACTTCCTCCAACAAGTCCACACTTACTCCAACAAAGTCACACCTCCTAATAGTGTCACTCCCTATGAGTTTATGGGGTCAGTTATATTCAAACTACCACAACCTTTAAGGAAAGACTATAGCTTAGAGGAAAGGCACCAATCACAGCTCCACACACAAACTGTCTACATTTAGCTTCATATCATGTCCTACTTAGTGGCTCCACTATGACTAGGAATGGCATTAAGTTCTAGAACAGCCATGTTCATCACAGATACGTGCAAAACAGCCTTGTAAGTATAGAGTTTCTGTTGGCTGCAGCTCAGCAGTAGACCCTGTGCTTTATAAAGAGGAGGACCAGGGATTCACCCTAGTACCACTTAATAACAACTTTAAAAAAAAAACATGAAATTAATATACATGTTTGTATTTGGCCCATTACAACCAAAACATTAACACATCATTTCAACATGTAATGTATACAACGATATTGAGCTTATTTATTTTTATCACCAAAGTATCTTTAAGATGTGTGTATGTTTGTTTGTTTGTTCTTTTGCTTGTTTGAAACAATATCTCACTCTGTAGCCTGGGACAGGTGACCTAGAGCTCACTATGTAGCCTAGACTAGTCTCAAACTCTTGGCTGCCCTACTTCCTGAGTCCCTCCCACCCCTGAAAGCTAGGATTAAGGCATGCATCATCACATCCAGTTTATTGAATACCACACACAGCACAGTTTACGTTGTTCTAACCCAGAATCAGGGGTTCAGGAGCCAGGTGCATCTCTGGCTACCATACTGGACACCAGAGATACCAACAGAACCAGCACTGCTGGTTATAGACTCTTATAGGCTCACATCTAAGAACCAGAGCCTTAAGGAAAGAGTGAGAACACTAAGCGGGGTGGTGGTGGCGGCGCACGCCTTTAATCCCAGCACTCGGGAGGCAGAGGCAGGCGGATCTCTGTGAGTTTGAGGCCAGCCTGGGCTACAGAGTAAGTTCCAGGAAAGGCGCAAAGCTACACAGAGAAACCCTGTCTAGAAAAAAAAAAGGAAAAAGAGTGGGAACACTATAGGATGATAACGTGGTGTGAAAGCTGAAGGTGTCTGTGTTAGAGGACACACACACAAGGGAATGACCATCACCTGCAGAAGGGCAGCCATCTTGCCTGAGGTCTGTGGGAGCTCCCAGCTTTTAAAGTTGCTACCTCAGCTCAGGTCCTACACCCCAGTACTGGTGCAATGAAGAGGGATCCATGATGCTCAAATTTCCATCTTGTTAGGAACCTCTTGATCTCATGGACAACCTGCTATGTAAGAAGCAAAGTATTTTGTTTAAAAAAAAAAAAAGATGGTTTTTCACAGCAACAGCAGATGGTTCATGAACAAATAACTGAATGTTCCTTTTTAAAACTGTTTCACTCTTTGGAGAGAGAGTCATATTTTCTTATCCAGATTGGCCTCAAACTTCTTTTGTATCCCAGGCAAGCCTCGAACTTACAATTCTCCTGCCTAAGTTTTCCAAGTGTTAGGATTATAAATATGTACTATCACCCTCAGCTGCTGAATTTCCACTTTTTAAATAATAAAGTAACTAATAAATGTCTCACTCCCACCTCACCCACAGGTTTCTACCTGCTAGATGGGAGCCAGCCTAGGGAAAGGGCAGCCCAGACTTCCATAAATACCATAGTATACAGAACCTCACAGGACATGGCTCCCCCAATCCCTGCATCACACAGCCATGCTGTGCCCAAGAAGAACTATGAGTTTACATTCACAGTGATCACATACACACACAGGTTTACGTATCACAGGGTTTTCTCGGGCTTATGAGTTTGTGAAATGACATTGAAGAGAGGCGCCCAGCTCAGAACCCTTTCCATACACCTTAGATTACCTGCTCATCAGCTGTTGTTCTTCCGTTTCTTCTCCATCCCATACCCACTCTGCCAACCTTCTTATGGGCTTGAGTTTGGAGACAGTTCGTGATGGGGCTTTGAGGCTCAAGAACAAATTGGCCAGACAGAGAGATAGCCCAGGAAGTCTTGAGTACCAGGAAAGAAATCTCTGGAGCTATATACCCATATCTCCCTTCCCAGGTCTAAGGTGGATCTGAGAATTGTCAGTTAGTGAATTTATCCATCTCCTCTACTGTGACCATTGTTTCCTGTGATGACCTGTGGCCTTCCAGCTAACCCTCCCAGCCTGCCCTCTCAGTGGGTGATGCCACTACCCTGGCATGCTTCTTGCTCTGTTGTTTACTTTGGTGTCACCAACACCCAGCAGGAACAACTTAAAAAGGAAAAGATTTACTTTGGCTCGCAGTTTTGGAGGCTTTTGGTCCATTGTGGTGGGGCAGCTCAGTTCACAGGGACAGGAAGGTATGGCAGAGGCTGAGTCCCAGGAAATTGGCTGCAATAGCAGACCCCCAAAGACAAGCTCCCAGTGCCTTAGTTCCAGCAGCTAGCTCTCACCTCCTAATAGTTCCACAGACTCCTGAAACACCCCCATCAGCCAGTGAAACAAAGGTTCAAAATGTGAAGGGATCATTTCAGATTCAAACCGCAACACTCTGTATCTCCTGCTTGGCTGGGTCTCTGGTCACTGTCATTTGGCAGTAAATAGTGTGTTGTTCACTTAAAGGAGCTGAGTCTATCCTCACATCTTCTCAGTATCCAGGAGTCCCTGCACTTCACAAAGCAGTGGGTGACAGTACTTCTGTTCCCTCTAAAACACCAGGACCAACTGATGGAATGATAGCCTCCAGAACAAGGGGACTGACGTTGGAGATGATGCCTGAAGCCAAGGTGGTGAATGAGACTGTAAGGCCACTGTCACATTACTCCACCAAGCTCTGTCACAGAGCTGTGTCCTCCTAGAAAAAAAGAATGCTTCCTCTCCCTCTTAAAACACATCTTGCAGGCCGGACCACCTTTGTATATATTGTGTGTAGTTTGGGATGTGCACATCTATAATAATTCTTAGGTCTGGATTCTGAGGCTTTCTTGGGGAGACTAGAAAAAGAACAGATGAGCAAATATTTTGATAAAATCTTGTTTCAGTCCATCATGAACCATCTCTTTCATGACCTGCTCACTGGCATTCAGGTGGCATTTCCCTGACAGTGGGAAGCTGCAGGTTCTAGCCTTGTGCTCTCTCAGGGGTGATCCTAAGACCTGGGAGAAAGCAGTCACTCTAGATGCAGGAGGCTTTCTGGAGACAGACATCCATGACATAATCATAAGTAGTCTTATTCTGGCGCTACTAAACCACCCTCCCGGTGACACTGCTCTGTAAACAAACCACTCACTAAAAACAATCCTACTCATTTAACTATCGACAGAAAGCGTCTGGAATATTCCCACTCTTTCTCATTTCTTCCTCCTCCCATTTGCCAGTCACAACTTAGGAGATGTTTTTAGTACATACTATGTGACAGAAAAGACAATAAATAAATAAAAACAAAAATTTGCACCTTCTTGGTTCATACCGTAAGAAAAAAGTCACACCAATGCCTCTCTCCCTGGTAAACCACTCTTGACTTTGGGCTCCTGTTGAATCTGCTTAGGATTTACACACACACACACACACACACACACACACACACACACACATATATATATACATATATATATATATATGTATATATATATATATAATGTGTATGAGTGTTTGTCCGCATGTATGTCTGTGCCACATATGCGCCTGGTACCCTTGGAGGCCAGAAGAGAGTGTTAAAGCCATTGGAACTAGAGTTACAGACTGTTGTAAGCCTCCACATGGGTGCTAGGTATTGAATCCAGGTCCTCCACAGGAGCAGCTAGTATCTTGATCACTGAGCCATCTCTCCAGCCCCAGCTGCTGCTCAGGATTCTTAAAAGTCCTGTCGTTGCTAGGTGGTGGTGGTACACGCCTTTAATCCTAGCACTTGGGAGGCAGAAGTAGGCAGATCTCTGAGTCCAGCCTGATCTACAGAGTGAGTTCCAAGACAGTCAGGGCTACACAGAGAAACCCTGTCTTGAAAAACCAAAAGAACAAACCAACCAACAAACAAAAAAATCCTGTCCTCTTGTTCTCCCTTTTATTTTGAATGAACCATTTTCCAGGGCTTTCCCTCAGCTCCCCCAATATCTTAACAGGGGATGCTACAGTCATAGCCTTCATTTCATCTTTGGAACAGGTTCTCTTCATCATTCTCCAAGTTCAGTCTTGTCCAGAGCCTTGTTGATCCACGTTGCTTCTATCTGGAAAAGCTGGAGGTTTTCAAACTCTGAAAACCTGCTTCCTTTGTATTTACAGTCTCTAGTTTGAGCTATCTCCTGCCTCAAGTTCTACTGGAAGAAGCGGTCACAACCCCCTGTAGTCCTTTCTGGAGATCTCCTCATATACGACCCTGTCTGTTAGGTGCAGCTTCTACTTCCCATGTGACTGTAGGAAAGTGTGTTGCCAAACTTCCTGCCGCTTCATAACAGATTTTCTTCTTTCCAACTTCCAGAAACATCTTTTCACATGTTTCTTCAGTGCTGGATAGGCAATCTTCTTAAGGTGTAGGGTATCTGCCAACAGTCACTGTGAGTCTGTTCCAGTTGGGCGTGAAATGGCCCCCCACAGGCTTGTGTGTTGAAAACCTGGTTCCCAGCTGGTGGTGTTGTGTTGGGGGATGTCGTGAGGCCAGGCTGGTGGAGGTCAGCCATTGGAAGTGGGTCTTTGAAGGTAATCACTTTGTCTAGCTTCTGGCCTCATGGTCTCACATCTTCCCCCAGGATGTGAGCTTGCTATGCTTCAACTCCCACTGCTGTGGATGGAGCTGATCCTGCCTCCATTCTTTCCTGACGTGATGAACATTGTCATCTGCAACTGTGAGCCAAATCAAGCCTTCCTCCCTTCAGTTGCCCTGGTTGAATATTTTGTCAACATGACAAGAAAATATTAATACATTATGTATTTTCACTAAAATCCCCTTCAACGTCCTTCCAGCTTATACCAGCACCCCACTTGCTTCTCACTTCCTACACCCCTTACTTTAGACTACCCTCTCCGTTTGCATCCCCAGTGACTGACTATCAAGCTTGCTTTTTGTCCCAGCCTTTTGCTTTACCTCTCTCCCATTGAAGCTGCCCAGAATGACTTGGGTTTAGTTCTGTATTAACACTCTGTGAGCACCATGGTGTCATTCCCAACCCTAGAAAGGAATCAGCTCTGGAAGAGAGACCCTGCTAATTAGCATTTGGTATACTTTACACAGTTTCTGGATGGAAGATGTGGAAAGGGAATCCATGGAGTTCATTGGAAGGATGGATGGATGGATGGATGGATGGATGATGGATGGATGGGTGGATGAGTGAGTAGATGGGTGAGTGGGTGAGTGGATGGTTGGATGGGTGGATGAATGGATGGATGGATTGATGGGTGGGTGGGAGGGTGCCCTCCTGGTATCAATCAAAAGGCCATTGGAAAGGGCCAATGAGGGAGAAGAGTTGGATACAAATGAAAAGCATGATAAAATAGAGAGATGAGAAGAAAGCACAGTTGCAAAGTATTTAGATAAAAGGAATGTTCACTTTGGCTAGGATCAGTGCTGTCTGCTTCATGGCTCCTGATGCTGTATTTAAGGGAAATGGGGAGTAGTTAGGGAATGGCATAGACACTACAGCCAGCATCTCTAAGGACCCGTTGCCTCCCTGGACTCCATTTGCCAAGCTACATGGAACTCAGATGTCTCCCTTTCTTTCACTCCCTCTACTGCATCCCCAAGCCTTCCCCAACAGGGTCCCATTCCCAAGATTTCTCTCTTGCCCCACCGTCCCTACTTCTGCCTCACCACATTTTATAGAGTCACTTACCTTCCCATGTACATTTGTCCCAGGGGATAAATGACAGAGATATATGTTATATACCCACTTGTCCATATGCCCCAGTGAAAGTGCACTGCATCTACCAATATCACCAAGGACTCTCAGATACTTTGAGGGTGGCCCAGATACTTATGGGCCATCAGTGTTGTTAACCAGGGGATTAGGTGGGAGAGTGCTTGCTTTGCATGAAGCCCTGGTTTCTAACCCTGGCTCTAGCTGTAATCCCAGCATTTGGAAGAAGGAAATAGAAGGGCCAGCAGTTTGAGGTCATCTTTGGCTACAGAGCAAGTAAGGTCAGCCTGGGCTACATGAAACCCTGTGCCAACAACTAATAAACAAACAAACAAAACTGCAGGCTGTGGATTGTATGTCCTCTGAGTACCCATAGGACTCAAGTCCTCCGGTGGCACATACTGGTGCTTCTGTGTGGTCAGCATGTGCCCTTGGGAGAGTCTTACCCATGTAGACAGGGGATGGGGCAAAGAAGCCAGTCACTGCCCCCAACCCTCCCTCTGCAGCTGCTGCCTCGAGGCTCTCTCAGAACAGACACCATCCTCAGAGCTGGAGAGCACCACCATGGATTTCTATCAGTTTATTTGTAATTACAAAAGACAAGGCCCCTCTTTGGATGATCTGGTGAGTGGGGCTCAGAGTGTCACAGCCACCTTGATGCCTTCACTAGCCTCCATGATGGTGGGTGGCTACCCAACCGCAACAGAGTTATATTTATTTTTATATAATGGAAAACTCATTGCTGGACATGGAGTTCCTCATTTTGATTTGTTTTCTTTGGAAGAAGCGGCCGGCGGTGGCGGCTGAGCCCCAAGCTGGGTCATTAACATGGCAGGGACAGCAACAAAGACCTTCCCAGCCGCTGCCTGTAAACCGTGGCTCAAGTTCAAGCAGTTATTCTGTTTGAGGCCTCCCAGCGTCTACAAAAGCCCAGCACGATTATATGATCAGTGTCAAGACCCACTTTCCCCTCTTTGTGCTCTGGGATGCGTTTCCTTTGCCCTGTCTCTCCGTGTTGCCGCCGCAGCTGCTGTGGCTTTAATAGCAACCCAAGGCACAGACTATTGGAGTGTTCCTTGGGCTTTGTTTTAAACATGGTTTTTGCTTGTGTTAACTACCGCCTGGCTCTCTGACACCCGTGAATGGGGCTATGCAGGGCTGTCAATCAACAACAATAATAATGCCATCTGGGTTTGAATAATACTAACGAGAAGAAGACGAAGAAGGGTGCTGAGCATTTACATAGCACCTTTGTCCCAGAAGCTCAGAGGGCGTTCGAGATAATCATTCATTCAATGCTCCCGACTCTGCTGGGCGGTAGATATTATGATCCCACCACGGGAGACTTGAGACACAGAGAGGACAAGTGGCTGGCCCCAAGGTCACACAGTAAGTCATAGGCGACACACTACTTAGTCATTGTGAGGCCCCTGAGCATTGGTCCTGTGGAGTCACATAGCACTGTAGCTTTCTGTGTGTCTGTTACGTATCATGACATGTCTGATCTTGTGGGATGGAAATGAAAAGAATGTTCTAGGGTGAAGGGCGGGTTCAAAGATCTTCGGTGTAACAGAAAAGTCCATCCAAGTTAGGGACAAGGGACCTTCACATCACCCCAAGAGGTGTATATGTAGCAAGGAGGATGGGAACAAAATCAAAACTGGATACATTAGTAGAGAGAGTCTAGTTGTGCGAGAGAGCGAGCAGGCTAACCACAGACCCAAAATGTCCAGGGAAGGCAATTCAGAAGAACCTATACTGTTATTGTACCAAGAGTGTTCTTGTCTGACCTAAACCCCCATGCTGCCCTTTGCAGACTGTGTCAGAGTGCTGGGACCTTATCTCTCCCTTCTCAACCACACCATCATCATCATCATGGTAATCACCATCATCACTGCCATCACCACCATCACCATCAACACTACCATCTCCATCATCACTATCATCCTTGCCAACACCATCATCGTCCTCCTGTCACCACCACCATCATCACCACCATCACTGTCACATCCTCATCACCGTTGTTACCACCATCACCACCACCACAGTCATCGCCATCATCATCAGTGTGTTTATCTCTGTCACAATCATCACTATGTCACTGTCATCACCACCACCGTTATCACAACTCCTGTCACCATCACTACCGTCCTCCAAGCCACCACAATCATCGTTGTCCTGGCCTCATCCTCTAGTTTGCTGTTTATCACTACAGATAAAGAGAAAAGCCAGTTCCTGCAAAGTCACATAAAGACGCGTAATTAGAGTAGCCGGCACCTCTGCCATGTTCATGCTGCTGTAAGTCACTGTATCCATTCTTAGGTGCTCTGTGTCCTGATTCTCCCATCTCCCAACACACACTAAACAAATGCACATAGTAATGCACCTAACTGCTCTTCCCTCAGAACCTGGCACCCACCGGATTGTAGCCTCTGCACAGAAGGCACCATCTGCTTTTCCATATTTTCTTAAGCACATGGATGCTACTAATGTTGGGGCCAAGGAGCTTCACAGATGCATTTGGAAACACCCCCATTCTGGGAGAACATGAGTTCCTTATAGACAAGCTAATCCCTGTAGGAAAAACTCTCCAACCTCAGTGCAGGGCAATTGTCCTGGAGAGCTTGTTGAAGCAGAACATAAGTTAGATGACCTCGAATGCCCATCTGATTGCAGAAAGATCCACCTTGGAAATCTGCAGAGGACAGATAAGACAGACAGAAGTCTGAAGAATCAGAAGTAGTTCTAACGGCTAGGTAAGTGCTGAGCTAAATAACTAGTCAATGGACTGATGCTGACATCTCCCAAAGCCTCCCAGCAACTCATTATATTCTGGGTTCCATGTCCCTTGAAGAGAGCCTCTAAACGCTTGGGTTGACACCGTCTGTCCTGTAAGTTCATTATTTATGGTGTTGCCTGTCCTTCGCCTTTGTCCCTGACCCAGTTTAGAGACACTTCATCACCAGGTCTGAGTCTGAGTCTCTTCCGTTTCCAAGGCAAACCTTTTTTGCCAATGAACAAGTGATTTATAAGCTCCAGGCCTTCAATGGGAAAGCTCGAGATAGAACGCCCTCTCCATTTCTCAACACTTTACAGGGCTTCTGACCCTCCTTTGGTGCTGGGCCCATGTCTCCCCTTTCCGGGTACACTCAGCCTTTTCTAAGGACAAAGTCCATGCAGGGCTCCATGTTGTACAGATTGTCAGTGGAGGAGCTATCATGGAGCAAGTGCTCAAGAAACCACTACCGAAAAATAATAATGACACGTTTGTATTGAAAGTGTCTAATATTGTTCATGGATTAGAATACTCAATGCCGTCACATGCCTGCAGTTTTTCTCCTTCAGATGGGACTCACTATACCTGCATAGGAGGGCATATTTGTAAGGTCTGCCTCCAAGAACAGAGAAGGCTCCGCAGTTAAGAGCACTTAATGCTCTTGCAGATGACCTAGACGGCCTAGGTTTGATGCCCAACACCCACATCGGGTGGCTCACAACTGCCTGGAACTCCAGTATGAGGGGATCAGAGACCTTCTGGCCTCAAAGGGCAACTGCACACATGTGGTACACATAAACTCTCCCCCCCCCCCCTCTCTCTCTCACACACACACACAGTACTAAAAAAGTCTTTAGAAAAATAATATGAGATCATCTCACTAAATGTTAGTTTTCAAAGAAATCCTCCCTCTTTCTTCCTTCCTTTTATTTGTTCCCTCCTGCCCTCCCTCCTGCCTTCCCTCCTTCCTTCCCTCTTTCTTCCTTCTCTCTTTCCTCCCGCCTACTTGTTCTTCCTAGCCTTTCCTTTCCAGCTTCCCTTCATTTCCCCTCCCCCCTTTCCTTCTTTTCTGTAGGAGTTTCTTTCCTGTCCGCTGCGATCAAACACCTGACAAGAAGGAACTTAAATGAGCAAAGGCTTATTTCGGCTCACGGTTTGGTTCAAGGGTTATAGGCATCGCAGTGAAGAAGTCATGGCAGTAGGGGCTTGAGGTAGCTGGTCACATGACACTCACAGCCCAGAGGCTGAAGGAGATGAAGGTGAGCAGAGCACTCGATTGGCGATTGGCATCCTCCTTTTCCCTTCGTCCAGTCCAGGACCACAGCCTGCGGAATGGGCGGAGTTCAGGGCTGGTCCTCCCTCCTCAGTTAGCCCTCTCCGGAAAAACTCTCAAGAACAAACCCAAAAGGTGTTCCTCGTTGTGCGCTGTTTCTTAACCCAGTCAAGTTATAGAAATTAAACATCGCTGTCAGATTGGGGATATGGCTCAGTCACTGAATCGCTCACGGGAGGAGTCAGGTTCCATTCCCAGCATCCACTTGAAAATATCTAGGTGTGGTGCTGCATGCATGCGACCTCAGTGCTGACGAGGCAGAGACAGGGGGATCCTTGGGGCATGCCGACCAGCCAGATTAGCCTAATTGGTGAGTTCTAGACCAGTGTGAGACCTTGACTCCCCAAAGCAGACAGCATCTGAGGAGCAACACCTAAGATTGTCTTGTCCTCTGGCTTCCGCATGCTTCCACACACAGGGCGGCAGGGAAGGGGGGCGATTTCCCCTTATTCCTTTCCCCTTTTCCCTCCCCCCACTTAAGAAGTCTCATCTCCAGAGAAAGATCCAGTCACTCATAATTTAATTTTATAAGTTGAACTTTATTTCAGCCCAAGTAAGATAACAAAAGCATATGTGAGCTTACGGAGGAGATAAAGCACAGATCGTGGGCCTCGGTGGGTATCAGCTGGAGCTGAGTTTTCAGTAGACAGAGGGAGGAAATGGAAAAACTGGATGTTCAACACAGGTTGTGAAGGGCTGGGTCGGGGGGGCTGGATCTTAATCAGCCATAATGTGGGCACTGGACTCTACTCAAAGGCAAGATCAGAAGTCTCTGTAACAGTGACCATGAATCCTGCTTCTAGTTTGGACAACCATCCCACACCACAGTCGCCAGCCAGCGTTTACCCTGTGGCTTGAGGCTATGTGGATTTTCTGTGCCCCTTGCCCCAAGATGGCAGCTGTAAGCATACATGGTGGGCACTCCCCTCTGTAACCTTGCATACAGAGCTTTGACAGGCCCATCAGAGATGGGTGGTTCCTTCCTCAGAGCTTTGCTTGGGAAAGCAGTCGTCTCCAAATATTCCCACTCCCTCCCTCTGCCCACCCAGGACATAGCCTTTCTATTCAGCTGAGATGGAGCTCCAAGGTGGGGGCACCTCTGGTTTCCACAGAGGATCGATCACCACACAGGACAAAGAGCCTCAGAGCACTGGCCCTACCTCTGGCAGACTCAGCTGCCTATTCCTCACATGTCATGGGTTTTCCTGGATGCCAAACTGGCTAGTTTGAAAACCTTCCATTCTGTCTTCACAGACAGAGCCAGGAGCCTCTGGGAAGAGCTCCTGTCTGCCTCAGGCCCTGCACACCTCCTGCTCCAGCTCACTGGAACAGGCGGGAGGTTGTTATTCTCCCTTTACACACTGAGGTACTGTGGGACTGAGGCTTGTGGGTGTGGCTAGAAAACCCCGGATCTCATCCTCTCCCTTCTGCATTGGACATGGTGGCTTCTGGGGACCTTTTATTCCCAGACAGCCTGAGCATCCCAGGCAAGAGGATCTTGGGAGGGACCTGGTAAGCTTCAGGGAGTCTAAGAATGTAGCCCTGCCCCCACCCCCTCACCCCACCTTCACCCCCTCACCCTCCACCCTGCCCTGTACCCTCTCTCTCCACTCTTAGTCGCTGTCCACGAGCTTAATACCCTGTCATGAGTTCCCCCTTTCCTATCCTGCTTGGGGACTTCTTTTCCATGCTGTCCCATTTTAGGAACGCTTGTATTGTCTTCCCATCTCCTTCTCTCTTTTCTGTTTGTACCCTGAGAGCGCTGCAATGGGATTTATTGTGGTGTTTTGTTAAAGGCCACCCTAACTAGACATCCTGAGCTGCCCAAAGGCAGTGTGCTGGTGATTTTGAATTGTCATCTTGACACAACCTAGAGTCACCTGGTAAGAGAGAACCTCAACTGAAGAGTTGCCCAGATCAGATTTGTCAGTGGGCGTGGCTAGGGGCGTTGTCTTGATTAGTGATCAGCATAGAGGGGCTTGGCCCACTGTGGGCAGCACCACTCCTAGGCAGTTGGGTCTGGGCTATATAAGAAAGCTAGCTGAGCATGCGTCAAGAGAGCAAGACAGCAAGCAGCATTCCTCCACGGTTTCTGCTTCAAGTCCCTGACCCTACTTCCCTCATTAACTAGGACCTGGAAGTGTGGCTCCAATAACCCCTTTCCTCTTCACATTGTTTTTGGTCAGAGTATTTTATCACAGCAACAGAGATCAAACTATGGTGGGAGGGACAGTGAGGACCTCGGGGGACAGTTGTGTGGATTGCACTGCCCAACTCTGTGAGATGCAATTCACAATGCAGTCTAAATGCGCCTTGCACAATCCTAAGCTTGGGGAATGTTAAACCCAGTAGAAGGCAATTGCCTTTAACTTTGCTCTTCTTGCCCTGGTCAGCTAAGAAGGAAGAAACTGTAGCTAACTCAATGACTTTATAGTGAGAGCATGCCCAGTTCCCCTTGGAGGAGGTGCGGTTCTAGATCAAGTTCCCCTTGAGGGCTGCTAGTTTGGCTCATTTGCCAGAGTGCTTGCCTGGCATGGACAAGGCCCTGGGTTTGACTGCCAGCACTGTACAAACTGGGTGTAGTGGTGCATGCCTGTAAGCCAAGAGGAGGGGCATGGATTAGAAGATCAAGGTCATTCTCAGATACCTAATGAATTAGAGGCCAGCCTGGGCTATGTGCCCATAGCACAAAAAAACAGCAACAACAAATAAGTTCCCTAGCCCCAGCATGGTCCCAGGAGGTCACAAGGGTCATAACCTAAATTCTGAGTTGCCAATCCCTGAGCAGTGAAGTCCAGGACAGTGGATGGTGAAGGAGGTTCTGAACGCAGTCCTGCCATGAGACAAAAAAAACTCATGGACCACCACACACAAGGCTGCCATCCCCCGGGCTCTGGGCATGGTGTTTTGGCTAGAGCCCAGGGGTGGGCAGGACGTCTGATTGGAGTCTTATTCTACCTTGCCCTGGGTTCTCAGGATGCCCCAAACACCCACGACCTGCTGTGGGTGTGTCTTGGGTTCTCATCTGCACAATGAAATATCTTTCTTTTAACATTTTGGAGGAGTAACATTGGCGCCATCAGGATGTCCATGAATTGGCAGTACCTGGGACCCCTATCAATGACCTGACAACCCACGGCATGCAGTGTCCTCCCCAGAACACACGTCTGCTTTGCTCCCTTCTGGCTTTATGCTGATGCTGGGGAAAGACAAGATGGCAGGGACACAAAAAACAGGTACAGGAGTCACACGGTGAGCTCAGATTCAGCCTCTGTCCTCACGAGAGGACCAAGCGGGTGGTTCCCTATGCCTGGCTCTGGAATTCAGAACCTCTCTGCCTGAGTTCCCCCCCCCCCCCAGCCTCTGGTGCTCAGCAGTGTTGTGCTCTTGGACAAGCTGCCTGAGCTGACACATCCTTCCCTTTGGCAGCCCAGGGCCTGGCACCACTCACATCTACCTACCTTGCAGAACTGAGGCTGGAGTTTAGGATGTGAAGTCCTGGCCAGGGCGAGTCTGGCTCATGTGGCATTTTTGTCATCTCTACCAGGACGGCAGCTACCTCTGTGGCCCAGGGTTCTTTTTTAGTGCTTGAGAACTGGAAAAAAAGTGGACAGATGTGGTAGGAGCGAACCATCCGAGGACAGCCTCAGGGCACAGCGTGACGAAGCTGGCTCCACTGGACCACGTCAGCCTGCCCAACCCCCTCTTGTTATGCTAGCTTTTGCTGACGTTCTGCAGAACCTCGTGTAGGAATGAGTCTCTTTGCTCAGGGCAGCCTGTGAACAAACCAGTGACCGTGTGCGCTCTGTACCCCAAGCCTTCTGCTCTCTTGCCTTAGCAGTCTTGGACATTCTGCCCTGGGCCCCATGAACACTTGAACCTCTAAGATCGTCAAACCCCTGATATGAATCTGTGAAAACCCAGATGATTTCTATGTTTATATATTAATCTTTCAGTGTTGCCTCTGTGTTAAGTGTGAGAGCAAGATCCTGGAGGGTGTTCTTCCACCTCTTCCTGAGTTCACACATATTGAAAGGGGAACTCTTCTGCATATTAATGCTGACTCCTATGTCTGAAAAAAAGTTCTTTTTTCTGCCTGCAAAACTCCTATGCATCCCCCAATGCCCAGAGCAGCTATCACCTCCTCTGAAACTTGACTTAGTATTTCTTGGCCTTTGATAAAGAGTTAATAACACTTTCTTGTGAGATTTTTTTGGGGGGAGGGGGGCTGTATTTTATAGTATACTTTCTGATACTGTGCTTTTGTTACTTGCTATGCCCTGAACCAGGAACACCCAAATTTATCTATAAATTATTGGAGCCTGCATGTAGTAGTTGGCATTCATTAGTTTTTGTTGAGGGGCTGGAGAAAAGGCTCTGTGTCTAAGGATCTGGGTTCAGTTCTAGGTGCCCACATCAGGTAGCTCACAACTGCCTGTAACTCCAGTACCAGAGGAATCCAGCTCCCTCTTCTGGCCTTCATGGGCATCTGCATGCATGTGGTGAACATAAATTCATGCAAGGCACACACACCTGCATGCAAATAAGAATAAATAAATCTTTCTTTAAAAGGAGTTTGTTGAATGACATCCTTTTGCTATGTAAGAACTCTTGGGAGTCTGAAGGTCCAGAAGTCTGTGATTCACTTTTCAACTGTGGATGACTTGCTGCCAAAGGAAGCAGAAGCAAATATGAGCAAAGATCTGCTAGTCATTGGGGTGTTTAAACTCCTGAATAACTTACCGAAGACTCTGGAATCTGTCCTGGGTGAGCAGCCTGCGTTCCCTTGGCTCCTGAGATCTAGTGACGCTTCCGTAGCCACTGGCTGTTTACTGATATATCTAGGAGAGTGAAGACCTCACTCTGCCCACTGCCTCTCCCTCATGCCACCGTGGCCAGCAAATGATACCTAGCTCTTGCCCTCCTGGTCCAGTCGTGCCCTCCATCGACCAACTCAAGCATGCCTCTTCCACAGAGCTTCTCTGGCCAGCCTATTCCAAAAGGAAGCCTCTTTCCTTGGGGTCCAAGGGCACTCACCAGGACCCCAGATGATTCAGGAACGAACTGCTACTTGACTTCACAGTGAGAGCATCCTTTGAAAGCAAAAAAGAAAAAGAAAAAAGAAAAGAGAGAAAAGAATTTCTGTCAGCCCCGGTACCTATTCACCAGTGTTAAGCCCAGTTTGAGACACCTTATGTGTAAGTGTGTGAGAATGTGTGTGTGTGTGTGTGTGTGTGTGTGTGTGTGTTGGCATGGCAACGTGACATGTACGTCCAAACCAGAGCTCCTGGTGTAACTC
Source organism: Peromyscus eremicus (assembly GCF_949786415.1). NCBI lineage: Eukaryota > Metazoa > Chordata > Mammalia > Rodentia > Cricetidae > Peromyscus > Peromyscus eremicus. Next base: position 137,531,250 of record NC_081418.1, on the reverse strand, counting down.
ATCTGGAACAAAATAAACTCACTAATGACATCTTCCATCCTGTGTGACATGTGTGTCGCAGACAGCGAGCCTTCCCAAGAAACCGACTAAGCTCAGACAGCATGGAGAGCTGACATTCTTTCTGGCCTGTCCATAACCCCCTGCACACTTCCGCCCAGGCAGCTGCAGAGTTTCAGGGGAAAAGAATCTTGGACAGCTGTTGGTAGAGATCACGCAGACTTCCTCACATCTGTTAGCAAGTGGTGAGCTCATGTCCCTGGTGAGGGAGTCAACCTGTGCGGTCCACCACCAGAACAGAGCATGCTTTGGGAGGGAGAGAAAAGAAGTGGCCCTGGTGGGCAGGGGGTTGGGGGTGGGGCTTCCTCCTGTCAGAAAATCCGCTGGAGACAGCCGCAGGGAGAGTGGTCCTGCAGACTCTTTCCTCCATTGAGAAGTTTCCTTCTAGAAACACCCTGGAGTTGTGATAGTTACAGGGGGAGGCTGCTAATCCCACAAAATTTTAAATTAGAAATGTATTTCAGATATAAGAAAAAATATTGTAAGCCTATCTACATGTTCCTATTCATATTCCCTAACGTAATGGTTAGTAATTAATTTTTATTGATTTAAGGGAGTGTATAAAATAATGGGTTTCATTACAGTTTCATACCCAGTATCAGTATAACTTGCTCATATTTGCCTCCCTCACCTCTCCATGCCCCTCTCTACCCTCTGGTCTCCTTCCTTCCCTAAGGTAGTCCCCCTTCTGTGTGTGTGTGTGTGTGTGTGTGTGTGTGTGTGTGTGTGTGTGTGGTGTACGTCCAGATCCAAAGTCTGCATATGGGAGAAAATGTAAGCTAGCTTGCCTTTCTTCTGTTAGCTCCCTTGCCCCGCCCCCAGAATCTCCCTCCCCTCTCACTGTCCCTTATATTTTCAGTGACAATTATTTATTTATTTATTTATTTTTTTTTGGTTTTTAGCTGAAAGGGTGTTGAGTAGTCCAACCTGGCCTCCAACTTGATAAGTAGCTAAGAATGACCTTGAACTCCTGATTCTTCTTCCTCCACTTCCAGAGTATGAGCAGTACAGGTGTGTTCCACGGCCTGCCTGACAGCTGATTTTGAAAAGGCTCCTGGTTCCCTTCAAATTACCCTCCTCTCCTCCCCAGATCTCAGTTCAATGAGCAGTTGTGATGTAGAATACCCCTACAAAGGAAGGTCATGTCATGGCCAATGGCAGCCCCCTGCCAAGTTTTTGGATGTTAAAAAAAATAATAATATTCTAGTGTTGACAGTGTTCGATTGTGTACAAAGAGCCTCAAGTGGCCGTATGGGAGATGCAGGAGAGTTGGTGCTGGAGTTACTGCCGCTGGGGCACCGTCCCTAGGCTGCTGCACCTACTTTCTTAAAGCCGAGGTTGATGGGTTTGGAAGGGATGTCCGTTCAGAAACTGCCCAAGTTTACTAGGAAGGAGAGAACTGGGACTCTGGTGCCGACTTGCAAACCAGGCACTTTTCCTTCTAGGAAACTGTGAAGCACAAAGTTGTTTCTCACAAAAGAGAAGCTCATGGAATAAGGTAATTTTTCCTTCTTCTTCCATTCCCTGGAGCTCAAGACTCATGGAATCCAGCCTGAGATTTAGTTGGGTTTTGGCTCCAGACCCTGACAGAGCCACAGTTGGATAACCTAGAAGAAATATTAAACCCCTTTCAGAATCCTATCTGGATGGTCAAAATTGGTACCCAGTAGAGTACAAGGTCAGGAGACGAGAGAACTACATGCAGGAAGCTTCTGCCTCTGCTGACAAGGTCTACCAAGTCATCCATCTATTTTGTGAGCCTCAGTCTTTTCACCTGTCAAATGGGTGGATCTGGCTGGTATGGACGACTATAGTGCAATAACCCTGTGCATTGATGGCAGACAGGCCATCTGGGGATGGGGAAGTCCCCTTGAGCAACTGTGCCACAAAGCCTGGCCTCTACCCTCACTCTTTGCTTGCTGTTAGCCCAAGTTAGATTGACCCTGCCCAGCCTGGAGACATCCTGGTGCAGCATCAAGGGAAGGTTTGGGTGAGGGCCGGCTGGGGCCAGCAGGGGGGGACCCACTGGGGTATTTTTTTTCACATGCATATGTCCCCTCTCAGGCAGCCCTTTCAGAGCCCCGGACAATGCGTTCTTTTTGTCCCCAACCCTTTCAGCCGCCTGTTCATTCTCTTTGCATCTGCTGTCACACAGGACATCCCGGCTGGCAAGCGACCACGGGGACACATTGTGCTGCCTTAATGAAGCATGGGGCTGGTGATATGGGGGTGGTTGGGGCGTGCAGAGGCTGGAGTAAGCAGAGAGGTACCCCATATTTCTACATCAGACTCCTTCTTGAGGGCAGGACCGTTGTCCGCCCCTCCCTTTACTTCTCATGGTCCCAACGGATGTGTCTATAAGAAAGAAATCGAAGCTTTGATGATTGGGGGCCAAGAGCTTCTCTGGAACAGAGAGGACTCCGCTGCTCCCCTGGGACTGAGCAACTGAGAGGAGAGTCTGAAAGAGGATGTATTACCTAGACAGAGACTCTGTACACCTCCAACACGTGTCTGGGAAAGAAGGCCACTGGAGGAGCCACCTGTGTCCCCATCCATCAGGGGTCAGGTTGGCCAGAGAGATGGCTTCTTAAAAGGCCCTTTCAAGCCCTCACAAGAAGCAACTGGGATTGAAGAAAAGAGACAGGAGATTCCACCATTTCATATCATGGCCTGAGACACAGAAAGGTCCAACAGTCCTGCCATGCAGCGGCAGGGCAGGAGGTGAGCTCAAGGGCCACCTTTCCTCCTGCCAAGCGTTCCTGAGAACTAGCCTTTCACCCTTCCTACCACATACCCACTACTAAAGGAAAGTGAAGCTGGGGTCTGGGCAGGGGCAGGGAGCTTTCCTCCCAGGGCGACTAGTTGCTTGTTTCTGATCTTTGCTCTGGAGGAGGACGCTACCGATTCAGATGCCTCTCTGCACTGTAGGTGTGGCCAGAAGCCCCTAGCACAGAGCCAGTGACCAAGGCAGCTCTGGTGTTTTTATTTGGGGCTCTTCATTGTAGCATGGGCTCCACCTGCAACTCTCAGTCCTACCCCACATCCCCAACCCTTCCCTTCCAGCCACGGTTACCTAGCGGAAGCCCAGGGTGCCTCACAAGGATCTGGCATGAGATTCTTCTTTACCACTTGAGGTTTGTCTTTCTGGTCTATTTACTGCACACGTGCACCCCCTCCAGCCCAACCCTTACCCTCCCTGGCCTGCTTACCCGCCCACCACCCAAAGAAAAAAGCCTGGGTCTTGTCCAACAAGGCCCCCTGTCCCCTTTAACAAGCAAAGTGTGCTGGCATTGCGATTGGTGGTCTTCTCCCTGAAGGTCTTTAATCAGTGCAGAATGTAGACCTTGCTGCCTTGCCAGCCCCATGAAAACGCAGCTGGCAGGTAGCCGAGACAGAGGAATTCGTCATAGGTTGGATGGGCCCAGGCTCTAAGCACGAGTGTACAGCTTATGCAAATAGTTTTGCTTAGCATAGATCCTGTGTTCTTATTCCCTCTCTTTCCCCCCAGAACTTTTTTTTTTCCACTCAAGGGTGGGGAGAGACTGGGAGAGCGAGGGAAGAGGGGAAAACAAGGCCTTCCCTGCCAGATCTTGTTCTCAATCAGAAAGGAGCAAATTGCTTTTCCTAAAAAAGAAAAAGGCGTGCGGGGGTTGGGGGGTGGGGGGTGGTACAAAACACCCATCCTTTGCTCTGTGCAGCAAAGCGTTTGAAAGCTGAAGGGCTCAATGAGAAAGGCCAGCACTGAGTGTGTTTGGAGGGACAATTATCCCCACCAAGACCCATTCAGTCTCTCTGGGAGGCCCGTCAAGCACCTGGGTGGGGACTTGGACCGCAGCACGTCCAGCCCTCTCCTTGCCTTAACAGTTCACTCTCAACCCTGCCTCACCTTTCCAGCTTTGGCAAACCCTGAGTGTCTGGGCATCCCCAAGCCCCCAGCGAAGACAGCCGTTGTGGTGGCTTCTCTTGGCTCATGTAGCAGTAGCCGACATTATTTAAAGAACAGTAGGCACCCAGTTCAGCTGGGAATGTCACACAATTTTTCTGAGCTTCAGCTCTGCCGTGTACAAAAGGCGAGGCTAGCAGCCCCTGACCCTCATGTTGCAGTGCATGGTGTACTTGGCTCACAGGAGAGACTCGGTTAACATCTGATGAGAAGGGATGAAGCCAGATAATGAGGAGAAGCAGCGCGCATGCTGCCTGGTGGGCCGGAGACACGGTAAAAGGTTAACCACTCATGGCAAGGTCACAAAGGGAGTCAAACGGAACACTAAACCCATAGGGTCGTGTTGAAAGCATCAACTTAGTTCAACCCTGAAAACAGGGGTAGGGGAGCCGAGCTGGGACAACATGCCTCAAGGTCAACCTAGGATGGGTTGTGACCAGCAACACTGAGACTTTGGGACAGGACCTTTCTTTGTGGGGGCTGGGGAAGGGGGGTAAGCAGCACCCTGTGTGTACTTGATGTCAGGGGTACGTCCCCATCTGTGATAACAATAACAACAACAACAACAACAACAAGTCTTCAGATAATTCTAGCTGTTCCCTGGAGGACAAGATCTCTTTAAAATTTCTAACTGATTGGTGTGTTGTTCCTGCACACTGCGGGCTTCCCTCTAAGCCCCTCCCAACACTTGGGGCAAAGCAGCAGTCACCCACCACCTGAAGGCCTGCTGTGAAGAACAAAGGAGAGCCCAGACTTTGGTGTAGGGTATCATGGACTTCCTCCTGGTGTCCTGTGTACTGCTCAAGAAGTATAGAAACTACCATTTGACCCACGAGGCAAAAAACAAACAAACCAAAAACTGAAAACCTAATTCTTCTTAAATCCATCAGACAAGTGAGGTCACAGGGTAAACGGCTGACCCCAAGGTGGTAAAAGCAGCTTGCCAAACACGGGAACCACAAAAATGGACTAGCAGAAACCACTGGAGGCACCGGAGCGGGGAGAAAGCCAGACCGCAGCCGGCAGGGTGCTGCAGGGTCTGGAGGGACGAGTCTGAGTTCAAGTCCAGGGTGGCTCCTGTGTGCTTACAGGGATCACCAGAGTGTCTGTCCTTCCCAAGGCCTGCCCTGGGGTTTGAGCAGAAGAACCTGATGCTCCGTTTGTTTTCATGAAAAATTCCTTATTTCTTCCTTACTTTAGAAGAAAAAAAATTATCCTTTACTTTTCCTTGGCCTGGGAGCAGGGAAATATCCAACCCCTGCCCCTTCTGTCTATATTGTCAAGAGAGGAGTGGAGGACTGAGCAGCCCTGGTGGAATTCACTGTCAGGGTGCAAGCTCACCAAAGCACTGAGACCTGATCACAGTGTGGCCTGCTTCTCCCTGCCTTACCCACACTCTCCAGAGGCCCGGGAATTGCGCTACCTTCCACTCACTCTGCCACGCCCAACTCTAGGGTAAAGGAGCTCTAAACGGCTAAAGACAGTTTGAAAAGGCAGAGCGAGGGTCCGAACCAGATTCAGATATGACAGGAGTGTTGAGCTTGCTGGATTGAGACTTTAAAACAAACTGATTCATATGCAAGGGCCGGAAGGGATGAAGGAGACAGCTCTCGGGAACAGATGGGCCTTGTGAACAGAGATGGACATTGTAAGCAACGGGCAGCCCAAAGGAAGCATGAGGGGCTGCAAACCCTCACCAATGAAGACTGCCTTTGATGGACTCATTAGTAGCCTGGGTGGAGCTGAGGAAATAATCCCTGAGCGTGAGGGTATGTCATTAGGAACTTCCAGTGTGGAAAATCAAAAAGAAAAAGGATTGGAAAGAAAAATAAAGAAAAGAAAAACTCAAGAAAAAAAAGGCAAAACGTTTGTGAGGTGGTTGTATCAAAAGTGAAAAGGCAGGGTGGGCCGAGGACGCATGTCCTCATGGAGCGTTTGTTTAGCATGCAGAAGGCTTCAGGTTCAACCCCACCCCCACCGCCGACACACATACACACACCCCAGGGGGCGGGGAGCTGTTTGAAGAAATAATGACTGGGAATTTCCCCAAATTGGGTTTGGTCAGACACCAAAACCACAGATCCAAAAAGTTCAGAGAACACAAGTGAGATGTGTCCTAAACAAACAAAACTCCCTACGTTCAGGCACAGCATATTCAAAGGGTGATGGGAAAGTCTTGGAAGAGGCCAAGGAAAAAAAAAGTCTTACCTGTAGTGGAAGAAAGATAAGAATATCATCCAAATTCTCACCAAAAAGCATGCAAGGAAGAAAGGAGCAGATGAAATGTTATTGAAGAAAATAACTGGCCAATCTGGAATTTTGTAGCCTTCAAAAATAAGGAGAAATAAAGATTTGTTTGTTTGCCTTAGACAAGGTCTCTCTACACAGCCTGGCTGGCCTGGATTTTGCTATGTCAACAAACCTAGCCTCAAATTCACAGATGTCCTCCTGCCTCTGTGTCCTGAGTGCTGGAATAAAGGTGGTGCCACCATGTCCAGCAGCATTTTTATCATAGAAATTTAAAAGAAATCTATTGTCTGTAGATATTTCTGACAATCAATGTAAAAAGTTCTTTAGCTAGGCAGGGCCGCCATGGAACATGTCTGTGATCCCAATGCCCTGGAGGCTGGAGCAGGGGGATCAGGAATTGAGGCTAGCCTGAACTACAGAATAAGATCCTGTTTCAAAAAAGATGGGGCAAGGTGCAGAAAGGAGGAGGAAGAAAAAGAGGAAAAGAAGAAGGAAAGGGGGCTGGAGAGAAGGCTCAGTGGTTAAGAGCATTTGCTGCTCTTGCGGAGGGTCCAGGTTCAACTCCCAGCACTGACATGACCTCTCACAACCACCTATCACTCCATTCCAGGGATCCAGTGACCTCTGCTCCTCTTCTGCAGGCAAAATGTCCATATACATTTAATTAATTAATTAATTAATTAATTAATTAATTAATTATTAAAATAAAGGGCAGAAGGTCAAGGCAGGGAGGAGGAGGGCAGCAGCTAGGGTGTAGCTCAGGGATAGAGCCCTTCCATGGCGTAATCAAGGCCCTGTGTTCAATCCCTAGCATGGTGAAAATACTCAAAAAGGGAAGGAAAAATGAAAGACAAAGGAAGACAGAAAAGACGGGAAAGGAAGGGACAGGGAAGGGAGAGGAAGAGAGAGGAAAGGATGGGAGAAAGGAGAGAAGGGGCTAGAGGAGGAGAAGGGGAGGGGAGGACAGGGGGAAGAAGAAAATCACTTGTATACTGTCAATGGGAACTGAAAACACTGCCTGCTACAAGATCCAGGAACTCCCCTCCTGTGTGGTCATTTAAAGAAATACCTGAGCTCTGAGCTCTCATCCATAGCAACGTGGTTCTCAACAGCCAACAGATACAAGTCATTGGAAGGTCTCTGGGGGATGAACAGGTGAGACAAGGGGATGCGGTCACGCAGTGCTCAGCCTCGCAACTGAGTCGCAGGATCGACACTGCGTGTCTACTGTCCCCGGCAGCCAAAGTCATCATATGCTGTTAAAGGTGTTTTCTGCCTGGAGATGCCATTTGTTCACATGGAGAATCATCCAAAATGGACAAAATACAACATCAACAGCACCGCCCGTGAGAATGCTGATGCCAGACTTCATTCAGATGTCAAACTGACTTTCCAAAAGGTACGGTTAAGGAGTCAACTGGAACCACAGGCTGAATCTGGGTAGGCGGCCTTGCAGGTAAAGGCATCAGTCCTTCTAGCCTTCCTTCAGTCCCTAGACCAGGGGAAAAGCCGGACACCATAGTTCAATACAGAGCATGGATATGTAGGGAGGTGATAAGCGCAGAGAATTGTCTTCAAGTTCAAGAAACAAAATATCATAAAAGAATAACCCAGTAGTGAGCATGCAAGAAGCCTTCTCAAATATTTGCCAGCAATGTGTAGCGGTATCCTAGGAGGCCTGAAGAGTGCATTAGATCCCTGGAGCTGAAATTACAGTCTGTGGTGAGATGCCTGATGTATGTGCTGGGAACTGAACTCAGGTCCTTTGGAAAAGCAACCAGTGCTCTTAACTCTCCAGCCACCTCTTCAGCCTGGGGACATTCTTTTTAACAACAGCATATTTTGTTTTCCCAAATAAGTGATTACACAGCAACCTGTCAAATAAAACACCTAGAAAGGATTGGTTCACCGACCCTGATGTTCTGTCAAATAGCTCCTCCAAGAGCATTGGCTCCCGCAGAGCAAAGTTCAGAAAACATCTGCCAGTGGACAGGATGGAGCTCCCTGCTCAGTACACACAACCCTTCACACCTAGACCCCACGATCCGAGTCCCAGCGTCCTACAGGTTGCAGGCCTCGTCTTTTACCTTCCACATGTGCGAACATCCCTGTGCCTTAGTGTTCTCATCTCTAAAATGGGAATAATAAAGCTCACAACTGCTGTGAGAATGAATGCGTCCATACACTTAAAGTTCTTAGGAGGACTGGAGATGCAGCTCAGCAGCAGCATGCACCCAAGACATGGCCAGAAAGGACTTAGAGTCGTGTGCAGCTCATAGGAAGTACTCAACACATTTTGGCTTCTACTGATTTTGTAGACTGCCTTGTAACACAGCTCGACAGATTGTTTCTGAATGGTGTTCTTGAAAACATCTGTGGACGGTGGGGTTGTGTTTGTGTTTTTTTGGCATGTGTGTATCTGTCTGTGCCTCTGTCCGTCCGTCTGTGCGCTCACACATGCCACAGCATGCATGTGGAGGTCAGAGGACTTTCTGCAGGAGCCCGTACTCTCACCTTCCACCGTGTGAGTCCCAAGGATGGCGCTGTGGTGCTCAGGCTTGGTGGCAGGCACCCTCACCCTCTGAACCCTCTCGCCAGCCCACCCATGTTTTAGCCATGTCGTTTCCTCTACCCAGAACTCTCTGTCCTCTCTCTTCTAGTCTCCTCACATGTCTCCATGTGACACAAAAGTGACGTCTCATGACCCATGACCCAAAATGTATCAAATCTCAGTGAAAACTGAAACGGAATTTTCAGCATATCCTCCAGAAGCGATTCTACACTTACTCTAGCAGACAGAATAAATGCAGGCAAGATTTTTATTTTTGTTTTTCAGACAGAACAATATTACAGTAGGAACCTCTTTACAATTAGGAAACAGATCTGGTAACCAATTGGTTAATTATTTTCTTAAATTGTACTGCATTCTTTTAGTGTGTGTGTCTCTGTGTGTGTGTGTGTGTGTGTGTATGTGTGTGTGTGTGTGTGTGTGTGTTTGTGTCTGTGTGTCTGTGTGTACAGGCACAAACATACCATGGTGTCCCATGTGGATATCAGTTCTTTCCTTCTGCCTGTGAATCCTGGGGATAAAACTCATGTCATTGGGCTTGGTGAGACTGAGCAGTCTTGCCAGCTCTGATTGGCTAATTTGAAAAATCAATATAATACAGTGGAAAACAACAGATGAGAAGAGAAAGCTGAGAAATGCTCCCTTGTAAATACACTAAATGGTGTTTTTATGTGGATGTGTGCATTGTAAACCCAGGATTGAATAGTGCCTAAAAGTCACCAGGGAAGAAGATACCAAGTTGGGTGCTTGATCCTTAGAAAATAAATAACTAAAGGATTACATGCTTTCAACCTAAATGAGGTGGAGCGGGCAGGGAGGGGATAGAAGGAAGAGACGTCTTTGAAGAGGGTGACCCTAGAGGACAGCGAGGTCAATGACACTAGACAGACGCGTCTCTGAGGGATGCGGGGTTTGGGGTGTCCTCTGTTTTGCTCAGATCTTCTCTGGGGTTACTGACTTAACCTTCCCCACACAGTGACTCCCATCAGCACTGTGACGGCCACTGTCATGTATTCTAGCCACATCCAGTCAGCTTTCTCCCCTTGTTCCCCTCTGCCTCTTCCCTCTCTGGCCTCTGGCTGTCACTGAGATTCAGAGTTATCTGGAAAATTGTTTCTTCAGTCACGGACAGTGTCATCTTCAAGTTTCAAGTCAAAAACAGAAATAAAAGCTCACTGGGTAGGAGCAGCCAAATGTTGCCTACACTGTTGCAAACAGTATGCTCCACTCTGTGTCAGGCAGAATTTAAGAGGACCATTTGCCCTGTACCCTCACCCCAGCCTCAGTGTCCAGGTAACACTCCACATATGTTGGCTCAAGCTGATAAGAAACTGCTTTGTTCTTAGCCTGGGCTCCACTGGAGAAATCACAGGATGCCTGAGGAAGTGACTGAGGGAAAGACCCAAGGGCTTTCACCCCCATCTAGCCATGTGTTTGATTCAGCATCTTCAGGTGACGACGGAAGACCGTGGTCCAAGGGGCCAGAGGTGACCTGCATTTTCTGCACTCCATGGGTTGTGGGAGGAAGCAGCCTCCTTCCCACTCAGTCACCCTTGGAAACGCAGCTCAATGACCCCTCATCGTAGGAATCTGCCCAGTGTGCTTTGAGGAGGCCAGGGGAGCCTGCCCTTCGGTGGAGCAGCTAGACATGTCTTAGCTGAAATGCTAATGAGAGTGGTTCATTTCAGAACTGCTTATGGCATTCTCATTCTCGCACTTGAAGTGACCTGAAGTACCCAGCAAGGCGTCACTGTCCTCCCTGGAAGACTTCCAGGGAGAGGCCGTGTCCAGCGCTCCTCTGCACTCAGCAGCCAATGGTTGTTTCCTCTGGCCTGCCTCTCTGTGTCTGAGTTAACCTTGTTTCCAGCTCTCTGCCCTTCACAGAACTCATGTCCACATACATGTTGGCTCTCCCCACAATCCTCTCTTCCTGGAGAAAGGAGCAAAGGGAAGAGCTATGTCACTGGGTGAGGAAGACTCAGGAAGAGCTATGTCACTGGGTGAGAAGACTCGGGAAGAGCTATAGAAGACTCAGGGACTGACACTCATGAAGTACCACTAACACAGGTTCTCAGTCTGGTTATTTTCTTTAATCCTCACAGCCAGTGTGATAAAGCTAAAGAAACTGAGGCTTGGGAAGACGGAGACCTGGCAGCCTACCTTCTTACCCATACTAAACCATCCCAGGAGACAGACGGACTGGCTTGGCTATGGGTATTCTTCATGATTTTCAGCAAATCACAAACTTTCTCTGAACCTGGTTTCTCAACAGCTAAGTTAGAAGAAGTGTGCGCATGTGCGCGCGCACACACACACACACACACACACACACACACAAAGCACATACCTTGTGTGTACATAGATCCTTTGCAGATGTTGTTCCTAGAACCTACAACACCCCTTTCCTTTTGCCTAAGCTATGACTTCTACCCATCTGATTTTCAAAAGTTACCACTTCCTCCTGTGATGCCTTCCACCCACCAGAGGTGGCCAGGTACTCGCTCTCATAGCACTGATTACCATAGACATCCTCTTACTCAACTTCCACCTAAGTGATGCTCCATATTTATTGACAATGTTGTCTTTCTGATACTGTAACAAGATATCTGAGCTAGTCCAATTAAGAAGGAGATGGGTTTATTTTGCTTCCATTTTGGAGATTTCAATTCATGGTTAGTTGGCCTTGTTGATTTTGAGCTTGTGTAGAGGCATACCAAAGTGGAAGCATATATAAAGCCATTTTTTCATGTCAGGATTCAAACGAAGCAGGAGGGTGGTGTGTCCCATTACCTCTTTCAAAGGAACACCCTGAATGGCTAACTTTCTCCCAAAATGCCCTGCCTCTCACAGCAACCACTACCTCCTGATAGTGTCTCAGGGTAGGGACCAGCCCTTTAACATATGAGCCTGAAGGGGACAGATATAATGTGGTCTCTGTTGCTGTGATAAAAACACTCTGACCAAAAGCAACTTGGCGGAAAAGGTTTATCTGGCTTACACTTCTATCACTGAGGGAAACCAGGGTGGGAACTCAAGGCAAAAACCTGGATGCAGGAGCTGTGGAGGAATCATCTTTCTGTACACTCTGAAGATGTGTCATACTGATTGGTTTAATAAGAAACTGAATGGTCAATAACTAGGCAGGATTTCCAGGCACACAGGACTCTGGGAAGAAGAAACAGGGAGTGGCCAGCAATACAGAGAGGAAGCAGCACGGGCAGGACAGAGTAAAGGTAATAAAGCCACGAGACAAAAAGTAGATTGATAAAAATGGGTTAATTTAAGTTGTGAGAGCTAGTTAGCCACAAGCCTAGGCTATCAGCTGAGCTTTTATAATTAATAATGAGTCTCCATGTGGTTATTTGGGAGCTGGCTAGCAGGACAGAAAAATCTGCCTACAAGGAACTGCGGAGAAACACTGCTTGCTGGTTCACTCTCTGGCTTACTACCAGGCCCATAGGTCAAAGCTTAGCAGGCTTTTGTGTGTAGCCCAGAATCACCTGCCTAGGGATGCTGCTGCCCACAGTGGGTTGGTTCTCCTGCATCAGTTAATATCCCCCACAGAAACGAACACAGAAATCTGATCCAAGCAATTCCTCCATAATGTTTTCCTTGTAGACAATCCTAATCTGTGTCTACTTAATAATCAGGTAACTAGGCCAGGGACCAAATACCCAAGCTACCAGCATCCCCACTTCTCCATGAGACATAGATTAGTGTCTATGGCATCCTGCATGCTGCAACCATCTGGCCAACTCTGTAAAATAACCACCTAGTTTTGTTCCTTCCTTGCACCCTGTTTACTTTGTCAAACTTCTTCCCAAGACGATTCATGTTAATTGTGCATAGGTGATTCGGTACTACAGAAATAATGAAATGTGAGTGCAAAGGACAATCATTTATCTGCAAACTAAACTGAGTAACCCAGAAAGGCATGCTGAAAGTGGAGAGTCCCCTTCAGCAGCCAGCTAAACAACCAGAAAGACTACAAAGCTACAAAAGTCTGCAGCCAGATTTTTCTCAGGTGCGTCTTTAAATTCTCCCTCTGCTTCAGAGAATGAGAACAGGAAATCACCACAGTAAGGGTGTGGTGTATACAGAGATCACAGAAAAGCTGTGGGCTTTGCACCAAGAGATGCATATGAGCCAGGTGTGAGCCAGGCCTGATGGCATGGGGCTGTGATTCCAGTACTCGGGAGATGGAAGCAGAAAGATCAGGAGTTCAAGATCATCCCTGGCTACAGAGTGAGCTTGAGACCGTGTATCCTGGGACACATGGAACTCTGTATCACAAAATCAAAACCAAAACCAAAGTGATAACAATAAAGTGTGTGTGTGTGCGTGTGTGTATGTGTATGTGTGTACATAAATCTTCTGGCTTAAAATAAATGCTTATGGAATGTATCTTTTTCTGTGATTCCTTGTTCAGTGACAAAACCTTTGTGGAGGTGACAACACCATTGTATTCCCACAAGGACTTATCACAGAATGTGGAGCTCAGTATAAAACAGAAGGGTAGGTCTCCTTCTGTGCGGGACCAGCCCCCACCTTTTACAGGGTTCCTACGAGGAGGAGAGAGGAATAAGGAACTTGTAGATAGAATGATAGGCCTAGCCGAAAAGAAGAAAAAGGACAGAAACACAGGATAAATTTGGGAGGACCTGGGTCAATACCCAACAGCCCAGAACTTTGTTCAAAAGGGCTTTTTATAACAATGCCAAGGGAGGAGGCAAAAGACCTCCCCCTGCTAGGTACAACCAAGTGTAGACCCTTCCAAACACCTGGTACCCAGGCCCGTGGTCCCACCATCCTCTCATACTGCTGGTAAAGCAACCTCAGATCTCACTAGGAAACCTTTTGGGCTCCCACATCCTTCTACATATCTTAGGAATTTCAAGGTGTCGACGACAGTGTGTTAGACCACATGAACACTGTGATGTTTGGGGCTATCTGAGTGGAGGCCTGCCATGTAGGTGAGGGGTCCCTCTAGGCTTGTGGCCCTGGGATGCCCCACAGTCACACCCACAGAGCATCCCAGACTGCATCCTCCTAGCACAGAATTCAGAAAGTCCAGAGTGCTACACTGAAAGGTTCTCTGTGGAGGGCCTGTTAGTGTCAGGCTGTTTTCTAGATGCTGCAAGTGCAATCGGGAGAGAAACACAGCTTAGTTTCTACTGACAGAGTTAAGAACTGAAAAGGCGTGATGGCTTGCAACCACCTGTAACTTCAGTTCCAGGGGTCTAATGTCCCCTTTTGTCCTGCACAGGCACTAGGCACACATGTGGTGTACATACATACATGCAGACAAACATCCATACACATAAAAATTAAAATAAAAGAAAAAAAGAAAAACAGATTCAGAGAAAGTCAGAATATGGATAAAATGAAAACCTGGGGTGGAGGTTAAGTGATGTCTGTGCTTCAATTTTGTGCCACGTTTTCTGGTAACCAAAGCAAAACACACACGCACACACTCACATGAATATACATGCTTACACAACATACACACGCACACGCACACACACACGCATGCATGCATGCAGTTTCAATTCTTATTATCAAAAGGAGTACACACCTGTGTCCTAGGAGCAAAAATGGATGTCGTGGCAGATCTACTTCCTTTGATAATAAATGAGATGGAAACTGTGGGGAAAAACTCTAAGCGTAAGCCACTGCGGTGCGCAAGCTCTTAGCATCAGAATGTTCTCTCCCAGAAGAACACAGTTGCATCGTAACAAGTGGAGGCCAGAAATCACCGGCTGCTGCTCCTCTCAGGCGCCATTCATTTTGTTTGTCTTGTATAAGGCGATTGTGTGTGTGTGTGTGTGTGTGTGTGTGTGTGTGTGTGTGTGTGTGTGTTGTCATATTCACAAGGCCATGCTGTGTCCACACCTGTGCATGGGCACGCAAAGACCAAATCAGCTTATCGGTTATCTTCTACGACTATCTGCCGTGTCACCTTGGGACAGTGCCCCTCACTAACCTGGAAGCTTTCATTTGGATTGGTCGGCTGGCCAACAACGTGTTGGGATTTGCCTGCCTTTGCTGCCCGGTGTTGGAGTTACAAGCACACTCCGCCATGCCTGGCTTTTTATGTGAGTGACGGGGATTTGAACTCGGGTTTTTGTGTGTAGAGCAAGCACTCCCATCCATTGAGCAATCCTTCAGCCTGCCACCTTGTTTGTGGGGACTGAGTTTTTCACGGGCCTGGAACTTGGTATGTAGGCTGCTCTGGCTGGCCAGCACGCTTCAAGGCTCTCCCTGTCTCCACCGCCTCAGTGCTGGGGTTCCAAGTGTGTGCTACCATGCTGGATAGTTTTCACATGGGTTCTGGGAATCAAACCCAGGTTTTCATGCTTGTGCAGCATTTATAGACTGGGCTGTCTCCCCAACCTTCCTCTTTCTTCTCTTTGTGTCTCTCTCTGCTGTTTCTTTTTTATCACAAAGCCGTTGGTTCGGAGGAAGCAATATTTATTCTCAGGTTCATGGAGAAAGGCTGTTCAACAATAGAGACCCCTGAGCAGAGGGGAGGCCTGAGCACAGACCCTGCATCTCTCTACCTGCCTGTGTGTCTGCTAAGCCGTGCCTGGCTGTATCTTTCCCACACACAGAAACACACCCGCCTTCCCCCACCCCCCAAAAAAAGATTTGTGTCTGTCTCAGAGACACAGTTTGATGGAAAACCTGACTAAAAGTAGCAGTTATAGTAATAGTCTTTTATCTAGATGGAAAAACAAACAAAAACCAAACACTTCATTAAAACAGGAGTGTCATAGGCTCTAAATAAAGTTGAAATAAATTAGCATTAGGAATACCTTCCACATTATTTTTTCTGTTTGTAATTTAAATTATTTACATTTAATTTAAATTACTACATGAGAAAGAATCTAAATTATACACACTAATGGAGTATATACTGAGTAAGATTTCCATGCGTGTATACATCATATGGGCAAATCAGGGAGATGTGTCTGTTTCCACAAACGTC
This sequence comes from Peromyscus eremicus, assembly GCF_949786415.1. NCBI lineage: Eukaryota > Metazoa > Chordata > Mammalia > Rodentia > Cricetidae > Peromyscus > Peromyscus eremicus. Next base: position 137,515,443 of record NC_081418.1, on the reverse strand, counting down.
CATCATTTCTTCATGGTAAAAGCATTCAAAATCCTTTCACCCAAATTTGTGCAACACACTGTGTGGTGTAGTTATCTATAGTTACTCTGTGCCAGGATATGACGGGTTCCTAATTTAAAGGCATGTATGTGTTTGTGTGTGTATTTGTGTGTATGTTTATATGTCTGTCTCTGTGTGCGACTATATGTCTGTGTGTATGTGTACATGCGTGTGTATATATGTGTATCTGTGTGTCTACGTGTGTGAGTGTACATGTCTATATGGGTATATGTGTGTCTCTGTGTGTATGAATATGTCTGTGTGTTTGTGTATGTGTGTGTGAGTTTGTCAGTGTGCATGTACATCTGTATGTGTATATTTTCAATGCTGGTGACAGAATCCACAGCCTCCCGAATGCTAGGCAAATGCTCTACCTCTGAGCTACATACACAGCCACAGAACTTCCTAATAAGCGTTATTTTATTTCAATAATAAAGCGTTATTTTGTTTGGGACAAGATCTCACAATGTATCCTAGGCTGGCCCTGAACTTGCAATCTCCCTGCTTCAGCCTCCCAAGGGTGCAGATCACAGGCCTGAAACCCCACGCCCTGTGAAGCTTCCTTTAAACAATGAACCTGTAAGCTCCCTCAGTCCTCCGTTCCAGGTTCTGTTCCAGGTTCTTCTCTTCCAGCCGTTAACCTGCAGAGACTGTTTGGATCCAGAGGGGAGAAACTGAATGTTTCCAACAGGGGTGATGCTAGTTCCCGAATGTGGTCCCATGCACTTGCCTCGGGAAAAGACATGGCTGAGCTCTCCCCATCGGCCCTGCTAGAGGCAGTAACTGCTGTGAGCCCCTCACAGACCCCTGCTTGGGTGTGCAGACATTGCTAATGAGGGAAGAGCTGGCTGCCGGCTTTCCAGGCCCCAGACTGTAAATATGACTGCCCACACAGGCTGGATCTAGGCCGAGCTCCAACACAGTAGTGTCTGTTTGGAGCACACTTTAAATGTGGTCTCTGAGACTCTGAGCTGTGGCGTGTGTGGTCGTATCTCTTTCTTTTTTTCTTTCCACCACCAGGTAACTGGAAACTGCTCTACAGTGTCTTGCGTCACGTCCATGTGAGCGAGGCAAGGATCTGAGGGCCTGCTCACTCACACCCACCTCAGCTGAATTCGTATCTGTATCTTAGAAGTGATAAAGAACTGTGTGTGTGTGTGTGTGTGCGCGCGCGCGCATGTGTGCATGCCTCTGTGTGTGTGCCTCTGTGTGTGTGTGCCTCTGTGTGTATATGTGTGCATGCCTCTGTGTGTGTGCCTCTGTGTGTGTGTGCCTCTGTGTGTATATGTGTGCATGCCTCTGTGTGTATATGTGTGCTTGCCTCTGTGTGTGTGTGTGTGTGTGCGTGTGCCTCTGTGTGTGTGTCTCTGTGTGTATATGTGTGCATGCCTCTGTGTGTGTGTGCCTCTGTGTGTGTGTGCCTCTCTGTGTGCTTGCCTCTGTGTGTGTGTGTGTGTGTGTGTGTGTGTGTGTGTGTGTGTGTCCGTCCTTTAGTCTTCTCGCCTTTCTGGACACAGCCTCGAATTCATCTCCTCCTTTGGGAACCTTGGCAGGTCAGTCAGGTTCTTTGAACTGTAGAAGTCAACACCACATTGATGACCAGTCCCCTGGGGCTTCCATCCATTCTGACCATTCAAAGTCAGCCCGGAGGTCTGCCATGCCTTATCAGTTCATCTGTCAGCACCGTGGTCTGCTTTCGGGCATCCCTACGGAGTACTCTCACGGTTTGTCATCTTTCTCCCGCACTGGTTCCCAAATCTTGGCAGGTTGGCCCAGGATCTTTCCTTCCGTTTCTCTCGGCCTTCCTGTAACCCGAGTCTTCCTGGTTGTCTACCTCACTGGCTGCTAAGCCTGCTAACTTTCTGTGCTACCGGCCTCTCTTTTCCGTTCCACCTAAACCTTTCCTGTGGTCTCCTCCTTCTTTTCTAATGCTCCTCAACTTAGGATGGGGTGGCATCCCATCTGTAGCATGAATTGTTAGACGGTCTTATTAATAAAAACAAACCTGGAGCCAGTTATTGGGGTGAATGCTGGAAGATTAGAGAAGAAGAACAAGCCACAGCCACCTCACCTTGCCAATTCCTCAGCTGATCCTGTTTCCTCAGACTGGAAGCCTCTGAGTCCTCATCCAAATGGATCTCAGCGAACTGCTGCTCAAAGCCTAAAAGCTTAACCAGGCTCTAGTTCCTGGTCCTCACGCCTTAAATACCTTTCTGCTTCCTGCCATCACTTCCTGGGATTAAAGGTTCACTGTTACCACGCCTAGCTGTTTCCAGTGTGGCTTTGAACTCACAGAGATCTAGATGGATCTCTGTCTCTGGAATGCTAGGATGAAAGGTGTGTGTGCCACCATTTTCTGGCTTCTATATCTAGTGGCTGTTCTGTTCCCTGACCCCAGATAAGTTTATTAGGGTGCACAATATTTTGGGGAACACAATATCACCACACCCATCAGTCCATAAAAAGTTGAAAACATCATGTCCAAAATGCCTTTAGCATGCCTAGCCTGCTTACACTTGCTTAGAGCATTCATGTGACCTACAGTTGAGCAAAAACATCTAACACAAAGCCCATTTCATACTAAGGTATTGATTATCTCATGGAATTTACCGAACAGCTAGATCTGTGGAGAAATGCCTTCAATATAGTATGCATTAGATTAAAAATTAATATCATTTACCTTTGTGGCCACAGGCCAGAGTGGGAGCTGCAACTCTGGACTACAACCCGACAGCATGCAGTTTCTACCGCATGCGCATCACTTTCACGCCGTGAATGCTGAAAGATCATAAACTGGAACATTGGACGTTGGAGTCCACCTGAATAATACTTAGAACTCAAACATTTCCTCTGAGTCAGGGCATCCCAACTTGACCATGCCTGCCCTTGGGGCCAGGTCACTGTCACTGGGGAGAACTGTCCAATGTGCTATAGGATTCCAGTATTTCTGGCCTCTACTCACAGCATGCTAGCAATGTGCCACCCATGGTTGTGACATTCAAAAATGCTTCCACACTTTGCCAAATGTGGTCTGTGAACCCCTAAGAATAATTGCTCTCTGTGTTGTGGGCTTTGGCCTTTATTATTTGAGGTTTAGAATTTTGTTCTCTCTAAATATTTACTGATTTCTATAGTTTTTCTTTAATACAATGAGTTCATTAGAAATGCTTTAAACTTAAAATGTAATGTTTTCTCGTGTGTGTGTGTGTGTGTGTGTGTGTGTGTGTGTGTGTGTGTGTTGTGATGTGTATGAGAGCAGGCATGCACCCAATACCATGGTGCACAGAAGACAACTCTCAGGCATTAGTTCTTTAGAAATAACATTATTCTTTAGACGATGGCTGTATCAGGTGAAAATGAGTGCCACCATGTCTCAGCACGTGGCTCACGTTGCCCAGGACGTCCACTGCCTTGGCTGCGTTTGAGAATCCTGTCATCAGTCTCATTACTGCGCTCTTTTAAAGGAAATCCACATCTTTCTCTGATTGCTTTTCCACCTCCCCTGGTTACTTTGAAGGTCTTCTGTAGGGATTGTTGGTTTAGTTTTGCCTTTTACAAGGTTTTCTATGACATTACCTAGTACTAATTTCATCTTTATTTATATGCCTTAAGACTCACTTCCTACCTCTGAAGACTCATTTCTATCATAAGTTCTGGAAAATTCTCAGGCATTTTCTCTCCTGTTATCTCCCCACCCACCTTCCCTTCTCTTCATGTTCACCTGACATTCCTATGAGTCATATGTTTACTGCTGTTCTGTAATCCTCCATCTTGTTTTTTATACTGTCTTCTTGTGTCTCTCTACTCTATGTTGGGTACTTTTCTCAAATCTGCTGGTTCTTAAACTCTGATGTCAGTTCTTTTATTAAGATCTGTTTCTTTATTCAAATCTGCCTGGTCTTTTTTCTCTCCCCCATTTCTTCTCATGATATTTTCATATATATAATTAGGTATAAAAATAAAGAATTATATATACATATAATTATTTCTTTTAAAAAATGCTAATATGTAGTACCTCTCCACTCGCTATGCTTTTTGAAGATGTCTAATGGTCTTCATCTACTGAGGTATCTGTGTTTGTTTGCAAGTGGTAACTATAAGACTATAAGTTGAGAATTGAGGCATGTCTGATTTGGTCATCCTCAGGAACTACATTGAGTTGTGTCCCACCAGACCACTGCATGGGTCTTTGTTGCTCATCCTTCTGCCTAGCTCCCAGCAATTTCTCTCTCTACAGTGTCTTCCATGGATTTTACAGACATCAGAACTGCTGCGGGCCACAGGAATATATTATAAAAACTCAGCTGGTTATGGCAAAGTCACTACCTGGAGGGATCAGGGAATTCCTCCAGAGGAAGCCAAATCCCAAGGAGTTTTTGGTGTTACTTGGCTTGTTATATATCAGCTGTATTCTGTTATGAAAGTCATGTGTGCCTTCACAGTTTTCCCAATTGACTTTTCCCCAAGAAGGGCTAACAGTGTGGACTGATCACTCTCTGGACATACACATTCCAGGTATTTGGAGAACAGCCTCAGGAAAGGCTTTCTCTGGAATCAGATATCTCCCTTGGCCACTTTCAAGGACTAGCAGTAATAACAGTCCATATGCAAGTCTCCTGATTTAAGGTAAATTCCACAAGGAGACACCACCTAGGTCAGGTGGACGTTAAGTAATAGCTTTACACAATTCAGCTCGGACCCTCCTTTCTTTCAGCCTTACTAACTTTATAGACCGCTAACTCCTTACCTAACCACTTCTAGGAATATTTAGATAACCTTCTGCGCTGACAGCTATGCTCAGCCAGAACCCCAGTTCAAGCCTCCCTGTAATTATCATCATTAACAGCATCCGGCCAGGTCCATCCCCAGATGGAGGAGAATACTTTATCAGAGATACCCTCTGTATTCTCTAAGAACAGACTTAGCCATCCAGGCTACCTGTTTGAGAAGGCCTGGCGGATGTGCCAATTAAGCCTTACTTCCTCCTTTCCCAAACCTTACCTCCAGTTCCAGATCTCCCTTTAGCTATCACCAGAGGCATCTAGCTGTACACAGGTTACCTAGCGACTGAGCACACTTTCCCCCACCCTGCAGAAAAACGGCAGATAGCTTGGACAGATAGGAGCCACAGGAAAAAAGAAGACAGTTTTATTTTCTCCCATTGACCTAGCAACTTATAGATTCTTAACATTTTCTACCAATCACGTTTAAGATTATAGTTGAGCACATAAGATCCCTCTTCCTAGATATTACCTGAATTTAGCCTTTAGTTAATTCATTTCCCCATTGGTCACTTCCTTTGGGGTTGCAAATGATAATTAACGGTTATTGCCTCTCAATGTGATTCTTATCACCCCTCCATTTGACCCTGGAAGCCTGGATTTATATACCAGGACTTCCAGGGCACGGAAGGTCAGAGAAGAGAAAAGAGAATGGAAGAACTAGACGGGTAAGAACTTGAGAGGAACAAACTGAGATGGGGAAGAACTAGATTGAAGGGCTAGAAGAGAGTACTAGAGGAATGAGATGGAAGATGAGGAAGAGCCAGATGAGGAAGAACAAGATGAGGAAGAACGAGATGAGGAGAGAGAAGAAGATGGGAGAAAAGATGATATGGGAAGGAACAAGATGGATGAGAACCTAGAAGGGGCAGAACTAGATGAGGGAATTAAGATAGAACCTAGAGGGGACCGCAGACAAGTGTAGAGAGAAATCAGGCTAGAAATGAGCTAAATACGAGAGCAGAATATAAGCTTGTAACTGACTTAGAAGAATAAAGTGTATGGACTAAGGAGTTTCGTGTACATAGATTCATTTCTTCTCATCAAAGATTAATTATCAGCTGGTTGTAGATTCTTCCCGGACCCTGGGAGGGGACTGTTGAGGGGCTGGACCCCCATAGTCCCTGATACAGAACTCCTGGACCACTCAGGCAAAGTCACTGCAAACTGCCGGCATACAGGAAGGTGGTTGGGTGGGAATGAGGATTTAGGGATATTTCTATTCACAGCTAAGCTCAACACACAGGCATCCTTGATGTCTCCCTTGGTGGGTAAGAAGAGAGTTTCCTTCTACACTTTTGCCTGGCTTTATGTGAAAGCTTAAACCATGACTCTCTGCCCCACGTAGACCCAAGGCCTCATGTTAAATGCCCTTGTGGATTAAACACCTCAGTCTGATATTGGAATACAATTTGTCTGCCATGAGTGACACCATGAACTCCATCTTAGCAAAATGCCTTCAGAAATTCAACTGAAAATTTGAAAATGTAAAATCCTAAAAACCTAAAACTCAACCCTATTAATTTCTCCCTAAAACCCAAAGTTGCCTCACATCTCTTCATTCTCTGGCTGTTCTCATTTCAATTCCTTGTCAAATCTTTCTGTGGTGCTTGTGAGGCAACATTTGGATTTAGAAAAAAATTGCAGGTTTTTATGCACTCCTGAAGTTTTGAAATAGGACGGTTTTCAGGTTGTCAGGCTTGCCATATTGTGGGAAACGGGGACCCTCCATTTAGACATAAATATCCAAGAGTAATCGGGCCTGAAACTCAAAGGTAAGCTCTTTAACATGGCTGTTCTGGTGGACTGGGCTGTAGCTCAATGGGAGAGCACTTGCCTGGCCTGCAGGAGGCCTTGAGTTTGATCCTTAGCATCTGAAGAGGTAAAAACAAATACTAACAACAAGCCGGAGTGATGCCTGTCTACCTGTCCCATTTCCATCCGTCCATTTTGCATACTTCACATTCTTACCACACAGATAACTTGTATTTCTACCACCTTCTGCAGCTGTGAGACTCAGGCTATGTTGAGCACCTGATGGTTGGGCCTTCTTTATTTTCACAAACTTCCATTCTCCAACCAAAGCAAATGTCAAATATTGGCCTCTCTGTGAAGCCCTTCCAGCATCCCAAAATACAATGAAGCCAGCGTGTGCTCACAATGAGTTTGAACAGACTCTTTTGATAGCACTTGCCACACAGAATACAGTCTTTATTTTTAGACTCTCCTAGACTTAGGTCTTTGCACAGATGGAAGCAAGATTCCATTCATCACCTCCAATATACAGCGGTCTTTGGCACATTGTAGTCAGTCATAAATTCTATGGCAATTGCCTGGAATTGTGGGACCACTCAACTCTGGCCCAGAGAGATACAGTTTGAGAGCATAACTTTGAGTGTTATGAGCAGTCATAATGTTCATGGATTTCACAAAGCTTCGGACAGTGTGCTGGTTAGGTCACAGTACAGATCAAAGAGACTGAAGGTTTGCATTTGATCTTAGCCCTGATTCATAACATCATTCCATTGTTTCTGTATCTCACTGAGGAGGAGCTTATGGTTTAAAACAAACAGCATAAGCACTGGTTGGGTGATGTGTGGTGATCGGCAGGTGATGGATAGACAGGAAGATATGTGGCTGATGGGCAGATGGATAGATGGATGCATGATGGATGGATGCATGGATGGATGGATACATGGATAGATGCATGGATAGATGGATGGATGGCTAAATGGATGGACAGATAGATGAGTGGTTAGAAACACTAACACACAGGTTTATTGTCTCACCAATGGCCACTCCACAGCACACACAGTGACTGGTATGGAGCAATTGCCCAGTGGACTCTTGAATGAGCATGGCCCCACCGCTGGATCAGGGCCTGGATTACATCTGACTCATTTTTACTTGATCTGTAATCATATGCAGTGAGGGATAGCTAAACGAATGAATGTAAGTAGGTGGAGACTAAATACAAAATAAAAATCTCAGATATATATAGAGAAAGCCTGGGAGTGGTGGTGTATGTCTTTAATACCTGCATTCAGAAGGCAGGGGCAGGAAGATCTCTGTGAGTTCAAGGCCAGCCTGATCTGCATAGTGAGACAATGTCTCAAAAACAAAATACAGTCAGAGAAAAAGAAATCAAGCATAATCATTTGAGATGAAAATTAAGAATTCATTATTTTAAGTTTTATCCTATCTGTGCACTTTATCCATTCATCCATCCATCTATGCACACACACACACACACACACACACACACACACACACACACACACACAATTTATGATTCATTTGATCAAGATAAACTTACTAACCATCTATTTGAGCCAAGCCCTGTGCACTGTGTTTAAGAAAAGCTCTGTGATTCTTCAAGTGTATAATGATATCACTGATGTGCTGGGAGCTAGTATCTCCCAAATTTTTCATTCTGTGATTAATTCATTCATTCACTTATTCACTCAGTATATACCTTTGAGCACACCTCTGTGAGATACCATCCATTCATTACTTCTCCCCCTCTCCCCATAGGCTGATGTACAGCTTTAATCCAACATGACTTTTCATACTTCATTTGTCAATTAAAGACAACTGGTATACATGACAGAAATACAGGTAGAATGCTCCTACAGTATCCAATGAAACCGTCATTACTTCTTTGACTTTTGCCCATTCATTTTTCTTGCCCATTCATTCAATAGAGCATTCTCCACAAAGATAGGGCTTAAGTAGGGTGTTTGCTTCCAGAGCACCTAAGTGATGGTCGTGGTAGGGTTCAGGCAACAGGCAGATCAAGATATCAAGTTTAAAAATTACGAAACAATGAGACAAAAACGGAGGTGGGCAGGCAGAAGATGGCAGATGCCTTCTCTATGCTGAAAAAGGTTTTACCTTCAGACAAAGAGCTCTTAAGTAAATGGGGTCTGGCCTGAAGAATTGTTCCCTACCTGGGGTCTTTCAACATGAGTGTGTGACCTGGCCTGGGGCAATGATGCAAGGGTCTTGGGGAGAACAGAGCCAGAAGGATGAGCCCCTCACCCCCACTCTGAGGCCTCGCTGACTTTTCACAGAGTGTCAGCAGGATGTCGTTCCCTACCCTGTGGCCCAATCTGACCTGCCTGAGCTGGCTTCTGGGAGGGCAAATATCTGCCTTCAAGCCACTCAAAGGAAACGCCTGCTCTACCTCCATTGGTCGGGAACTTTGACTCACTGGTGACCTGGTTTTGAACTAGTGACCTGGAGGTGAATGGCTCTGTATCTCATTACTAATTCCCCATAGCCACCCGCTTCCTCCTCCCATCAGGCGCAGGAAGGTCTGGTAAGGGTGAGGGCAGAAGTCCAGCCAGGGGCTCTGAACCCATCAGCAGAGCTCCTGCCCCAGCTTTGGCCTTGCCATCTGGCCTCCTGACATGTCCCCAGCCTTTAGGCCAGCCTGATGGAACAGGTTTTGGAAGAGGCCAAGGTCACCCTGGGCCTGACCTCCACAGATGGATTCAGCCAGAGACTCCACCTGTGGTCCATCTTGCATGTGAATGCTCAGGGTCCACACACACTCCTCCCCCACAGAGAATGAAGCCAGTTAAAATCTAGACCTCAACCAGGTGGGACCTAACTAGATCTAGAAACTGTAGCGCCCTCCCCCATACACTATAACTTGACTCTCCCTTTACTCTACTCTGTTCCTGTCTGAACCCCAGTTTTCTCGATGTCAGTCTTGTGTCTTGATACTCTTCTCCGGTAAGAGACCATTGCCATATATCTGAGATTAGTGTTCAGCGGAGACAACATCCATCCAAGAATCAGGACAAATACTGAGAAGAAAAAGATTTGGGAACACTCCAGGAGATGTCTTCTCTCTCCCTTTCTAGCTAGGAATGCTCAAAATGAACCCATACAATGGTGCAGCAGATCAAGGCCCAGAACGCTCAGGGAAGCCCAAATCTTAGATAAAACCTGGCCTTTCTAAGCCACAGACTCCAGGAGAAACAGGCTGGAGCTGTTGGAGGGTGTGTGGTGATGGTCAGGATGTCAGATACACAGAGTTTGGATTTTGAATTTCGGAGTTTGGGCTCTGAAGTAGTAAGCTTTCACACAGCAACAGGCAAGCACTCTGCAGTTGAATTGCATTACCCAACTATAGACACACTAAACTCTTACTCAATGGAGTCCAGATCCTCTGTGCTAGCTATTACTACCTCAAGTTGGCACGGAAGACATGATCATTCCAAAGAAACGGTCTTTTGGGACAGGGATGTGAACATGCCTAGCCTTTTCTTAGCAGTCTCGCCTTGTGTGTATTTCTGTACAGGAGAACTGCACTTTCACACACCAATAGTCCCTTCCTAGGACCACTTCCTCTTCTACCCTGAGAATTCCTCCAAACTGGGAGCCTCCTTCATATGTTGCATTCTCTCATTGATGACTAAGGACATGATCAAAAAACGATATGAGTGCAGAGAGCCTGAAAAGTGAACTTTTATTCCATGTCTCTTTGGATTTATTGTAGAATTCATAGCACTTAGATCTAATAAGACAAGACACAGGCGTGGGGGAATCCGGTGTGAAACATTAAAATCACAGTTTACTGCCAATCATGATGGTGTTCAGTTGTAATCCTGACTACTCTACTTGACTGAGAAAGGGGAGCCACAAGTTCTAGGCCTGCCTGGAGTACTTCAGCAAGTTCAAGACCAACCTTGGCATTAGTGAGACCTTATTTCAAAATAAAAATAAGAACTGAGCACTAGGCACAGTGGCTTACCTCTGCACTTCCACATTTGGGACACTGAGGCAAGAGACTGGCCATGAGTTTGAGGCCAGCCTGGGCTATAGAATAAGACCCTGCCCCCCCCCCCAAAAGACAATGGTATAAAAATGTAAAAGAATTGAGGATGTATCACTCAGTGGTAGGACACTTGCCCAGCATGTACAAAGCTTTGGGTTTAATATCCAGTGTCATTTATTTTTTCAAATTTTACCAAAATAGAGTAATATTAAGGAGTAATATTCTGGTGTGTGTGTGGGGGGGGGTGGTATCCTGTGGTGTCTAGGAGCTTCAGTTTGCTGTGGCTTAGACAGTTGATCCATCACAGTATGCTTTGCCCTCTTGAGCTGGTGACTTCATCTTCTGGAGCCTCAAAGTACCCATCTTTAAATTGAGGGCTAACCACAGTATGTACTCCTAAGAGATTTTTGTTTGTTTCTTTTTTAAAGTGAAGTGCTTGGAATGGCATCTGGCGTGTCACATATATTCATGAACCACTGTGACCAAAATTAGGACACGGGCCCCCAGCCCAGTCTTCGGTGGGATACAGTACGTGCATATTCTCCACTGCAGCCAGGATGCTTCTGGATCTGGAAACAGCTTCAGTGGGCACCTGTAAGAGTGAGTGTGGGTAGTCTGGTTGCAGGAAGCGAAGCTCATGAAGAGGGAAAAGGGGAGAACAGAAAAGAGGAAAGGCTCTGTTCAGAGCAATTCCTTCAACTTCTACCACTCGTGTGGACTTGGGGAGGGGAGACACTGGGACAGTTTGGACGCCATTTTGACCACTAGAGGTCAGTGGAATGTTTTCTAAACTCAGCTGATCCTTGAGGGAACTATAGGGAGAATTGTCCATAGCATCACCCACAACAGCATCCCTTGGAGGATCCAAGTTTATTTTGTTTTGTTCAGGAGCCCAAGTCATCCACCCTTCTCTAGACCCTTCTCTTAGAAGGTAGCATTTACAAGGCAGTGCTCTAGGCCAGTGATGGGGGGAAAATGACGGGAGACACCACTTTCCAAAGCTGAATGGCCCAGATGTTCAAGACTGTCAGTGATCCCTTTATTTCTGACAAATACTGTCTAAGATCCTTAAGATCCTACTCACTTGCAGCCTTCCGTCTGGGACGTCCTGTGGTTTAAGCATCTGTACCCATCTTTGCTCCTTCTCTTCATCACATACAGATCTGTGAGACTTCCTCCTGTTTTCCAAGGTCAGCATTGAACACTATAGTGGAATCCTATATATTTACTGCTATTTCACATCATTTCCTAGACACTGCCCCAAATGAAGACTGTTTTGTTTTTGTGGCTCACCTTCTATCCCATGAACACCTAAAGGACTTGAGTTATGATTCTCCCTGTTTGTATGGTCATAGATCTTGGTCCAAATATGGTGATGATAGTGACATATTTGCTGAATAAACTGCAGGGGGAATGAGTGAGTGTGGCCATTATTCAAGCTCATCATATAGCTTTCATCACAGACAGCTGCACCCTCTGGTAAAGGGAAACTTCTGAGCATAGTGAAAGAGTTCTCTCTTTATACCTCCCAAGGCAAGCCAGTCTAGCCTCTGCATTGGGGCTACCTGAACCCTACTATCCCGAGTCGCTAAAAGTTGCCCAAGGCTGGTCATGTTGTCCTCTTTTCAGGCATATGATGTGATTGCATTTTTTCTAACCACTTTGTTATGAGAGATCATCTCATGACTTGAAAAACTTGGAGAAATTCAAAGGGACTCACTTTATCTTAGTGCAGTAGAGCATATGGATCACTGCCCTTTGACCCAAGAATGAGTGTTATCAGCCCCATATTGTACCAAACGAGGTAGACAAATCAAGAACTAGAGGAGCATTTCTCAAGCTGTGGGTCATGAATGCCCCTTTCACAGGAGCCACCTAAGACCATCTGCGTATTAGATATTTACATTATGATTCACAACAGTAGCAAAATTACAGTTTTGGAGTAGCAATGAAAATAATTTTATAGTTGAAGGTCACCACAACATGAGGAACTGTGTTAATGGGGTTGAAGTATTAGGAAGATTGAGAATGACTGAACTAGAGTTATATGGGGCAACTTACCAAAGACCACACAGCTATTTGGTAGCAAAAACAATAGAAGGGTTTCTGGTGATGGGTTTCTTCCTCACCGTTGTATCATGTTCTAAAAGCTGACCCTAGATGAGACGGGCTGGTTCTTGGGAGCCCAAGCCAGAAACTAGAGCTCTCTCTCTCTCTCTCTCTCTCTCTCTCTCTCTCTCTCTCTCTCTCTCTGTCTCTCTCTCTCTCTCTCCTCTCTCTCTCTGTCTCTCTCTGTCTCTCCTCTCTCTCTCTGTCTCTCTCTGTCTCTCTCTCTCTCCTCTCTCTCTCTGTCTCTCTCTCTCCTCTCTCTCTCTGTCTCTCTCTCTGTCTCTCTCTGTCTCTCTCTCTGTCTCTCTGTCTCTCTCTATCTCTCTCTGTCTCTCTGTCTCTCTCTCTCTGTCTGTCTCTCTCTCTCTGTCTGTCTCTCTCTCTCTCTCTGTCTTGCATATTAAGTAACCCAGGTGATGAGCAGCTGCTGAGGAATGAATATGTCAAGTTTCTACATTATAATAAGAAAAAGGAATAGGAATGGCGGGTAATGCCGGACACAAGCCTTGTTTGATCCAAGCACTCCAGAAGCAGAGGAAGGTGGATCTCTGTGAGTTCAAGGCCAGACTGGTCTACGTAGCGAGTGCCAGTCTAACGTGGGCTACACAGTAAAACCGTGTCTAAAAAATAATTTTTCAGTAAAATCCTGTCTAAAAAATAATTTTTCAGTAAAACCCTGTCTAAAAAATAATTTTTAAAAAGAAAGAAAAGAAGGAAGGATGAATGATAGGCCCAGGTCACCAGAAGAGAGACCAGATGGGAAGCTAGGTAAAGGAAAATAACTCTCCAGAAACTATCTGACCTTGACTCAGCCCCTAGGTCCAGCACCATCACTACCCTCTGCCTTGAGTTTCTCCAACTTCCAGCCCCACGCTGCACCTACCAAATCAGACAACTCAAGAATCAAAAGTGCAAGCCACTCATCCAAGACACACAAGTGTTTAGCAGCCTTTGACTTCCCCCAAGTCTTTCGAGCACCTTGAAAGGCTTTGACCCCCTGTATTAGCATGTAGGGTGCCAAAGTAACCTCCTCACACGAGAGCTAACAGCTGCACAGCTTGGATGGTGAAGCAAACAGCGACATGACAGGCAGATCTCCAAGAAAATGAATGGCTTTCAGAGCAAAGATCAGGAAAAGATGAGCGTAGACCAGTCTGGCCTTGAACTCACTCGTAGCTCTGCAGGGATGGAGAGCCGGGGCAGGAGAGTGTGAAAAGATGCTTCGAGGCCAGGCATCTCAGCAGCTGTTCTGGGCAGCTCCTCCAAGACAGTCTAGCTTCCTTCCATTTCTCTCTGAAAGTTTAGCATCTTCTACAGAAAGATTTGCAACGAGGCTTCACTCAGCCAGCCCTGTCTGAGCCAGGTATGAATAAATTGTCTTTTTCTATCTCCTCAAAAGGTCAGGTTCTGGAATTTCTTAGTTCTAAGATGACCTAAGTCACAGGAACCCTTTGATACCAGGGAATCAGATTCATTTTTGGGAATTCGTTTTTGTTTGTTTGTTTGTTTTGTTTTGTTTCTTTTTTGTTTTGTTTTGTTTTGTTTTTGTTTTTGTTTTTGAGACAGGGTGTCTTTGTGTAGCTTTGGAGCCTGTCCTGGATCTCGCTCTGTAGCCCAGGTTGGCCTTGAACTCAGAGATCCACCTGGCTCTGCCTCCCGAGAGCTGGGATTAAAGGTGTGCGCCGCTGCCGCTGCTGCTGCTGCTGCTGCCGCCGCCGCCGCCGCCGCCGCTGCCGCCGCCGCCGCCACCACCCGGCCCCTTTTTGGAAATTCTTATTCTCATTAATTAAAAAATTTAAGAATGGACTCCAATAGCGGTTCAAAGGCAATTTTATTAGAGTTTTAAATGGACTCCAATAGCGGTTCAAAGGCAATTTTATTAGAGTTTTAAAAACTGCCGGGGATGGCAGATCTGTAAATCCCAATAGCTCTCTGGAGAAGGAGAATGGAGGAGAGAAGAAGAGAGCTGTGTCATTTAAGCTGTCACAGAGGTCACACACATGGCAAACGAGCAGCCACATGGCAGTGAGGGAGACTTGAGAAAAAGAGCAAGGAAGCCCGAAATGCTGGGGAAACCGAAGCATGAGGAAAACATGCTTAGAAAAGAGACAGAGGAAGCTGGGCGGTGGTGGTGCACGCCTTTAATCCCAGTGCTCAGGAGGCAGAGGTAGGCAGATCTCTGTGAGTTTGAGGCCAGCCTGGTCTGCAGAGTGAGTTCCAGGACAGGCTCCAAAGCTACACAGAAAAACCCTGCCTCTAAAAACCAAAAAAGAGGGAGACAGAGGAGGAAAAGGAGAAGTTCCACTTCTCTGAATGACTCCGAAAAGCATTCAGACTTACAAAGCTTTGTAATTGCAGCCTGTAAGCTGTGGTGCTGGGGGATTCTGGGAAGGAAAATGAAAGTGTCATTAAAGGACTAATTATTCTGCCTAACTCTTAAGCATGACTTAGGATGAACCTGCCTTCCTTGGGGTGGTGTTCCCTTAGCCAAGTAATTGACCAGCCCAGCTCTAATGTTCAGTCTCTACCCAAGCCACAGATTCGATTCTCTTGTCTAGAAGGAGTTTTCTCTACTCCAACACTTTGCTATTGGGTGTGTGTGTGTGTGTGTGTGTGTGTGTGTGTGTGTGTGTGTGTGTGAAAGAGAGAGAGAGAGAGAGAGAGAGAGAGAGAGAGAGAGAGAGAGAGAGAGAGAGAGAGAGAATGAGTAAGTATATCAGTCCTCAGTTTTCATTTTGAAGCAGGGTCTTGTTCACCCTGCATGTGGCTGGACCAGGAGCTTCCGGGGGATTCCCATTTCTCCCTTCTATCTTGTCATGGGAACAGTGAGATTCCCAGCATATGGATGACATTGTCCAGCTTCCCATGGACTCTGGAGATCCAAAATCAAGTCCTTACGCTTGCAGAACAAGCATTTTACCCCCTGAGCCACCTCCAAGGCCACCCCTTGCGTTCTTATAGCTTATTATATTACCTTCATTGACTTCACAGCAAGCCCTAGGAGGTGGGTGGTATTGGCCCCCTACCTCACTGAAGTTCTGAAAGGCTCCCTGACTTGTTCCATTCTGTAATTGCCAATAAAACCTCAACCCAGAGGGTGTGACAGCAGCGAGCATGTGCACCTGGTATTAATACAGTCCCATCTTCCCACAAGGTATGCACGCATGGTGTTTCCATGAACACATGAGCAAGAGGAATGTGGGGAGAGGGGCAGGCAGCTAATTTCTTTGTATGTGGACTTGGAGAAACATTCCACGCTTAAGAAGCGTCCTGCTTCATATAACAATCATTTTTATTCAAACTTATGTATAGAGTCAGCGAAATGTCTCAGTGGGTAAAGGCAGTACCTGCTGCAAAGCCAGCTGACCTGAGGTGATTGTTGCTGTTGTTGTTGTTTTCGAGACAGGGTTTCTCTGTGTAGCTTTGGAGTCTGTCCTGGATCTCACTCTGTAGACCAGGCTGGCCTCGAACTCACAGACATCTGCCTGTCTCTGCCTCCCGAGTGCTGGGATTAAAGGAGTGCGCCTCTACCACCCAGCCTGTGTTTGATCCCTGGGACCAACATGATGGAAGGAGAGAATTGACTCCTCTCCTGCAGATGTCTTCCGACCTTCATATCAGGCATGCTCCAAGGCTGAGGATGCAGCTTGATGATGAAGCAAGGGCCGAGCATGCACTAGGCCCTGAGTGACATCCTCAGCATCCCCAAATAAAATAAGATACTCAATGTTTTTTAATCTATTTATTTTACATCCCAGCTGCAGCCTCTCCTCCCCCATCCTGTCCTCCCAGTCCCTCTCCCTCACTGTACCCCCAATTCCCTCCTCTTCTGTCTCCATCCAGGAAAGAGCAGGTCTCCTATGGACACTCATATTTTTTTTTTCTTGCCAAAATGAAGACCAGAGAAGAAACAGAACACAAATGCAATGGATGGATCACTGCTCATCTTTCATTCACTCATGCATGCATGTATTTCCTGTGCATGCAGCCCTGTCTAGTGGCTCTCAGAGCCCTACTCTGGGATCTGTCTCCCAGTGATGCGGACTGACAGTGTGGAGCACAGCCTCATCCAGGCCTCCCAGTACCTGGCTAATCTCCACTGCGGATGTAGCCTTTGCCCTGGCATTCAGCAGTGACAAGGAAAGAATGTGTTTTCCCTTTCTTCCCAGGCTCTACCTGGGCGTGGTGGACTCTGCTGTCACTAGAAGGCTTCTGTAAATAAAGCCTGCTTAATCTTCTTAGCCTGAAGGCTGTGTCAGCTCGGTCTGGGCAACAGGAAGACAGCTCGTGCCTTAGATTCCCCAAATTGTTGGAGGCGGTGGGTGAGCCCCATCACATCCCTTCAGCAGAAAGGCCTGCATTGGCTTGTCCACACATCTGGGCATGCTCTGTGAGACTGCTTCAACACATTGAGGGGCTTGAGCAAATACCCTGAATGCCAGGCAACTGGACAGCTTACAGGCTGTGACATCCCGTTTCCTTCCACTTGGCAGTTATCCAGGGCTCCCAAATGAAGTACCATGGGGCAACCCACAATATGGCTTATAGCCAGAGCTATATCTGGGGGAACGGAGTCTCCAAGCTTACACAACTAGCAAGTACCTCTAAGAAAAGCAACACAAAATAGCAGCCACACCCAGGCTCTTTAAAGGGGTCCAAGAAAACAGGAGAATTGAAACTTTACACTCATCAACATCATGAAAAAAAAAAAAAAAGCAAAACATCACCTTGTTTCCAGTTACTTTCTAAGCTTCTGTCGCCCAATTCCTTCAAGTTCCTGTCCGTTTTAGATGTTTCTACCACTCGGATGGGATCTTAGTTTGCTTTTATTGCTGTGATAAAACACCGTGACTAAAAGCAACTTGGAGAGAGAAGGGTTATTTCAGCTTATAGTTTATAGTCATCTTGAAAGGAAGTCAAGGCAGGAACCGATGCAGAAGCCATGGAGGAGTGCTGCTTACTGGCTTGCTCCCTTTGGCTTGATCAGCCTGCTTTCTTATAGAACCCAAGACCACCCACCCAGGGGTGGCTCAACTCCCAGTAAGCTGAGACCCTATATAAATTATTAATCAAGAAAATGCCCCACATACCTGCCTATAGGTCAATTTGATGGATGCATTTTCTCAATTGATGTGCCTCTCCCAAGACAGCTCTAGCTTGTACCAAGTGGACAAAGAAACCCAACAAGACAGAGGACATTTTCCAAGTCCTGTCTGATATGCTCAGCTTCTGTGGGGTGCCTCTGCTTGGGAGATGAATGCCAGCTCCTCTGAGCGACTGGGAACAAGAGTCATCAGGGATGCTGTTGTACTGATGGTCTGTGTATCAGTACTGACTCTGCTACACACAGACCACAGGGTCCATCAACAGAAAATACTGTTGTTCTCAGATTCTTCACTGTAGCTTCCCCATCTTAAATGACTTGCCATGGGTCTTCTTTGAGTAGCAAAGAAAGAAAGGGGGAGGGAGTAAGGGAAGGAGGGTAAAGGAAAGAAAAGGAAAGAAGAGGTTCTAAAATGACAGCTTTCAGACACCAAAGGCTGGAACTGCTTTGTCTGTGCCAAACTGCCTTTCTTTCTATACCCCTGTATCATCAACACAGCTATACTACACACAGTGTCGTGGTGCCTATTGCCACCTACGAGAGAATGCCTGTCACAGCAAGTTCAAGGTTGTTTCCCTTCACTAAAGTAGGACCAAATGCTCACAATTAGATCCCAGATAACTTCAGGATGCAGTGTCACCATGATCCCAATCCTCCTAAATCTTATCATTTAATGTGGATGCATTGGCCTGTTTATAAGTAACCTCATTTCTGCTTTTCACATGCATATCAGATAACTATCCCATAATAATGCTGTGGGGAATAAAAAAAGGTCACCCTGAAGTTCATCTACAAGCAACTATTCTACAACCTTGGGCATATTAGATAAGCACCCTGCCACTGAGCCACAGCCTTGGCCCCAGCAATTCTCTTTATTCTGTACTTTGGCTAGACATGGCTTCATGTAGTCTGGTTTCTGCTCTGACTCTGATTTCTCTTACTTTCCTTGGACCAGTAGCTTTCCAGGATCAATTCATCTCAGAGTCAATGGCAGGTTTGCACTGGGCAAGACCTACCTGATAAGCACATTGATGTCTTTGCTCTTGGTGTCTTTACTCTTGGTATGTACTCTAATGCATCATTGGCCAAAGAAAGCTATGAGGTGTAGATGTAACCAATGTTCTTATTAAATAAGAAACACAGAACCAATGCAAAGAAGAAAGCCAAGAGGTCAGAGCTAAGAGCTAAAACCTTACCCTTCCTCCTGCGGTGGTCCTACCTCTCCGAACCGAACTACTTTCTGTGTTTATATAGAGTTTCTGTTCTGCCTTCTCATTGGTTGTAAACCCAACCACATGACCACCTTGTTACAGCCTGTCTGTATAGGACTCCAGGTTTTCTATGATTGGTATTGAGATTAAAGGCATGTGTATCCAATACTGGCTGTATCCCTGAACATACAGAGACTTGCCTAGCTCTGCCTACCAAGTGCTGGGATTACAAGCGTACGCCACCAATGAGGCCAAGATCAAAGCCCAGCCCTGAAATGTATGCTCTGACCCCCAGAGGACTGAAGAGCAAGAACCTGCAATCTATCTACCGTCATAGACAATTAAAAGAGAGATGCCCTGACTGCTCCTAGGACTTTCAAAATAGGCCTCCAGTTAAGTTCAAAGATTCACGTTATTACAAATTCTTCCAAGTTACTCTCATTTCAAACACAAATTAATATATGCTGTATTTTTTTCCTTGAGATGGGGGTCTCATAATAGCCCAGGCTAGTCTCCAACTCACACTGTAGTTAAAGATGACTTTGAACTTGTGGCTTTCCTGTCTTTAACCTCCCAAGTTCTAGGATTACAAATATGTGCCTCCATGCTTGGTTTTATGCGGTGCTTGGGATAGAATCCAGGGTTTGTGTGTTCTGGGCAATGCTATAGAATATTTTCAAAGATTAGGAGGGAGACAGCAAGCACCAGCTAATACAAAAAGGGGATGTAAGCCAGCTTCAAAGAGAAAGAGAATGATAGAATAGAAAGTGGAGGATTGGAGGTGAATCTCTTGTAGCCCAGGCTGGCCTCAAACTCATTCTGTGGTGGAGGCTGGCTTTGAACTCCTGACCCTCTTGCTTTCATTGACCACTCAAGTGCTAAGACGACTGCATGTGGACCATGCCCAGCTGAAAACCACTTTGTGTATCGCTGCAAAGACGAATCTCTGAGATGTAAGCTGGAGGTCATTTCTACATCTCTAGGTTTCATCTCGCACTGAGAGACCCAGGCCTCGGCCAAATTGCAGGCATAGCAAAAAAACGCCTGAGCAGGAAGCCCCACCTCCTTACTGCCTCTGACATTTTGCCCTAGCTAACACCCCATAGGGAAGGGCCTATCAGGAGCCAGGAACACCACTGGAGAGGGCCAATCAGAAGCAGACAGACAACTCCGGGTGCTGAAGCTACAGTGTTGCAATTCCCTAGACCCAATAGAGCCAATCAGCTCAGTCCAGGTACTCCTAGCCAGGGCTTGAGCCAATCCCTGGTCTGTAACTGGGCAGTCTTGGAATTCCCCACGTCCCCACCTCCTTCTCTAGCCCTATAAAAACCCTCGCTCAGTGCTGCTGGCGGTCTCTCTCGAGCTTTATTGCTGCCTCAATTGGATAGAGAGGCCCGAGTTAACTCCTATTAAAGACTTGTTTTCTTCGTCTGATTCAGTCTCTTGGTGATCCTTTGGGGATCCATATTTGGGCACTAACCTCCTAGCACATGCCTCTACCTACAAAGGGTTGTTCCGGAAAATTCCAAGTCGCTGGGCATCAAGGAATGAGTGAGTTGGTTTGCATTCTTTCCAGCCAGTATGCTCTCATTAGGATCTTGGTTTTCTACCTGCATGGGGACCAGTTCTAACTGACTGTCAACCAGGACTAACTTTAGCCTGGGGAAAGGTCAGGAACACAGAAGACAGCAGCTTCAGTGTATTGACAGGGAGATAAAGAAACAAATGGTTAAAAAGGCGCATTGGCATTCTAAAGGAAGAACATCATTCTTACGCTGCCAGGGAACACATTCTTTTTTATTTTAAGACTGTTTTCTTATCAATTATTCTTTAAAAAATATTTTTGATGAGCATGTTGCAGCAACTATGCATTTTTAAACTCTAGAAAGAGTAGTAAAATGACTCAGAGATTACCTGTGTATAATGAAATCATGCACCGTTTCTAGTCTTTAAATTTCATTTTTTATTCTATTTCTTCTCTATCAAGCACATGTTACTTCTGTAACAAAAAAGAGTGAAATGAAGACTTGTACACTTGAAGCCTCACTTCCGGAAATGGTCATCCACCAGCAGCAACAGAGACGTGTGCTGCCAGTGTGCCTCAGCCGTGATTGCCTAGCACATGGGACTTGGGAACCTGCTAAAGCCCTGGACAAGTACCAAGCCCACATTTGTGTGCTTGCAATCAATGATGAGCCTATGTGTGTCAAGTTGGTTGGACTCTGTGTGCTGAACACCGAATCAACCTATTTAAAGCTGATGATGAGAAACTAGAAGAATGGGTAGATGCCTGAAAAACTGATCAAGAGGAGAAACCCCATAAAATGGTTGGTTGCAGTTATGTGGTGGTTATGGAGTATGACAAAAACTCCCAGGCCAAAGATGCCATCAACGAGAACCTCAAACGCAAGAAATGAACAAGTAAAGAATCAGGCTCATTGTAAGTTAAAAAAAATGGTTTTCCTCAATGCCAAGATATGAACTCCAGTGAGGAAAATGTATATAGACCCCTTATACAAGAGAGAGACTTGGCTATTGCCAACTCAGATGCTAGAGGAAGTCTGCTCCTCTTGGGTTTTGTGGAACCTCTTCCCAATCTCTCCAATTTCTTCCATTGTGCTTACCTCCCCTCAGTCTGCACAAAGCTTCAGTGTCAGAACCACAGGAGACAAGATGGTAGACTAGACACATGAGGTTTCTCAGACTAGACTTGTTGTGTGACACCATTCCTGGGGAGACAGAAAGAAATATCTATTTGTACCAGATAGGGAACCAACAACAGACCAAAATAAGGAGACCACAAAAATCAAACTTGTGGGTGACACCTCACAAAACCCCAGAGCTGTCTACATGACTTCCAAGCAGCTTGGCTTGTCTGAGCTTTTTCAGGCAGCTCAGCTTGTAAGAGAGTGTCTCCTCAGCAGTCATTATTATTTGTATAATCTTGGGAAGGGAGGAACCTTCTACATTTGGTCAGTTTCAGGGACTCCCTGAGACTTCTGGGTTGTTTACTTCTGGAGTCTCAAAGAGCTTCCCTAGAAGATGGAATGTTTCACCTCCCTTTAGGATTTCCTGAATTTTAACCATCTTCTTGGAGGAAATTGCTACTCAGCAAGACTGGGAGGCACTTATCTGCCATGTGCTGTTTTGGATCCTCCCAAAGTCATTTGTCAAGGCTTTAGACACCAAAGTGATAGTGTTTGGAGATGGGCCTTTAGGAGGTAACTAGGATTGAATAGGGTCATGTGAGTGAAACACCCATATCAGTAATTATTTTCTTGTAATAACAGACATCCTAGAAAGAAGAACATGGCAGTGTAGCCCTGTAATCCCAGCACTCAGTAGGCTGAAGTAGGAGGATGCTGCCCTAGAGGGCAGCCTGATGTAGTTTGCAAGACTTTGCCTCACAGGACCCTCCCTGCAACATAATTTGGCTACTGCAATCTAAGGAGACAGCCCTCATCAGAACCAAATCCTAATGAAATCTTGACCTTGAACTGCCAATCTTCAGATCTATGACAAAGAAGTCTCTATTGTACAACTTGGCCAGCTGATGGGTGTCACAGTATTGTTCCCTAAAGGCCCAGTGGTAAAAGCTTGATCCCTAGGGCATTGGAACTTTTGAGAGTTTGGACCTAGTGGAGGTCTGTAAATGACTGGAATGATATCTCCCCAAAGGGACTGTGGGACCCGGACCCTTCCTCACTCCTCTCCCTGCCCTTGCCCAGCTCACAATGTAAACAGGTTTTGCTACACCATGTATCCCTGCTGTGATGTGCTTGCCAAAGGCACAAACAGTGAGGCAAATCAGTCAGGACTGGACCCTTGAAATGTGGGAATCAAAAATAAATGCTTTTCTCTTTACAATGTGATTCTCTCAGGTATTTGGGTATGTCAGTAAGACACGACACAGTGAATCTTTTGTTACAGTCACTTGAGTTGACTAATACATCATCTGTACACTTAGGTCAATTTCTACTGTCCTTTTACATAATATAGAGCCTATTAGTCATTCAACTCAATCCATCCATTCTATTACTCATCCAGAAAAATGTGTGCTCTAATGGGTCAAACATTGGGGTATACACCAGGAAAGCGTGGTTTTAAGAAAAACCAACACTCTGTTTGCCCTCTCATAGCTGAAGTTCATTCAAAAGAGTAAGAGGATCAATAAGATGTTGATAATTATTAGAAGTTGGAGGTGTGGGTGTAGCTCAGGGGATAGAGTGATTCTCATAGCATGCGCAGAGCCCTGCATTTGCTTCCCAGCACTGCACAAGCAAGGCTTGGTGGCATGCACCAAAAATCCTAACACCGAAGTAGAGGTAGGAGGGTAAGAAGCTCAAGCTCATCCTCAGCCAGTCTACATGAGACCTTGTGGCTAAATATACATACATGGTACGTGGAGTTGAGTTTTTATTATGCTCCCTACTTTTTCAAATGTTAGAAATTTCCTGTAAGTGTTTTGGTTTGTTTGCTTGTTTTTGTTTAGTTGTTGTTGTTTGTTTTTTTCAGACAAGGTTTCTCTGTGTAATCCTGGCTGTCCTGGAACTCACTCTGTAGACCAGGCTAGCCTCCAACTCACAGAGATCCACCTGTCTCTCTGCCTCCCAAGTGCTGGGATTAAAGGGGGGTGCCCTCACTGCCCAGCTATAAGTTTATTGTTGTTTTTGTTTGGTTTGGGTTTTTTGTTTATTTTTCGGTAAATAGTATTACACAAGAAATACAAGCGTTTGGGGGCGGCGAGATCTGGACTTTGACAAGATGCCTCCTTTGGTAAGCGTACTTACAGTACCACCTGATAGCCTAAGTCTGACCCCTGAGACCCAAGTGTAAAAAGAAATCTCCAGGTTTGGTAGTACACATCTGGAATCCCAGCACTCCTACAGTGATCAGACAGGGAGGGACAAAGAATATCACAGAAGGTCATGGGCCAGCTAACTTAGGATAGCCACTCAGCAGAAACAATAAGAGAGACCCTGCCTCAACAAGGTAGAAGAGAACCAGCTTCCAAATTCTGTCCTCTGACCTCCACACACATAGCCTAGCATAAGCAGGTACCCATACACACATGCATGGAATGATAATAATAATAGTTTTAAAAACTGTTTTGAACTTTGTTGAGTTTTCTGAAGGGTAGATAGGCAGTCCCATATAACAGATCACTATGGCACAGGGAAGACTGTCACAATGAATGAGCAAATTTGAAAAGCATGAGCCATCATTAGCTAGCCGAGGACACAGGAAGCGATTTCCAGACAGAGGGAGGAAAGGACAGAGCTCGCAGGGGAAGGGGCATGCCTCCCAGTGACTGGGGCTGAGAGGAGCCAAGTAGACAGCTCCCCAGGGGAGGGGGTGCTGGGTGAGGGACCAGTACCCGTGTGGATTGTCCTTCCCACTGCCCTGGGACCGACAAAGGCAGCAGCTCGCTCTTGCTCATGTCTCACTTTGACAGTGTTGAGAATCTATGGAGCAAATCTTCACCTTGTGGAGGGTGACAGAACCAAGGTGACACGGAGGAGCACCCAGCATCGAGCATAACTAGGTGTTCCTTGTCCTCTGAGGCTTCTGGATGTTTTAGTGGCCCTGCTGCTCTGTCCATCTGTTCCTTGCTTTGAGACTACAAATGGATGATGGCAGAGAGCTACCTGTCAGTTGACATTCTTGCCAATGGGTGTAAGGCACAGTTTCCAGTTTGTCAGTAAGAAAAGTCAGAGGTTAGTTCCTGTCTTCCTTGGTTGCCTTATTCCTATGATGGATCAGAATCAGGGTGGGAGAGAGGAATGTCCTCTACTAGGCCATCTCAGCCACCTCCACAACGACACTCTCTCTCTTCTCCCTCCCACCTCTGGGGCTCCCAGCATTGGTTTGATCACATGTTTATGGTACCATTGCTTCCCCTTAAAAGTCCCATCCTTCATTTTTGGTCCTTGTAGAATGATCTGACGCTTATTCTTTCATCCATTTATTTAATGAGTGAGACAGGGAAAGTTCATTTTTGCCTGGGGCTTCTAGTCCTGTGAGAGTCAACTGGAAGGCAGGAGCACATAAGAACAAATAATAGATACAGAGAACAGTATAAGATGCTATGTGAGTGGTTAGGGAAGAGTGTTTAAATGGAAACCTAAATAACAAGTCACCAGGGACACATCTGGAGAAAGAACTTTCTAGACAGAGGAAGCAGCATTTGCAATCTCCACGGGGATGGGAATGAGCGTAGTGAGTTCAGAAACCAGAAATGAAGAGGTCACAGCCAACGCACAATGAAAGAGAACACACAGCATGAGTGGTTGGAGAGAGGTGGAGGTGTGCTCCGGAGCCCATGCAGTCTTGTGGCTGGGGCAGGAAGTTTGGAGTTTTGATCAGACAGCACAGGGAACCTACTGGTTTCATTCTTGACTAGAAGTTACTGCAACCATGATATTCTTGTTTGTTTGGTTTGTTTTTGGAGACAGGGTTTCTCTGTGTAAGCCTGGCTGTCCTGGAACTCACTCTGTAGACCAGGCTAGCTTCCAACTCAGAGAGACACCTGCCTCTGCCTCCTGAGTGCTGGGATTAAAGACGTGCATCACCACCACCCACTCAACCACAATATTCTTGACCCCAGACTCTGTGTTCCAAATCCTCCTTGTGTCAGGAAGTGCCCTGGGCCTTCCTCATTGTAGTTACTTTCCTAACAACGGGTCACTGCTTTTCCAAGTTTATTAATGTTTTGTTTTGATTTTTAAGAAATATAATGGGGGCTGGAGATAAGGCTCAGTGGTTAAGAGCACTTACTGCTCTTGCAAAAGACCCAAGTTTGATTTCCAACACCCACTTGGTGGCTCATAACCATCTGTAACTCCAGTTCCAGGAGCAACAATGCTCTCATCTGACTTCTGCTGGTGTCGCATGCATGCGTGTGTACATACACTCAGGCACACACAAACACACTTAAGATAAAATGAATGTTTTTTTAAGATAGGAATACAATGAAGGGCCAATGCTTAAACTCAGAGAGTAGTCCACTAATAATAGAAGACTACCAGGCAGTTCTGAGAAGAAGTTTCCAGGACCCCTCAGATCTCCCAACAAGAACTAAATCAACGTAGGCTAGGAAGGGAAAGAGTAATGCCAATCATCTCAGCAAAGAAGCTAAAAACGCCTTTACCAAAGACGTAAAGAAACCAGGGCGATGTCATGACAGAAAGTCCAGCTGTAGCCAGCTGAGTATATTTGTTCATGAACTTCTCAGGAATGCAGCAGGTGGGAAACCCATATTATCAGAACTGGCTTACAGAGCTGACGGTTCAGCATTCTTGTTGCCGACTCGTACCAGGTGGTTAAGTGGAATGCTTAAAATGTGAGCATGCTCTTCTGAGCAATACCCCATCCAATGGAAAACTTCTTTTTCCTTACTCTGTCCTACCAAGAATGACTCTCTGGCTGGAGGCTTATCAACTGTGACCAGTACCATCACAGCAGCTGCATAGGGAAAGGTACCCAGCAGGAGGTCTCTAATCCACTCCCCAGAAGGAAATCCTAGGAGGCCTTGAGTCTCACTTGTAGATGTGGAGCGGGAAAGTTGGGATTTTGTTTCTAGTAGTCAACACTTAAGCTAGGAGAAAGCTTCTGCGGTTCAGGTTGGTCATAGGACAACTGAAATTGATTCTGATCTTGAAGGTCCAGGTAGTGCGGGGTCTCTAAGTCACAGTCTTTTGAGAACCCCAGGATGATGTGATAGACCTGTCTCTAAGCTGCGAACTTTCTAGACTCACATACTTCACAAGTCACTCCGCTGCGACTGGAGGAAGAAGTCTTCAGTGTTAGTTGGAGCGTTTCCTCCTTTGATCTGTTTGCCACACTATCAGCAGCAGGAATCAGAGAGCAGTACCGTGCTTTGCTGTACAGCCAAATGGAGAACCACTAAATCCCCTGGAAGATCCCCTCACTTACAATGCCAGGGGGCAGCTTGGCAGGGAGCCTAGCAGGGGAAGCTGTTGGCCTCCTCTGTCCTTTGAGATATCTATCTCCAAATTGCCATCTGAGACCTGCCCTGCAAAGAGCGAGAGCCGCTGAACTCACAGGGAGGCTTGGATAAGCCGAGGTGCCCATGTACTCCACTGGGAACAGCTATTACAAAATATACGAGTGTTATGCAGGACAGAAAGAATGGCCAAGGGTTCGAGTTTGATTCCTGTCTGAGCATGAAACAGGATGAGGCTTGTAAAAATGCCCCTTACCCCTCCCCAGTTAAAGGAATTTGATTCCTTTCCACCAGCAAAATCCTACTAAATGTCTGTCATGTGCCAAACTGCCTCTGATGTGGTCCAGCTCTCAGGGAGCTCCCAAGGAGATAGGAAACCATTAGCCAGAGCAGGACTGGCAAACTCTGGGGCCACTGACCAAATGAAGCCCATTATTTTTGTGTGCCTCACAAGCTAAGAAGAAATTCTACCTTTTTCCTTATTTTTTTTAAAAGCAGATCAGGAGCTCCGTGTTGTAGCATTGACAATCATGAAATTCGAATTTGAGTGTCCATAAATGAAGTTTGAGAGAAAGGCAACCATGCCCAAGTGTTCACCTGTCATCAACAGCTGCTTCTGCCCTACAGTGGCTAACTAAATAGTTGCAGCTACGATCATGTGCTTCGAAAAGCCTAGAAAGCTTTGCTTTCTGGCCACAGTCAGAAAACATGTGTTAACTTCTGGGCTCGAACGATGTCTCCAACAGCCTTTGCACAAAAGGTCAGAATAAAAAGTAACTTTCAAGTTCTCTGTGCTGTTCAAGAGTTACGGCTTGAATGTGGTTTGTCTACATCAACAGACACACGGGATTTGGTTGCCAATGGATGGAGTTTAATTAAGAGGGATTAATGTCATTCTCAGGAGACTAGATTAGCTCTTACAGCTGTGGGGGGCTATAAAGTGTGTCCCCCTTGTCTGCTCCCTCTTCCTTCTGCCATGAGGCTTTCACCAGAAGCCAAAAGATGTTGTACTCTTAGAGCTCCAGAGATGTGAGCTGAAATCAATGCTTTTCTTTGTAGACTCCACAGTCTCAAGTACTCTGGAATAGTAACAGAAAACAAAGTGTATACTATTATTTATAACAAATCATTTAATTACCTAGCTTAATTACCATACCATGGTTATGTGGTGTTTTTAATATTTCTAGAGGGAAAAAATTTTCAACTTGTCCCCACCAGGAATGTGAGAGCAGATTACAGCTGTGGATACAGATGTCTGTCATGGGTATTACCCTGGTTTCAAATCTGAGCCTCACCACTGAAAAATGTGACTTTGAACAGGTTGTTTAATTTTGATCTTCCTCAGTTTAGTGATCTGTAATTTGAGTAAATTATAAATTTGAGTAATAAAAAAGATATACAGCATCTCAGATAGTGCTGGCCACACGGGAAGAGTTAGCCAGTAGTTTGCTTTTTTTTTTTTTTTCTGTGCTGAATACTGAACCAGAGCTTTGAAGATGCTAGCTAGGCAGGTATCCACCCTTGAGCCACACCTCCCTCACTAGTCACACTTAGGAGAAATGTCACAATGTCTCGCTCTCTTTAAAACTCACCACATTCACACACTGTCGTTGTGTGCGTGGCCATGCTGGCTGGCATGGTGGTCTCCTAATGAAGATAACCATGGCAATTTGCATGTAATTGGCTCCCATAACCTCATAAGGAGTGGCGCTGTTAGGAGGTGGGGCCTCGTTGGAGTGGGCGTGGCCTTGTTGGAGGAAGTGCGTCACTGTGGGGTGTGGGGGTGGGCTTTGAGGTCTCCTATGCTCAGGATACCGCCCAGTGTGTCAGTCATCCTACATCTGCAACATGTAGGACTCTCAGCTACCAGCACCATGTCTGTCTGCACGCTGCCATGTTCCCCCGCCATGATAATGGACTGAACTTCTGAAAGTGTAAGTGAGCCCTCTCAATTAAACGTTTTCCTTATAAGAGTTGCCTTGGTCGTGGTGTCTCTTCACAGCAATAAAGCCTTGGCTAACTTGTTTAAGGAATGTGTTAAAGGGAATTGTAACATGAAGAAAAGATTCTCCAGGGGAAACCCATCACAAAAACACAACGTAAATTTATTTTCTGGACCATACAGGGGTCAGCCAAGAGCGCATCCAGGAAGACAAGCAGATACCATCTACTCTTAAAAGGAAGTCTCTGTAGAGCCGGGCATGTGGCGCGCGCCTTTAATCCCAGCACTTGGGAGCAGAGGCAGGTGGATCTCTGAGAGCTGGAGGCCAGCCTGGTCTACAGAGAGAGTTTTAGGACAGCCAGAGCTACACAGACTAACTCTGTCTGGGGGGAGGGGGTATCGGCACATTCACAAACAAGTCTCTTCATGATAACAAGTTCAGTGCAGAGGTTTCAAAGAGTCCAAGGGAGAAGTGAAAAACAACTACACATTAATGCTGACAAACAACTGAGCCAGAGAGGAGAAAGTTCCAGAGGCTGTTTACAAATGAATGCACACACACACACACACACACACACACACACACACATCTCAGAGATAAAGACCTTACTCAGTGCTATCTGATAACTTTGAAGTTACGTACCAAGATAATGTTTTCCCATGCATATTACTTTGAGCTTTGATCTAATTTTGCACAAGTAGAAACGAGAGAGCAATTCTGGTGGATGTTGCGAAACTAGTAAAGAATTACATCTCTATAGAAAACACACCAGGGAGAAGACTTCTCAACCAGTGTGGCCATTTTTCTATTTAAAGTTTTCCTCAGCTGTATGACGACACACTTGAGTCTCTAGACCCAATAGGTAGGCATCAGTGTCACTGACGGTGACAACTCTAAACACACAAAAGCCACCAGGAGGAATCCATCTTCTTCTACAAGACATACCCAGGGACTCACAACCCTCTGAGCAACAATCAGCGTCCTGGGACGGTGAAGAGTGCAGAGTCTTGGCTAAAGAGTCATGGGAGATGGGCTTTTCGCTGTCCACAGTGTGACCTTCAATGAGCCGTTTACCCTCTGGCCTCATTTTCTCATCAGAAAAAGGAGCAGAGGCAGACTGGTTGGACTTCAAGCTTCCCCTAAATGGTCTGGTACTGTGACCTTTAAGGTGCGAGGTAGCAGCATTTGACTTTGTCATCTCTGCTGCTAAACATGCTAAACTTGTGGGTCTGTTACCAGTCGCACATGGGGCGGGGGGTGGCGGTGGTGGGGGTGGTGGGGACAACACCAGTAAGATGACTAAGGCAATTCACCAATTTTCTGAAACCGTTTTTGGTGGTTTTGTTTCTTTCTCATGAAAGAAACTCAAAAGAAGTGAGGAGTTGGACTCAGTCTCACCTTTTAACCTTTTTTAACACCTGTCACAGCCGAGTGGAATGTGTCATACAGTGGCCCTGCCTTCAGGGAGTTCCTGATGCAACAGAAAATCATCAATTCCACAGCAGCTTTCTGCATTTATGGGGGAGTGGCCAGGTAGGAGCCCAGGAGAACCTGGGAAATCCCTGAAGCATTTTTATTTTTTTAGTTGTACAATCTTGGGCGCTTATTTTTATTGTTTGTTTGTTTTGTGCTGGGGATGGAAGCCAGAGCTTTGGGCATGCTAACAAGTGCCATGCCACTGAGTTACACTTGACTCAGTCATCATCATCATCATCATCGTCATCATCATCACCATCAGATTAGTTTTTTGTGGCATGGTCTCATTCAGTCTAAACTTTTCTTGAACTCACTAAATAGCTGTGAATGACTTTGAACTCCTGATCTTCCTGTTTCAGCCTCCCAAGTAATGGAACTGCAGACATCATGCACCACTAAGCACCGAGAAAGTAGTTTTGGTTTTGGTTTTGGTTTTGACTGTGGTCCAGGATGTCTCTTTTCCCATCCTTTCCTACATGTCCATCCATCTTTGTAGCTTCAGTAAAGGCGATCTGTTTCGTCAAGATGGCCCTGCACGGGAGGGTGGGTGGCTGTATCTACTGGTTGCAATGATATTTCTTTAAAAAGGTTATAATGCCTAAGCCTGGGGTGCACCCTGCAACCGTGTTGGAGATGCACCCGTCACACTTGGGAAACTTATAGCATCCCTATTTTGAAATACAAAGGAGGGGAACACTGACGATTTTTAGGAAGATAATCTTAAGCTGCCAGAGCACCTGCAAATGTCATGGTTTTATGTTTATGTATATCTGAATAGTATTCCATTTTGTATATGTACCACAGTTTTGTTATTCGTTTGTTGTTGAAGGGTTTTTAGGTTGGTTTCACTTCCTGGCCGCTGTGACTATGGTGGCATTGAACGTTGCTGAACAAGAGTCTGTGGAGTAGGATGTCAAGTCCTTGGGAATATGCCCAGGAGTCATATAGCTGAGTCATATAGGGAATTTATTTTTAGTGCTTTGAGGATTCTCCATACTGATTTCCAGAGTGGCTGCACCAGTTTGTATTCACATCAACAGTGAAGGAAGGTTCCTCTTTCTCTGCATCTCCAACATTTGTGCTCAGCTATTTTGTTGATCTTAGCCATTCTTTCTGGTGTGAGATGAAATGTCAAAGTTGTTTTAATTTGCATTTTCCTGATTGCTAAGGATGATAAACACTTTTTGAGAACTCTATTTAGATCTCTAGTCCATTTTTAAAATTGGATCATTTATTTCCTTAACTTTTGTTTTGTGTTTTATTTTAGTTTTTTGTTTCTTTGTATATTCTGGGTGATAATCAGATGTACAGCTGGTAAAAATTCTCTCCCACTCTGTTTTTTCTTCACTCAATTGACTGTTTCTTTGGCTATGCGGAAGATTTTTACGAGGTTACACTTGTCAATTATTGGCCTTTATTCCTGAATAAATGGAGTCCTACTCAGAAAGTCCTTTCCTACATTTGTATCTTCTAGAGATTGTCTACAGTTTTTTTTCCTAACAGTTTTAGTATTTCAAGTTGTCTTAGGTAGGTTTACCATTGCTGTGAGGAGACAACATGACCACGGCAACTCTTATAAAGAAAACATTTAATTGAGGGGGCTTGCTTACAGTTTAGAGGTTCAGTCCATCACGGCGGGGAGCATGGTGGTGTGCAGGCAGGCATGGTGCTGGAGGAACAGCCGAGTGTCCTACACATTGCAGGTGATAAGAAGTCGACTGACAATCTCACCAAGAAAAGCTTGAGAAAAAGAAACCCCAGAGCCTGCCCCCACAGTAACACACTTCCTCCAGAAGATGTGGCTCAGATTAAAGTTGTGCCCTCCAGCCTCCAGGTCTGGATTAAAGGCGTGTACCATCCAGCCTTCTCCAACAAGACCACACTATCTCCAACAAGGCCACACTATCTCCAACAAGGCCACACTTCCTAATAGTGCCACTCCCTATGAGCTTATGGGGGCCAAATACATTAAAACTACTACATAGTTTTCAAATTAAAACCTTTGATCAAATTAGATCTAGTTTTTGTGCTAGGTGACAAATACAGGTCTAATTTCATTCTCCATGTAAACATCCATTTTTCCCAGCACTGTTTGTTGAAGATGCTGTCTTTTCTCCAGTTTATATTTTGGCCTCTTTGTCAATATCAGAGGGCTGTAGTTACATGTGCTCATGTTTGGGTCTTCTATTTTATTCCATTGGTCTACAGGTCTGTTTTCATGTTAAATAGTGCCATATTTCTTTTATTGCTAATGCTCTATAATACATCTTGAAGTCTGAAAGAGCAATCCCTCTAGTATTCTTCTCCTTGCTCTAGCTTTGGCTATCTGGAGTCTTTTCTGTTTTCACACGAATTTTATCATTATTCTTTCCTATCTTGGTAACGAATGTTGTGGGGATTTTGATTGGGATTGTACCGAATCTGTGAATTACTTTTGGTAGGGTGGTCATCTCCACAATATTAATTCTACTGATGCACAAACTCTTTCACTCTCTAATGTCTTTCTCACTCTCTTTCTTCAGACATTGGAAGCTTGCATTGTAGAAGTCTTTTAGGTTTGGTTAGGTTTATTCCAAGTATCTTCTAAAGCCTTGCTGGACAAGCATAATTCCTTACTACATTCTAAGTGTTGTCCTTATACCCACCAATGAGTGTAGCTACCCACCCTCACCAAAGAAGCCTCTCTTTATAGCAAATGGAGACCACCACAGAAAACCACAACTGGATACAAAGCAGACATCAATGGATGATCTGGAGCCCAGCCACAATAGCTACATCCACATCACAGCTCTTGAATCAATGGCTTAGGGAGCATCAAGAAAGAGGGGGCATAAAGACTGTAAGAGTCAGAACACCAGGAAGTTTGCTGTGAAATTGTCTCTCCTAGAAATGGCTGCCTAAACAAGACCAGAACCGTAGCAATATCACTGGACATGTTAATGTGGGAGGGGAAAATTTCCTCATGGTCCCTCCCCTAAACGAAGAACTATAGGTAACTAATGATTGCTGAGAAAAGGAAAATTAGTTTCTCCCAGGGATGAACCCCCTTACTGGTATCCAATGCAGAATAGCCATTCCTGAAACCATATACACACAAACAACAAAATTTGGCTCAGTAGATTGTGTGTGTGTGTGTGTGTGTGTGTGTGTGTGTGTGTGTGTGTACTAAATATATGCAGTAATAATAATCAAAGAAAAAAATCTATCAATCTGAGAGTCAGGGGACATGGGAAGTGTTAAAGGGAGGGTACATAGGATGGGCTGGAGGGGGAAAAGGAAGTGGGGAGATGATGCAATTCTATTTCAGTTTTAAAATATATTTAAGAAAAAAAAGCTCTTCCCATGGCCACTACTCAAGATGGCACCACAGAAAGACAAGAAGCCCAAGAAGTCCACCTGGATCTTACTCATCGGTAGAAGATGGAATTTTTGATTCTGGAAGTTTTGAACAGTTTCTATGGGAGAAGTTAAAGGCAATGGAAAAACTGGAAATCTTGGGAATGTTCACATTGAATGCTTGAAGAATAAAATCACAGTTGTTTCTGAGAAACTATTTTCTGAAAGGTATTTGAAATAGCTTACTAAGAAATACCATAAGAAGAATAATCCCCATGGTCAGTTTCATGTGGCCACATTTGACAAGGAGACCTACAAACTTCCTTATTTCCAGATTAGTCAAGATGAAGATGGATCAGAGTCTGAGTACTAGTTGGCCTTTGCTTTTAATAAAATGGAAGTATGCTAAAGAAAGAAACCTAAAACTGGACTTTATCAGCAAATACAAAATCATTGTACTCTATAAAAAAGGAAGGAAAGAAGGGAGGGAGGGAGGAAGGGAGGGAGGGAAGGAGGACCAATGATGCACAGACAGGAAAACAGGACTTATTGGTCCTCAAAATTGAATTAAATAGATTGAGACGAAGAAGAAAAAAAGTCTATCCCAGGTGCAGTCAGAGTCTTCAGCTTCATTCCCCTTCTCACAATAACTGTTACAACAAAGAAACAATTAACAAGACGATTTGATGAACATGACATCCTTGTGAGGTATAGAATGCCCCACCCTTTAACGGCAGAGTGTATATTCCTTTCAAGTACTCTCAGAAGATAGACTATATTTTTGTGCCATGCAAAAGTCTCTTCCTTCCTTCCTTCCTTCCTTCCTTCCTTCCTTCCTTCCTTCCCTTCCTTCCTTCTTTTCTTTCTTTCTCTTTCTTCCTTCCTTTCTTCCTTTCTTTTCCTGGTGATGGTGTGGATTGAATTAAAGGCCTTCTAGGCAAGTGATCTACCACTGAGTATTCCCTAGCATCTAAAATAAGTCATAACAAATGTAAAAAAATTCAAATTATACCAACTATTTCTTTGACTTTAATGGACTTAAATTAGAAATTTGGGAATAAAAACAGTCATGGATAGTCCATTGGTTATTAACAAACATTTCAAGACAATTTAATAGAAAAGGCAAATTTTCAATATGGTGCTGGAAACTTGGTTAGATATATGTTTAAAAGAACCCCAACCCTTACCTCATAACATTTATGAAAATTAACTTGAAATGAAAAAGCCCAAAAGTGGAAAACTTAGATGGAAATAGCAGCCATTTTGTGTTTAGTAAAGATCCCCTAAATCTGATACACACTCAAAACATGAGCTTTAATCATAAATACGACAAAGCAAGGATTGTCACCCATTGGTCTCCTTATGGCAGGACATTGCCCTTGCAGTCACGGAGCCAGCGCTCAGTGATGCCAATGGTCCCCGACGCCACTCACTCATGCAAAGTCCTCCTTGCTTTTTCCTCACTACCCTGTGAATAGCATCATTGTATTTGTTTGTTATCAAGTGAGATACAAACAGTTTATAGAGGGCTGAAGAGATGGCTCATGGGTTGGGAATGTTTGCAGAAGATCTGAGTTCAGTTCCTAGCACTGAATGGCAGCTGGCAAGTGTCTGTAACTCTAGCTCTGGAGAATCAGATGCCCTCTGTCCTCTTTGGGTACACAGTGCTCATAAACTCGTACAAGCACACAAAGATACATAAATATAGATAAATAAATCTTCGAAAATAGAAATAAACAAAAAAATAGAGAACCCGTGAAACCATCAACTGGCTTAACATTTTACTAAAAGTCTTTATCTAGCTAGGCATGATGGCATATGGCTATCTGGCCATGAATACCTGACAGGGGCAGGTGAATCTCTGATTTGCTGGCTAGCCTGGTCTATACAGCAAGTTCCAGACCAGCCAGAGCTACATAGAGAGACCCTGTCTCAAAAGGAAAAAAGCTTTTGTATATGTGTATGGTCTATGTGTGTATGCATCTGTGTAAGGATATATGCTGGAGTGTGTGTGTGTGTGTGTGTGTGTGTGTGTGGCACACACATGTGCACGCCAGCTGAAGCTAGAAGTTGTAGTTGATACCTTCTTCAATTGCTCTCTACCCTGTTTTTTTAGACAGGATGACTCACTAACCCTGGAGTTCACTGACAGACTAGAATACTTAGCTAGCAAGCCTTCTGGATCCTGATTCTAGCTCCCAATCCTGGAAGTACAGGTGCATGCCCCCACACCCTGGTTTTCACATGAGTACTGAGGGACGTTAACTTACAAAGATTTTTAGGACAGTTACTTTTTCCTTTCACACAAGAGCTTTGCAAGTGCAAAGAACACAACTTTGGACTTTATTATTAACTGAAATCTAATTGACAAATGATAGCTGTTTGGGAAGAGAGGAGAGAGTGGGGGAATCAAGCACTCAGCTGGCCTCAGGACAAACGGTCTCACTTCTCTTGGATGACCCACTCAGAACTCAGGGTGAAGCACCGAGACAGGACTCAGGGTGAAGCACCGAGACAGGACTCAGAAAGCCAGAGTCACCTTCAAGCTCACACCCTTGCGGGAGGGAGGACGGGGGGGGGGGGTGGCTGAGGTAAAACCCCAGGTAATGCTCTCAATGCATGCTGAGGCTGTGCTTCTCATCTGTTTCCTCTTTGGCTTGGTTTTGGTTTGGACTCCTTTGTTAAAGGTGAACTCCCACCAACCTCCTGCCTCTTAGAGCTTCTCCCAGAGCAGTCCACCTCCCCTCAGCTGCTGCAGAGCCACACTGCCTTAGCCAGGCTGTGGTTAGGGTCACCCCCACACACTGCCCTTCCGACGCTCGTTTTCCTGTGTTCCTGGAGCGCTGTGGCCTGGCCCTTCCTAGAAACTGGGTTGCATCTCCCCAGCATCGCGTGTTGTACTAGTGGCCCTTGCCACTCATGTTCAAATGCTGCCTTTCACTTTTCTAGCAAGGACTCCAAGCACAGAGACTTCCCAGTCAGATTGGCCTGGCCCTGGCCTTGTCCCTTTGTGGGGATGATGTGAATGACTGAGTGGAATTGTGGACAGATCTAAACAGCTGGGTGTACTGAAGGGCAAGCGAAATGCCTCTGTGGTTAGAAGTCTCTGTTTTCTAGCAGTCTGAGGACAGGGGGACGGCCCCTCTTGCTAGAAGTCAAAACAAACCCTAGACACCCTGTGCAAATAGCCTTTCTGTCCTGTACTTCCCAAGGCCCATTGCTCTGTTTGTGACCAAAGCCCTCTGAAGAAACTACTTCCTAGCCTATAGCCTGGGTCACTCCCTGTCCAGACAGAGGGAGGACAGGCCATTCGCTTATCAAAGCCAAGGACATGACCTAGGATAACAGAATCTAGAGTTGGGACTGTTCCCTGAAGGGTCATCTCATCCATTCTCCTGCTTTCAGCCACGTTTTCCTGTACTCCTCCAGAGAGACCCTTGGCTATCCACCCTCCCTGGAAGCAGCCCCTGCTCACTCATTGTTCCAGTGAATAGCAGCTCCACAATCATGGAAAAGAAGGGGAAATGCCTGGAAGAGATGAGGTCTAGATGCCATTTGCTTTAGTGTGAGACTAGTTTTTCTTGTCTTGATCCATGTGGGGAAGGGGCTCGGAAGACAATGAACTGGAAGTTCAGAGAGGGGTTTGGAAACTGAATGACACCCGAGGCCAAAGCTGAATGCCCTGGCTTATTTAAAACCTTTGCTGCTTAAAGTGTGGTCCATGGACCAGAGGCATCAGCATCACCTGGGAGCTCAAAGTGCAAGGAGAGTGGTCCATGGGCCAGAGGCATCAGCATCACCTGGGAGCTCAAAGTGCAGAAAGCATGGTCCATGGACCAGAGGTATCAGCATCACCTGGGAGCTCAAACTGAAGACTCTCAAGCCCCACTGCAATTCACTGAGTTCAAGCTCAGATTCTGTCTTTCCTAAAAACCAGATCACAGAGGGATTCATTTATATATTAAAGTTGGAAGAGCACAGGGATAACATCCTTCATTCCTTACTAAAAGCTCTGGGCAGGAGGCGCCTCAGCCTGGAGCTAGACTGGTTGTCAAGGTATCTGGATTAGTCCTCATTTCCCAGAGCCCTCTCCCGGGCTCAGCCACTGACTTATCTCAGACAGCCATCCAATGCTGTAGACTGAGGGCGAAGGGGGTGTTGGTCCAGATGGATGGGTCAGTCAGACTTCCATCCTGTGCACCCGCAGCCTCTAGTGTGGAGCTCTCTTTGAACTTAATTCGGGGAACTTCATTTTGCCGAGCAGGGCTGTGTTAGCTTCACATCTGCGTGATTCATTTGCGTTGCCCCCTCCACCCCCCAACAACAGTTTGCTTTTAAATGACACTCTTGTAGCCCAGCCCCTGTTACACCAGCCTCCTTTGATGCAAGCCCTCTGTTTTGGAGCATCAGGGTTCTGCCACCCAGACCTGCTGAGGCATATTTAAAACTGTTTAAATTGACAGACCAGGCAAACAGGATTAACTCGGTGGACCCAGAAGGGGAGGTGGGGGTGGGGGGTTGAGCCTCAGAGTGGCTTACAGGGATGGCCAGGAGGGTAGCCGGCTGGGCTGGGCTGGGAAGGAGCCTAGTGCTGGAGCTGGCCAAGAATTCTCGATCTGGGAGGTAGGCAGAGACTTCGCAATCTGCCGGTGATTGGATTAGACATGGTGTGAAAATCGGAGCAGGGCTACATGGCTGGGGCTGGGGCCCCGGCTGCTGTGAGGCCAGGCTGCCAAAGCCCTGCTGCGGAGACCACATCAGGGATGCCTGTCCCCGCCCCAGCAGGCCTTGGAGACAGCTTCAATGTCACAGCCCTCAGAGGCTCCCCCACAGCTCAGCCCCGTTGTCTTCCCCATCCCACCACATCTCGGGAGCTTTCTCAGGGGAAGCAGGGGCCATTGGCCCTATTCACCCGCCTCCTTTACCCTTGACCTCCCAGCAGTGGCTCGGGCCTCCAAGGAGGGAGAGGCCTGTCTTTCAAGTCTCTGGGGTCTGAGCAGCTCTCCCTTGATGTCTTTCTTTGTCTGGCTTCCTCTCTCCTTCTGGCACAGTCTGGTTCCTTCCAAGGGATTCCACTCTGTCTGCCTTTGCTCAGGATCCGGAATCAGCTTGTGTTTTCCACTTTTCCAGGGATTTGGGAGTTCTGTTGAATAAATATCTCTGAAGATGTTGAAGCTTCTCCCAGAACCTTCGTCAGGAATTTTTTTCGGGGGTTGGGGGGCTCATCATCAATGGTACTCTGACACTGTCTGATGCTTTACGTAGGAGTAGTGACACAAAAGGATCATCTAACAGGAGTGGATTTTAACAGGAACCCCAAAGGGACCCTGTTTGTTAGTATTGGGCTACTGTTGGTGAGGCAAGGTAGTAGCCACAGTATGGATATATGGACCCCTGGGTCCTGAATCCCTTTCACCTCCCTCCTGACACTGTCCGTAAAAATACAAATTAGGAACACAGAACTAGCTAGGCAGTGGTGGTGCAAGCCTTTAATCCCAGCACTCGGGAGGCAGAGGCCAGCCTGGGCTACAGATCCAGGATAGGCACCAAAACTACACAGAGAAACCCTGTCTCGAAAACAAACAAACAAACAAAAACCACAGAACTAGCACCTCTAAGCCAACTTCACCTATAGAAGGCTTTTTGACTCTACTCCGGTCCTTAGCTACCAGGGCAAGCATCAAGTCACTGGTCAAGTTTGCCTGCCCTTGTTTCCTGTCTTAGTGTTTCTGAGTGTGTGACAGGGGATTGTTGACATCTTCCTGTTACTCCTTTTGAAATGTCACCAGTGATCCAGGAGGCTCCAGAGGTCATCTAGTTATACAGCCCCAGCTGGGGAAGTTGCTGGAAGCAAGCTCCACTTCTTCACATATGATCAACTGGAGATCCTACAGATCCAGGGTCCTGCAGACCTCAGGGCATGCAGTCATCTGCACCAGAGGCCATTAAGAATCCAGCACTCTCAACAGCAAAGGCGAAGCTGGAGAGAGAAGAGGTCATAGGCTGGCTGCTCAGGTTCTTTTCTGTCTACTGGGGTGTCATGGCTGTTGCCAATGGGGACACCTGGATGTGGCTTCCAACAAGCCACAAAAGGCCCACGGTCTCTGAGGAAACCAGAAAAGGGCTATCAGGAGATTCCTTCTGCCGTCACACCTCGACATTCTCTCGCACTCTGAGGGGAAGCCTGGAGGACAAGGTATGGCCTGACCTTGTCTTGATCACACACTTGATATCTACTTTGTCTGCTAGTCAGCGCCCCTCAAAAGCCCATCAGTGTGGATTATCTGGATCAGTAAATAGATACCATTCAGCTATCCAGTTCAGAGACATCTGTGTTGTCTGCCCACACTCTTGTGTTTCCGAGAGTTCAAGTCCACTTCGGAAGGGGGTTAGGACTGTTGGAAACCTTCACATGGATGAGGAACGGGATGACGTTGGCAAACTGGTGATGCATCTTTTGAACCTGGTGCAGAAGGAGGCAAATTGGGCTGCAGTGCATCTTAGCGGCAGAGACTTGGCCTAACATGCTTGAGGTCTTGGGTTTGAGCCCCAGTGCCGACCGAAAAATCTTTAAAAGAACAAAGAGAGTTGGTGTACCCCCAAAGTGAATATGCTCCCAGATCTGCACTGTTCCCGTCCAGATTTCAAAGTCACCCCTCCTCTAACAAGGCTCCCTCCCCTCTTGCTTTGGGTAATAGCAGACAGCTCAGGGCTTCCCCTGCCTTTGCGTGGTCACTGAGAGGAGTGGTTTTCTAGAGGAGAGAAACAGCCTTTTGAACACTTTAATCACCAATATGCAAATCAAACCCAATTACAGACACACTGGCAGCCTGTGAGGTCTGTTGGAAACATCCCGACTCTGGGGGTGCCTGTCTCTTTCCACAGCACTCACTGCTTTTCGAGTTAGTGGGTGTCCAAAGTCACCCTCCAACAACGCTTTGTCTCCTTGGACATGGATTCACTTCTGGGATTAAATTAAGGAACAGAATCTAGTCCCCTTACCCTTGATGACTGTGAGCTCTTACTTGTTTTAGTCCCATAAATTTGACAGAACTCATTTGGAATATCAGAGAACCAGTTGTTTCTGCTTCCTTCCCTCCCTGCTTTCTTTCCCTCCCTCCCTCCCTCCCTCCCTCCCTCCCTCTCTCCTTCCTTTCCACCCTTCCTTCCTTCCTTCCTTCCTTCCTTCCTTCCTTCCTTCCTTTTTTCTTCTGTGGTGCTGGGAACAGGACTCACAGCCTCTTGCACGCTAGCAAATGCTCCACCACTGAGCTACAGGTCCAGTCCTACCTCTTCTCTTTAGACCAGATGGGCTGTAAGAGGCCTGGGTAGACTGGGCAACTCAGTGGCATAAGAAAGCCCAAGAGAGTCCTGGAGAGGCCTGTGGAAGACAAAACATCAGATACATACATGCGATTTAGGACCCTAGATATGAGTGTGTGGTCAGGAAGCCCGACTAGTTAAATCCTGCCTAAATTCTGACCTTCAGAATTGGAGAAAACAATAAATCATTGATGTTTTATTATACTAAGTTTTGATACGGTTTAGCACACGGCAACAGAACTCTGGAGACACTGTGTACATGTGTATGTATGTGTTGCATGCATGTGTGCTGTGCATGTGTGTTATGTATGTTCATATACATGTTGTAGATGTGTCAAATGCTTGTGTTGTATGTATGTGCTGTATATATATGCGTGTGTGTTATATGTCTGTATATGTTTGATGTATACGTGTGTATTGTATGTATGTGTGTTTCATATGTATGTGTATACTCTCCACCATTGTGGTTGGGGTCTCTCACTGAACCTGGTGCTCTCTGCTGAAGCTAGGCTGGTTGGTCAGTGAGGCCATGGGACCCACTTATCTCAGTCACTGGGGTGGCAGAGGGACACCATGCCTGGCTTTTTCCATGCATTCGAGGGATCCAAATTCACATCCTCATGCTTGCCTACCAAGCACTTTACCCATGGGGCCATCTCTCCAGTCCAGCACTGTCTTTAGTGGTGATGATGCGGTCCCCAAACAAGTGGGGGGCACCCCCTCTTTGATCGTCTCATTCAGACCTGCAGTAGAAGACACACAGGAAGCGGCAACAGCCAGCACTGACTGCCAGATTGACTCCAACCACACCTCCGCCTTGATCCTCACGCTGAGAAGCCACTCCAGCACCAGCGCTGCTGCGCAGGAAGGAGGACAGGGCTGGGACACCGTGACACGGACTTGAAAAGGACCGGCTAGTCCATCATGTTCCTTTAAAGCCCGTCGCTCAATGTCTCAGTCCTCGTTTCCTTGGTCCTTTGTGCACGTGTGTGCCTATCGAGAGCCACGCAGCTTCAGCTCCCCACAGCTGACTCCCAGCTCGGCACTAGGGCCCCTGTCTGACCCATGCTCACAGAGGTGCCAGCCACCATTCTTCTCAGAGCAGCTCTGTGGGAGAGCTCTTTGCCAGGACTGTTCCATGCTGATCCAACGTTGTCCTGAGGCCCAGACTATGAGCAGAGAGGCCTGGGGGCTGTTCCTCATCAGGAGGATGAGCTGGAACTGTTTCTACTCCTACCTCCCGGGCACTGGGTTAATAAACAGGTGCTATTATTACCCACCTGTAACGCTATTTGAAACAATATTATTCATGACAAAGGCTGGGAAGAGGAAGGAAACAAAAATATTTCACCAATATGAACAAGCCTGGCCTATCCATAAGACGCTAGTAAAACAGACTAATATCATCCCATTATGAAACAAGTGGAGTTTTGGACTCTGTTGGTGTGGAAAGTTCTCCAGCATGCACTATCATGGGGCAGAGAGAGGCTTCAAAGGGGTACACGGAGCACGCTTCCTTTTTGCCCAAAGGGGAAATCAACACGAATGTGCATTTGCGTGTTTGTGTTTATATAAATACTGAGAGAACGAACAGAAAGTTCCAGACATGATTCCCTCGAGCATGGGAAGAGAAGAGGGACACAGAAGGGATGTAGATGATGAGGTTGATGGAAATTTTACTCGAAGCTGTTTGATTGTTTTGATTGTTAACCCCTGTGAATTGCATTACCTAGCCCCCAAACATTGTTGGGGATGTGTGCTTTGTCTAATTTGATTAGGGAATGGCACACACACAAAAAAAAATTAAATGAATAATAAACCACCAGTGTCGGAAGCTCTGGGTAGGAGAACCATGTCTGCTT
The DNA here is from genome assembly GCF_949786415.1 of Peromyscus eremicus. Taxonomy (NCBI): domain Eukaryota; kingdom Metazoa; phylum Chordata; class Mammalia; order Rodentia; family Cricetidae; genus Peromyscus; species Peromyscus eremicus. The sequence continues at coordinate 137,472,505 of NC_081418.1, read as the reverse complement.
ACATTGTCTAGAATAGCCCCAGATAAACAAAGCCTGAAAAGAAAATGGGGAGGGGGGTGTTGATGAAGGGAAGTCTGATCACGATCCCCAGCGCCAGCAGCCAGGATAGGCACCTGAGCCAAGAGATAGACAGAGCAGCCTTCCACAGCCTGAAGGACTGCAAAGAGGGGTGGAGAAGTTTCCCATCTGGACCTGTGAATCTCACACTGTGTGGTTTCAGCTGAACTTCCAGGCTCCATGAAAACTAGCCCAGCTCAAACTGAACAGAGAAGGGCCCATTTGCTGTACTCCGTGTCCTGAGTTAAGGAAGGGGCAGGCCGGAGGTGTGAAGCTGTGCGCTGCAGGTCTGGGGCTGTGGCTCAGGTGTTAAACCTGGCTGTGGGAAAGTTGGTGGCACTCAGGAAGTCCGTTGGCCTCATGCCTGAGGCATCCATAAGAAGAGGCATCCATAATAGGCAGCTGCCCGCTTCATCGGCAGCCTGTGGAGCGAACGAGTGAAAGACATCTAAAACGTATGAAACCCGCTTTATTGGCGAGTTGATTGACAAACTGTTCTCCTGAGCCTTCGAATTCTGTATCCCAAGCAAAGGAAAACTCCGGGACCGCGGCAGCGAAAGCGTGGCTGCCGGCAGAGGGCAGTGGTGCCCCTGCCAATTACTGGTGCAATGATAATAAGTTAATCTTCTTGTTTTTAATATATACATACTTCCCTATTCCTTCTCTCAAAGCTACCTTCTTCCTATTGTTCCCTTCAAGATAGAGTGACCTATCTGGGGTCAATTTCTATACATCAGTGATGGACAGTTGAGGTCACAGTACTTGGTCACAAAGTGCCACCACCCCCCAACTTGGCAAACCCACTGTGTCTGAAATGAACTTGAATTCTACATGGTAATTCCTCCTTAATAACTCTCAAAGACGATGGGGATTGTTTCCTGGGAAAAGCAGACCGGGCCCCCTTTCCTCTCCCCTCTCAGGGCCTCTGACCCCTCTTTATCTCCCCCACGGAACCATGTCTAATTGTGAGAAGAGGCCAAGCTCAGGAAACCTGGGCTCCTCTGGGCAGAGAGAGCAGGCAGGACACACACCGGCCTGAGAGACACTGCTCAGTTAGTCTGGGTTCAAAGGAGCAGCTGTCAGTGCCCAAACAGTGAGGAAAAACCGTTGCAGGAGCTGAGAAAGGACCTGCATCCATTCTTGTCATGGTCCGTTTTTTCATCTCCCTGGGGCCCCTGTTACCCCACAGACTGCGCTCAGAGTAGCCCTGCTGGTGGAGTTCTCCTGCATTCCTCTCTTCAGAAACTCTACAAACTAAAACCTTTTCTCCCCCAGAGTAACAGACTAGTTTCCCATAGACTTTGGGGAAGTCCTTTGTCCCTGGGGTTTTCTGGCCTACACCTGTTTCGTCTGATAAATAAGAGAATTCCATTCACTGACCGGCCACTTCCAAAGCTGACATCTCAAGCAGTTGGAATAGAGAGGGGAATGCCCACACAGGGTGTTCCCACATGCCTGAAGGATGCACGCACATCAACAATTGATGAGGCACGGGGCACCAGCAGAATGCAAAGCAAACCACGACTCCCCCTCAACCCCCAAGACAATACAAATTCCCGAAAGTCGGGGTTTTATAAAGTCAGTTTGGGCTGCGTGGGGCAGAGGATAGCATAGAATATTTTGATGATATGAAGAAGGGAAAGAAAAGAAAAAAAGAAAGGAAAAAAGAACTGTTGAAGCACCCAAACAAGGGCCCTATGTTATACATAGCAAGGACACAGTTCTTTGGAGGGTTTAGGAAAGGCTTCTAGAGGGAGGTCCCCAAAGCATGCACTAGTTATGAGCTTGGCCTGCTACAGAGCTGACAGAAGAGCTTTGCAGAGGTGCAGACTATGACTGTTTGGTGTTTAGAGTTCATTTACCTCAGTTACAGCGAATACCCCCAGCCCGATAGACACACTTTGAGACTGGAGAAACCACAAAGCAAGCATTGCCTGCTGCCCTACCGGCCCTGTGATGACTTCTCTCCTCTCCATGTTCTAGGCTAGGCTCACTCCCCTGTGTAATGACTGGGAGTCCACATGCCTATGAGAGCCGGGAGTTATGAGTGGCCTGGAAAAACTGAGAAGGCATGCAGCCTGTATGTGTGTGGCTGATGCAAATCTCATTCCAAAGACATTTTAGAAATCCCTAGAGGCAGACCTGATGGGGCTGCTGTCACTGATAACTGCTACTAGATGGCTATACAGAAAGACTTTCTAAGCCCATAGCATCTAGCTTGGCCCCTGCCTACCTGGGACACATAAAAGGTAGGGATGGTTTCTGTTCTTTTTCCAATGAGAAGCCTCGGGGATAGAAAGGATTTAGTCCAGAGCTAGCCATGGAGTCTCGTGTCTATAATCTCAGCACCCAGGAAACAGAAACCGGTGGATCTCCGTGAGCTGAAGGCCAGCCTGGTCTGCATAGTGAGTTCTGGGCTAGACCAGGTACACAACACAATGAGACCTTGTCACAAACAAAGAACGGATAAAGCCTGGAGGTTTTAATTGGTACACCTCTGGTCTGAAAGATAGGACTTTGGACTCCACACAGATCCAGTTGTCTGTCACAACAGGGTGGGTGATACCCGAAGCAGGAAGAGCCAGAGTACCCTGTCTGAAAGGCCCGGGTTCTAGCTCTGGAGATGGTTGGGATAGCCTACCACAAGCTGGATACAAGCTGAGGTGATCAAAGAGACTCTCCAAGCCGGGGGGGTGGTGGTGGTGCACGCCTTTAACCCCAAACCTCAGGAGGCAGAGGCAGGCAGATCTCTGTGAGTTCAAGACCAGCCTGATTTACAGAAAAAGTTCCAGGACAGCCAGGGCTGTTATCCAGAGAAACCCTGTCTCGGGAAAAAAAAAAAAAAAAAAAAAAAAAAAAAAAGACTCTCCACAACTGCAAGCTTAAGGAGAAGAGAAAGAATGGAGGCGAAAAAGAGAAGGGTGTGGAAAGGAAAGAGAGGGAATGTCCTGGACCATTCCCTCTTCTCGGAGCCTATGAAGAGCAAAGCATTGACTTGCAGAAGTCTAGCATCCCGCCCTGCTCCCAGGCACCAGGACTAAACGCCCATCTGTGTTCACGTGCACACGCACACCGGGTTGTAGCTGCCTTGAGCATGCCGACGCTAATTGAGGACATCACTGAGGGGCTGCTGAATGTCTGTGCTGTACATAGCCATGCTGGCATGTAGTACTGGGTGGAAAGTACACATATTCTAGATACATTTTCCACTTTCAACGTAAAACAACATGTTTATGTTGATCTGTCAGATCTGTGTGGACCAAAAGGTTGGGAACAAGATGATTTGGGCTTGCAAGAGATGAACTCCCTATTAATACCAGCTGTTAATGAGCTATCCAATTATAACCTGAAATATACTGGCTAAGCCAAATATATGACTCCTTATGGAAATCTAGCAAAATAAAAAACTGCATAAGCTCTGTAAACGGTGCCATCTGCCCAGCTCCCTCCCAATAACATTTATCCTTGAGACACAAATCAAGAGCTCCCATCATTTGAACTTTCTCCTTCAGCAAGCAGAAAGCACTCTGGGATGTAGAGGGGCTAACAAAGGTGTTTTGCTGGTAAAGCACACATTCCTCCTGCCCTCTTATCCCTGGGGACCACAGGGCATGAGACACTTTCCTCTACTTTCCATCATCCACCTGCTTCATCCCACCAAGAGGCGAGGTGGATGGGGGAACAAGCAAGGGATGCCATTCACCTAAGACACAGAGAAGGGAAGCCAAGTGCCCAGGCCCACACGGGCTAGCAAAGGCAGGGCCGAGGCAGCCCTGGAATCCATAGGCTCCACATTTCACTTCTAGACATGTTTGTGCTTCCTCCCATGTTTGCTTAATGGTAGGAATGTTTCAGCAGAAACCAGGGTGCTGGCTGCTCTGAAGCTCACCTGTTGCTTTGGAATGTATTTATTTATACCTGGGGCCTCATCTCGGCACACTCTTCCCTTCCTACAGCCAGAAGGCTGATGTGTTCCAACGTCACTGTCTCCACGGCAACAGCTTGTGATGTTACAAACAGCAGATTGTGCCTCCAGGTAGATAGCAAGTAGCCTGGACAGGTAAAGGGGGCCAAATAAACTTCCTGTTTCCAGGCCAAGGTTTAAAAGGTTTAAAAGAACAGTAAAGTGCCCTGGCACTCCCTACCTGACCCTCCAGGAAGGCAGGCTCTTCTCTAGAGAAACAAAGGCTTTGCAAATTGTGGTCCTTGTTTCGCAGTACCTCTCTTCTCGTAAGGGGAGGCAGGGCATTTCTGTTTTCCTTCTGAATGCACCCCTCTCCCTGGATCTACCATCACTCCACCTTTAATTTACACATAGCCTAATCCCCCACCCCTTGGCATGGTGGTAACTTCAAAAGAAGTCTAGACGTGGAGATAAACTTCCATATTAATACACTTTTTGACTCCAGTTGTTCTCCACGGGAAAGAAAAGGAAATGAGCTGGGGAGGCGGCTCAGCAGGTAGAGAGCTTGCTACATGACCATGAGGACCTGTTAGGATTCTAAGCACCAACATAGAAGCTGCCCATGATGGTGTGTGTCTGTAACCCCAGTGCTGAGAGGTAGAGATGACAGGATCCCAGGGCCTTAATGAATGGTCAGCTAGCCAGCTGAAACAGCAAGGCCCAGGTTCAGTGAGAGACCCTGCCTCAAAAAATGAGGTGAATGTGGTGGCCCATGCCTTTAATCTCAGCTCTTGGGAGGCAGAGGCAGGCAGATAGATGTCTGTGGGTTTAAGACCAGCCTGGTCTATATCGTGAGTTCCAGGCCAGACAGAGCTACATAGTGAGACAAGTCTCAAAACAACAAAAATAAACAAACAAAACAATAATAATTTAAAAAAAAACTAAGGTGAGCCATGGAGGGAGATATCGGACATCCACCTCTAGCCTCCACAGTACAGTCCTGGCTGCACACCCACAGGCGCGTGCACACAGAAAATCGGTTTTTGAATAAGAGAGACAGGAGGAGAGAGGGGAACGAAGATGCTGGCAGCACACTCGTCCCCATCCATCTACGTGGCACAGCCTGCAGAGGACCGCCTGGGAGGCTGGCTCCAGCGGTGCCCACAGCCTGGCTCAGGTCAGTGTCCTGCAGCTGCCAGGCTGCCGTTTGCACCCTAACCCTACATACTTCCATCTGGTTGTGGTGTTTCACCTGTCACTCAGCTTAGGGCCGCCTCCTGCACTCTGACATTCTTCTAAGACCCTGGAAACGGACTAAGAGAGCAGAGGAAGAAGGTGAGACCAAGAGACGCGTGCGAGGCCAATCCTTCTTCCAGTGCCCCTGACAGCCACCTCCCAGTGACTTCCTGTGTGTCCAGACTCCTGACCATGGCCATAGTGTTCTCAGCAGACGTCTGAGCCTTCAATCTGAGCTAAAATGTCTGTCTTACTAAGAACCTGGGGGGTCACCTGGTCTCTCCCCTTTAGATTTAAGCCGTAAGCTGTCTCACAAGCCACCGAATTTTCTATAGTGTAAGACTGTAATCTTCTTGGAGGGAAGTATTAATCTCTCTGAGCAGAAGAGACATCTTGCTGGTGCTGTGGAGAAAGCAGGAATCCCTAGAAGGCACCCCTATTCCCACGAACCTTGCAGGTCTAGACCTTTCCCAGCCTGCAAGCTGGCAGACAAAGCCCTGGAAAGTTCCCCTGCAACACACCTGGTGGGACCACCTCTCTCTGCAGAGCCACAACACCTGGCCCAAGTGTCTCAGTTCATCTCTCGATTCATCTTGAGAAGCTGTCAGGGAAAGAGTCCATATCTGGTCATCTTGTGTCCTCTATGGCTTTGAACATCACAACTGCCTCGTAGATCTCTGTTAGCTAGATGACGTCATGGTCGGGATTGTTTGTAGCCACTTCTCCCTTGTTCTCTCCCTCCTTCTTCCCTCCTTCCCTCCTTCCCTCCTTCCTGTTTGAAACAGGGTCTCACATAGCCCAGGGCCTGACCTCGAAATTGCTTATAGGCAAGGCTGGCCTTGAACTTGTGATCTTCCTGCCTTTACCTCTCAAGTGCTGATGAGAGGTGGGAAAGAAAAGGAGGAAAATGTCTTTGTGCTTCTCGTCCTGCCTGTCACACTGAGAGGAACTATTTTACACCCAGCTGATGGTTTCTATGCTGCAAGCCTCACACAAAAGTCAAGGAAGGACGTCAGGGATTCTGCTCTGTTGTTCTTCATATTATTCCTTTGAGACAGGGTTTCTCACGGACCTAGAGTTCACTGTTTTGGCTAGACTGGATAGCCAGTGAATCCAAGCAGTCCTCCTGTCCCTATAGACCCATGGCAGCTGGCCCAAATTTCTAATGGCTAATATCTCCATCTCTGTTGATAAGTTATCTGGGGACAGAATCTGTGTCTGGCCAGTGCTGGGGTTAGAGGTGTCCATGTCCAAACCCAGCTTTCACATGAGTGTTGGCAATTTGAACTCAGATCCCCATTTTTGCACAGCAAATGTCCTTTCCCACACAGCCATCTCCACAGACCCCTATTGTGGTAAAAATGGCCCCCGTGGGCTCATAGGGTATGGCATTATTTTAAAGGATTAGGATATGTGGCCTTGTTGGAGTAGATATGGCCTTGTTGGAGGAAGTGTGTCACTGAGGGTGGGCTTTGAGATGTCTCTTCCTCACTCTTTCTTGCCTGCCAAGCTCTATGTAGAACTCTCAGCTACCTCTCCAGCACCATGTCTGCTTGTGTGCCACCATGCTTCCCGAGATGATGATAATGGACTAATGTAAGCCATCCCCAACTAAATGTTTTCCTTTGTAAGAGTTGCCATGATTATGATGTTTCTTCACAGCAATAGAAACCCTAACTAAGACACTCTTTCTTTTTTTCTTTTTTGTTTTTTTTTTGAGACAGGTTTTCTCTATGTAGCTTTGATGCCTGTCCTGGATCTTGCTCTATACACCAGGCTGGCCTCGAACTCACAGAGATCTGCCTGGCTCTGCCTCCTGAGTGCTGGGATTAAAGGTGTTCACCACCACCACCCGGCCCTATCTTTCAATTAGTAAAATCAAAGATTCCTTTTTTGAGATCTTTTCTCAGGGTTCTAGAATCCTGGGCGTGGCCATGCTTCAATAGTAGAGCAACTGCCTATGATGCACGATGGCCTGTCTTTCAGCCATAGGTGAGAGAGATCCTTTTAAGAATTCCTGATCCTTTCTTCTATATGAATCACATCTCACTCTCCTCCAGCATACGTCCCTTCCCACCACACCAGAAACTTTCTGTTTTTAACCATTAGCTTCTACATTTGCTGCAAATGGCAGGGACCCAAAGTGTTGTCATAAACAAGTTAAAAACTGATTTCTTCATCTCAAAGAAAGTATGAAGGAGATGGTAAAAAAAAAAATCAAGGAAACTTCCCAATATCATCAAGGACCAAAATTCTTCAATGTAGACTGCTAGTCTCAAAACCTGCCCTCCTATTTCATGAATGACAAAGGTTGCTTGATTTCTAGCTTTATGCATTGTACCCTCAAGGAAGGGAAAAAGAATATTCTTCATGAATAGAGTGGGCAGATCTCTGTGTCAGCTCTGTGTTTCATAGACCAGGAGCTGGTCTAGGAGACCAGAAACTTCCAGCGGACAATCATAGAGTCAGGTGACTTTCCCAAGATGAGCAGCAGGCCAAACCTCACTGTTCCCCCGAGGAGGCTTAGTGTTGCTGTCACTGTGACGCTGCTACCAGAGAGATGCAAGGGCATCCTGGCCAAAGCAACCTCCGGAAGCTGTCCTGAGGGAATCTGCGACCCGGGGCACTGGCTTTCAGTGTGTTCATTCCAGCGGTGACACAGGACCCGCAGAGGGTCTCCCTTGTGCCGTCTGGCCTGGTATCAACGTCCCCTTCCAGCAAGGATTCCACTGCCAGCTTCACCAACCACCCACACCCACGCAGCGTGGCAATTCCTGACACCTGGCAGGCAACTTGGGATCAGAGAAGGCAAAGTACTGCAGCTGCACCAATTCTGGGGTCTCCCCGAGTACTGGAGGCCAACACTTCCCTGCCCAGACCTGTGGCTGCGTGCAGACATGGCCCTTATCTTCCCAGGTCCTCCTTCTCTTGTGTTGCCTCCCACAGCAAGAGCCTCAGGAAAGGGAGCTGAGTGGCAGTTTGCCCGCCTCCCCTCCCAGGGTGCCAGGCTCTCTGATCATCCCACCGAGGGGTGGTGCCTCTACTTATGAAACTTCCTACAACCATTTGAAGGCAATATTCTGGCTGTGGGCTTCCCACAGGCTGGAAAGCAGGGTGCTGTGGGTGCTATTTGGCACTAAATGAGCCCACAGGGGAGAGACACGGCATTTTACTTGAGGTGTGGCAAGTGTAAAGTCCTTGTCTAGCGGAGAAACAAAAAGAGACCAAAGAAACAAAAACAATTAACAAATAAGGAGGAGTGTGGGACTCTCCAGACATCTGACCTTGGGGGATGTTTTTCCTGTCTGCTGCATGGGATGACACCCTATGTTCAGATAAGGGAACTATCCTTGCTCCTTCTCCATAGGTGAGGTTGCACTACAGGGCCACTATGATGGGCTGTAACTTCCCATAATGTCTAAATGGTCTTGCTAGTGCCATGGGACCTTTCCAAACCAATGCCAGAGGCTCTGGCGAGTCAGCTCTAAGGCAGACCTACAAGGCCAGGTCTTTTATGTGGAAAAGCTTGGGGTCAGAGAATTCACCCTGAAGAACAGCTTAACTTTCAATTTCTTCAGTACACAACAAGATTCCCAAGGTCTCCTTCCCCTCCCTGCCTTTCTCCCCCTCCCCTTCTCTCTTCTCTATGCCCTGCTCCTCCTTCTTCCCTAATTCTCTTGCAGGGAATGAAAAGTCCCGAGTGAGTGTGTATTGTTGACAGGAGCACAGCCATGTCAAGTTGGCCCATGTCTCAGACCATGGGAGATGGCCAGGCCTTCCTCAGATCAGGCTCTGAAGAACGGCAAGGCCTTCCCTTGGTCTGAGTACAGATGTTGACAAACAGTTGACCCTTGGCTAAAACGAGCATCTACAGAAAGTACTGGCCACAACTTCCTCATCCCGGATAACTGCAGCTTGAGAGTTCCCTTACAGAGATACCCACTCCTTACTGAGATTAGCTAGCCTGACTTCTCCTTCAAACTGTACATAATAAATACAATTCCAGGCTGCTGCCGGTGAGTCTTCATCCAAGTGGACAGGCTACCTGATCCTGGCCTTACGTTACTTATGTCTACCATTTCTGCATTTCCCATCATCCCAATCAGATCAAGTCCAAAGCCATGGATCCGGTCCTCTCTCTCTCACCCCCGAGGCTGAACCGAGGGCCTCACACTTGGTTGTCGAGGGCTTGCTTCATTGCTGAACCCCACCGCAGCCTCTTCTGCCTTCTCTCCTGCAGTGCAGTGCTTGTCTTTTGACACTGAAACAAAACCTTCACGTTTTCTTTTTCCTTTTGTTTCACACCAATGGAAATGCCACTGTCAGTCTGCAGTGTGGTCTCCTGATCTGGGCCACACAACTCCCTGTGGGTGGTTTACAGAGTCCCCCTTTACCTACAGAACAACAGCTTGGAACAAGGAAGCATTTGGGGGCACCCTGTCTGCACCAGATGCTGACAGTCCTTCCTCCTCTTGGCTCTCCTCCAGGAACCCTTGGGCAGCGAGTTTCCTTCTTCCCTTAACTGCAGGGGGAAACTCTCTTGTACCCCCATTCTCTGCACACCCCAGACCCTCACAGGAGAAGCGGCCTTGTGAGAAGTGGCTGCCAGGTCTGCATGGAGGAGGCAGAGTTCACCACAAGAGCCCTGGGTGCCTGTAAAACCCTAACCAGGGACCAGCATGAAAGAGGTGTCCCCAGCTCGCTGTGGAGGTGTTATTCCAGCTGGATAAAGCCTCTAGAAGCTTATTCCCACAGAAGCAAAGTCAGAGTTGAAAAAAAAAAGTGTGCTTGGAACACTCAACTCCTGTACTAGTCAGGGCCTTGTCAGGGGCGGAGAGCACCTGCTGTAGCTCACGGTGAGACTGAGTCTCTTCTGGTCTTAGGAGATGGGGTGTAGAGAGACCATTAGCAGTCCCATTAGATCCCCTGGGCTTTGCTTGTCTCGTGGTTAAACCTTAACCAAGAACTTTCCACGTCTTATGCCGTCTCTGTACAAAACAGGGATGGGAGGCACATTTTTTTTTTCTCCATTTGATACCTAAATTTCAAAGAGTGACCTTCAATCCCCGCCCTTCCTCTTTCTAACACAAGGTCCTGGAGCTGATTTTGAAAAGCATCCCTGGGCCTCCCTGTCATTTTTCTAGTAGTTCTTTAGTTGGATTGCACAGCGCATTCTTGAAGAACCATCAGTACAGGGAAGGAGCTGGCACCAGATGGAGATTCAGGACAAAGTTGGCATCATATCCAGCTTTTCTTCTCTTAGAGAGAGGTATTGTCTTCCTTTAGTTAGTTTAATCTGGTGTACTTCGTGCATTGAAAAAAAAAAAAAGTAAATTCTTTCCACACTTCTGAGTCTATGGACAGTTAGAATTCCCCAGCACAGTGACAGGCTGGAAGGTTTTTTCCAAGAGATGTTGACAACAATGGTTCATTGAGAAGCGCTGCACATGAAGTGAGCAGCTGAGGCAGGTTTCCAGATAACTCCCACCCAGATCGGGTCATGTGGGTCTGATTGATCTGGACCGTTGTGGCAGGCCTCTGTCCCAGCTTGCCCTGTGCAGCACACATTCTTCGTTTTGTTTGTTTAGTGTGATGTTGATTCATTAGTTCAGACTGTGTGGAGTCACTCAGATTCTCCTTTCTCTTTAAAAGGAAGCGAAGGGCTGTCTCAGATCAAATGCTAATTTGGAAAGGGAGGGAAAGTCTCGAGCGATCATCCTAGCAGTCCCCGGTCTCAGCAGCACTGACCCTTAGAAAAGCCAGGAAAGTAACCCTAGGCAATGTCTCATCTGGTTGTGCTGGGTTTAAGGAGCCAAGGCCTGTATCAGTACTTTCAGTTTATAGGGAGGAAAGCGGAAGTCAAAAGAGGTTTCTACAGGAGCCCAAGGTCACACAGTCAGCCTATGGTGGGACATGAACCACAGTCCCAATCTTCAGATTCCCACAAGGACCCCCAAGTCACAGGTGTGGGGAAAGGAGGCTGAGAGGGATCCTCCCATCCTTCAAGGATGGGCACCCTCACAGGTAATAGCTTGTAACCCAGCCTGAGTGTAATTCAAGGGATGCTGGAGGACCACCCTCCTTCCCTCTCTACCTCTTTCAACAGAAAGAACTGCTCCCTCTTGGCTGCCTGGTGTGACTCATTCCTTGGAGTGTTCCCAGTGACAGGTATAAAGATGATGTAGGACTGGCTGCATCAAAGCCACTGAGTCATCAGGCCTTGGTAGAGCGGGGACTCAGAACTATCAAGAGGTCTCCCAGTGAGCCTGGGCTGCAGCTCACCTGGGAGAGGGCTTGCTTAGCGTGCACAAAGCCCTGGGTTTAATTCCTAGCACTCCACAAACTGAGTGCGGTGGTAGTCACCTGTAATCCCAGCATTAGGAGGCAAATGTGGGAAGAGCAGAAGTTCAAGGCTAGCCTCAACTACTTAGTGAGTCTGAGGCTAGCTTGGGCTAGAAGAGGGTGCTACCTAGAAAACCAGCTAGCTACAGGGGTTCACTGCTAGGACAGACAAACTGAGTTCAGTCCCCAGAGTCCCACATGGTGGAAGGACAGAACCAGTTCCTGCCAGTTGTTCTGTGACCCCCACCTACACATTATCACATGCACGCACGCACACGTGCACGCACACACACACACACACACACACACACACACACACAAGCAGTCATAGCCCCTTGTGGGCACACACACATGAATAGAATGTCATTTGAAGGCCAATTTCTAAATCCCAGGTCCCTAGAAATTCTGTTCCTGCAAGTCTTACACATGGCAGAGTATGAGCATGCAGTTAGCTCTGGGAGAGTCTGAGGCCCGAGACTCGCCTCCAGCAGCAGGTGCCAACTGAGTAAACAAACCCCCAGAAGCCAGAAAGACAAACCAGTGACCCCAAATCACAGAGCAGTGACGGGAGCCATGAGCCTAAGTGACCCTTGACACACATGCCGCCATATTTGGGCTTCTCCTCTTTTCTTAGATCTAGGCCTTGCTTAAGTCTCCATAGCACCAGAACCTCTTCTCACAAGTACCAGAACCTCTTCTCAGAAATCAGGTGACCGAGCTGCAGTTAGGCAGTTAGGCAGTTAGACAAAAGTAGATAGATAACCCTCAGAGCAACATTTCCTGCTGGCCAAACAGCCCATTACTAAGTCCCTTCCTGCTCACAACCCCCTTTGTCTACCTATATATACCCTAAGAGGAAAATAAAATTTTGGGGCTTGATCAGACGTCCTGTTTTGCTCTCATTCTTTGTGTCTCTTGTCCCTCTCATTCGGCTGCCTCCCTTTAGGTCCCTGTTGAAGACCCCGCTGGCCAGGGCAGAGCAGGGACTTGAATGTGGACTTCTCTTATTCTTACTGTTCTTCTAGTGTCTTTGAATGCTAAATGCCTCATGTTAGAACAAGGGATGCCGTGATGAGCCATGGTTAATTGAAAATATTCAGTAGTGTGTCTAGAGGCAAGGGATGCAGGTGTTGGGAAAATCAAGAGCAGAGCCAGTTCTAATGCCAGGATATGGACCAAGGTCATTCTGAATGGATGAGGTAAGGTTTTTACAATTGACATTGTTTTCATGACCCTCACTTATTTAGAGACCTTTGACATTTAATTTTTTTTTTTTTTCTTTCCAAGTGAACCAATTTCTCAAAATCTGTCTCCTCACTTCTTTCTTTCAGAAATCCTTCCAGGACTCACTCCAGTTCTTCTTGCTCTCAGGAGCTGCCACCCAGTATTAAAGACACGTCTTTGCTGACGTGGAGACAGCCGGTGTTTTTGAGACCTTCTTCATGGGTCAAATAAGTGTCTTTTTTCCCCCACTGCGGTTGGTCCCTCTCCTTACTGAGTCTACACAATGTGAAGGAGCCTCCTCACTGGCAGTGGAAGAAGCTTTCTTCCTGAGAGTCGGGAGTTCTAACTTCAGTCTCACTAGCCCACCGTGGATCCTCAAAAAAGTCCCTGTATCACCTTGCGTCTCAATGTCTTTATCAACAACTAGACATAAGCCAGGCATTACGATAACCTGCCTTGGTATCCATCCCTGTGTCAAGGAGAAACTGATGACGTAGGAGAAAATTAGTATTTCCCAAGATGTGATCCTTTGGAAGTTCCTGGCTGGTATAAGTAAAAAGCCTTCTGCGGCTGAAGATGTGCTCAGCAGCTGAAGAGCACTCACTGCTCTTGCAGAGGAACCAGGCGAGGTGCCCAGGACTCACGTCGTCGGGAGGCTCCGAACTCAAGTCCTCATGCTGGGGTGGCAAGCGCTTGCCCACTGAGCCATGGCCCCAGTCTGCCTCCCTGATTAGTCAGCCCTCCTCTCTTTCTTCCTCCTTCCGTCTCTACCCTCTTCTTCCTTCCTCCCTTTCTTTCTACCCTTGAGCTGTAACCCCAGCTACCCGAAGTCCTTAATGCTCATTTTTCTTTGACATAATCTACATCAGTATCGCTTTTTATACCCACAGAGGTTTAGTAATTCTCTTGACTTGGCACAGCTCTCTATAGTGTCCCACAGGGTGGACCCAGAACTACACCTAGCTTGAGGACCTGTAATCTCAGCCATTTTACTAGACCGCTTCTTTCTTGCTTCTTGAGGCAGGTGCTAGGATTACCACTCCCTGTTTAGATTGCCTTGTTATAGAGTTTCATTCTTTGAAGCCCCAAATATAGTTATGAAAAGCAATTCCACTTAAGCTAGTACAGTTGGCTTCCCATATCCATGGCCTATAAACAGCAACTTCAACAAACTTCCAATCAAAAATGTCTGGAAAAACCTTGTGCCTATACTGACGAGATGGTCCAGCAGCGATTTACACATGTTCACACTCTGTTAGGTGGTGAACCTACACTTAATGTATATAGGTGGTTGTGCAGTGGGGTTCAGTTCTGCGCCGACACTCCATGGAGGACACGGGCATCCTTGGGTGCTGCTGCCGTGTTTCAGAGGCCCTGGGGTAAAGTCTTTTCAGATCCCGGGGAGCAACTGCTTTTCATGGAGCAAGATAGTGTGACCTTGTGAACAAGATAAGACAAGAAACCAAAACCTGAGCAGGCATGAGCATCCACGTGAATTCTGCTCAGCTGAACATCTTCAGGTCACATCCTTCCCCTACGGGCACTGCACCCTTACCACACCCAAAACTGCACGTGTGCATACACACACACACACACACACACACACACACACACGTGTCCATACACGTGAGTGAGTACAGCCTCTTCAGCAGCTGTGTCCCCTGTCACCAAAAAAGTGTCTCTGAGGCTCATTAACCTCTAACTCTCGTATCCTTGAGACATTAGGAGGAACTCAGAAGAGGAATGTCGCCTCTGAACTTGGAGAGGAGAGAGGGCTAACATGTGTGACCAGAGTGGGCTCATTCATTTCTTCTTTGAGTTTAATGAGTGTCTCTGCAGGTGGGACAATGCTGGATTTTTAATGGACTGTGGTAACTTAGATCAAGGTCATCCTCGCTAGGAGCCTAGGGGACCAGTAAGATAGAAAAGACAGGACCACAAAGATGCAAGCGCCAATGTCACACAAAGACATCTCTGTAGGGCTTAGGAGAGGAGTGTCCCATTGGGGCAATCCCAGAAGGCTTTCTGGAGGAGGAGGAGTTGGCTTTTGAGTTCCTGTCTTTACCAAGTGGGTACTCTGAGCAGCACAGTCCTCCTAGGACGCCTTGCAGGGGCCTCACAGTTCCAGCTCTTAATTGAGAAGTAACACCATTAGGCTACGGCAGCCAGAGGTCCCACCAACCACTTTTCCAAGGCCACTGTCAGACCTTCTGTTTGAAGGTGGTAAGCCTTGAGGGATAGGGAAGTGAAGCCACCTTGACCTCCTGTGTCCTCAGGCCCAGGCCCTACGAGAGAGCCTAGCAGGGCAACCAAGGAAAAGGGCTGCTGCCCCCAGATGCAGGACTATAACTGAGTCAGCGGCACACGGCGGGAAGGCAAAGAAAGGTGCGTTCTTGGACTTCACTGCTCTGAGGTGACTTGTCCAGTTCATTTTGCTCCTTCCTTCTCTGCTTGTTTCTTCACTCCCTTCCTAGGCTGTTCGGGCCCCAGAAAGATGTGTGATCTCTGCTTGTGTGCTCTTGGCATAGGAGGGTGCCAGAAGGCTTGGGTTCCCAGTTCTATCTGCCTTTTGGCACTTCTGCAAGAAGACACAGAGAGGCAATCACGCTGCCATGAGCTCAGATGGTGGGGAGGGCAAGGGATAGAGGCAAAGAAGATAAGAGACAAGCAGAGACCACCCAGGAGGAGCTGAGCCCCCAGAAGCTCAAATAAGCCCTGTTTCCATAGCTGTGAGTCTCCCCCAACTATTCATCCATTTCTCCATTATACACAAAATTCTCAAACACCTGACATAATGCAGATGCCCCAACGAAATTCAGTTTTGTTTTGTTTCAGGGGCCTTGGCTTTTTTTGTCGTTTTCTTTCTTTCTTTTTTACAGTGTTTGGCATGAAGTCCAGGACCTGGCACATGCCAGGCAAGCACTAAACTACACCCTCATCCCACCACTGCTCATTTTTAGATTAGTCTCCTGACAAACCAAATAGGACCACAGAACACAAGAATCAAGTCCCCACACAATTTGAAGCCCAAACGCATTCGTTTCAGGATCTGAGCCGTGCACATTGGTTTGACTCCTTACAGCAATGCGAAATTCCATAATTTTTGGACTGACTTGTTCTCGGAGGACAGATGCTCACACGTATTTGCCATAATTAGCCATGTATTTATTCATGTATTCATTCACTCATCTGGAAAACATGCCCTAAGTATTCTATGCTACTGCCTTAGCTCGAGTGGGGATAATAGAGTTCCTGGCAGGGATGGAGATTAATAGGTGACCCTCACACAGTCTTAACTTCTCCTTAGTGTCCAACAAGTTATGCCCTCCATCTTGCTGCACTTTACCCAGAACCTTATGGGGTGTTGCTGGAACTGAGGAGAATTTAGACCAACTGTGCACCAAGGCCCCACAGGCGTGAACAAGTGCCAGACCCTCCCGAGAGTTGATGCTCGTACAAAGCAGCCATGTGACCAAGGATGATGAGGTAGGGGTGGGAGGGGAAGGCAAAGGCCCCAGGAGGGGAAGTTTGCTCCCTGAGAACACCAATGCCTTCTTGTCACTCAGGACAGTCAGTCAAGGCCATTACAGAGACAGTAGTGAAGTCGTCTGCCACCAGGGAGGAAGATGGAGAGGATGTCACCATTCACAGATGTGTGCTCTTGACTTTCCAAATGGCCCGTCCATCGCTGCTGCAGGAGGGTGCACAGACTCATAGGTGGGAAAAGAAGGTGATCCCAGAAGCTTGCTTGGTGGTTACTTAGGAAGGATGCAGGTTCCATCTGTCTCGTTTACAGAACCAAGGTAGATGGAGTTAGGTGGGAGACTAGTGTAGAGAGGAAGGCCCCAGTGCCGTCAAAACTGACAAATGGGCTGGGCCTGATGGCACATGTCTTTAATTTCAGAATTTAGGAGGCTTAAGTAGCCAGAGCTACACAGTGAGATCTTATTTAAAAAAAAAAAAAGATTAATACACTGAAGAAGGTAAAACAGAGGAGGAAACCCCTTTGACCACAGGCTACATGAAACAGAAGAATATATGTGTAGCCGGGCGGACACCTTTAATCCCAGCCCTCAGGAGGCAGAGGCAGGTGGATCTCTATGAGTTCGAGGCCAGCCTGGTCTACAGAGTGAGTTCCAGGACAGCCAGGGCTGCACAGAGAAACCCTGTCTTGAAAAAAAGACAACTGGGGGTGGGGGTGAGGAGATCATGTAATCTCCAATATTAACTTCCAATTGTCAGAGAAAGTGGGAGCTGGGTGACTGATCAGGGATCTGTGCTCTAGTGACCCAGAGACTTTGAGCCTCAGTGTATCCCTGGTCCAATTCTTCATTCTGGGACTAAGAATCTGGAAATCGCAGTGAGTTCCCTCTGGATTCAGATCTGTATGAGTAACAGGAGGAGGAGGAAAGCCTTCAAACAACTTCCGTAAATGATCCACACCAGGGCCCGAAAATGAAGGTGGGCTACAGGGCACAGCCCTGACCTCCTTGGCAGGGTGGTAGCAGCTGAAGTGGGGACAGAAGGAACCCCTTGGCCTTGGCCCCCCAAGACCTTGTCCCAGGCTTCAAAAGGAATGAAGCTTGGGTAGGTCACCTCAGAACATGACCCGAGACCCAAATTACTCATTAGCCAGCCTGAGTGCTGGCCCTCATGTCCCTGTCCTTGGCCAGAGAGAGACATGAAAGCTGAGCCGCGGGCTGAGGGCGGGGCCAGTCTGATAGTTGAGCGGCTATCTCAGCCGATGGCATTCTGAAAGCCTGGTAGAGCCAAGAGGGAGGCTGGGCTTTCAAACACGCCTGCGCCCTTCCCGTCTCCCTTCCTTCACCCCACCTAAACAAACAGAAGCAAAGACCAAGGAAAGTCATTAGTGGAGATTTTAGTAGATGCCTTTCAAAGCAAAGGGTACTTGAGTCAGTATGGGTGATTGTACCCCAAGATCTGGAGATGAGTCCTTCTGAATGTTAGCCCCACGGAAGGGGCTGTTCTTTCTCTGCACAGCTGAGAAAAGGGCACCTTAGATGCAGGTGCCAGGTGCAGTCAAGGCCATTCTGAGATCTGGTCTACCCAGTCTTTGCCTTCCCAGGGTAAGTGCCTATATGGCTGTGCCCAACCTTGCTTCTCCATGGTCTCCACTCACCCTTCACTGCCAGGGCTGGAAACTTCTAGAATATAGTAAGCCCTCTCTCAACACTGTCTGAGAGGATCCAGTTGATAACCACACATCCACATGTCCCCACTCTCTCAGCCCAAACCTGGCCCTGGAACCAACCACGTCACTGCGCTCTTGTCTGTTGACCATGGGTCTTTACTTGCCCACTGGGGAAGTTGTAGGTTGACAGTCTGCATGGAAAACAATGCAGTAGGAGAGGAGAGCGCTGGGCAGGTATTTGGAGCTTCTGGAAGGGTGGGTGTGGGGGTGGGTGGGGGAGGTCCCTGCTCTTGACTCTTCAATAGGGAATTGTTAACAGCAATAAAACATGCAGGAGGACATAAAGGTCAGACAAAGGTCAGCAAAGTCAGCAGCACGAGGCCCTCACCCAATCTATTTCCTCAGCATGACTATAATATGCCAATGGATGAGTGGGTGATTGAGGAAATGATTGATACCAATATTAAGCCCAAGATCTCAAGACGGTCCTGAATTTGGGGAAAACGGCAAATACCAATGATTATGACAGAGGGCTCCTGCCTACTGAGCCTCCCTTGTGTGATCTGCTGTCCACTGCAGTCGAATAGAAACACTGGACATCATCCTACAAACGAGTGCAGGGACTGGCTGAGTGCTTCTGGTATGAGCCTTCTGCCTCTGGTAAGCGGGTGGCAGGCAGAGAGCTGTGTCAAAAGCAAGAGTCGCTCACTGACCTTCCTGAAAGCATAAATAGGCAAACATTGTATTCAGGACCACGGAAGCAAGCCTAGGACCATAGTGATGGAGCTCTGCCATGAGGAAGGGAGACGGTATTCAGGTGAGAAAGTGGAAATTTATAACCAAGGAACAGACTGAAGTAGGGCAGGGTTCATTCAGAGAAAGCAACAAGGGCCAAGGGGATGCTCACCTCGCCAACCCACAGAATTCTTGATGGGAACGGGGGAGGGAACCAGATACCACCTGGGAGCTGGTGAATGAGGACACTGGTCAGATGTCCCAGGTGTGTGGGTGGAGGGGAGTGGGGATCCTTGCTAAGCAGGCGGGCATGAGAGTTTGGCCAAGCAAGGAACGTCTGTTAGAAGGCAGATTTGATGCTGTCAGCCACCCGGGTTCATCTTACTTAATGTCCTAAGTTGTGCCTCTTCTTATCTGTTCTGCTGTCCTGGCTAGTTTTATGTCAACTTGGCACAGGCTAGCATCATCTGAAAGGAGGGAACCTCAACTGAGAACATGCCTCCAGAAGATCTGGCTATAGAGCATTTTCTTAATTAGTGATTGACCGTGGAAGGCCCAGTCCATGGCGGGTGGTGCCATCCCTGGGCCGGTGGTCCTGTTGTATAAGAAAGCAGGCTGAGTAAGCTCTTTGTCCAGGCTGGGCTGCCTGGGACTCAGCATCCTTCTACCCCCCACCCCCACATCTCCCCAGTACTCTAATTGCACGCACATCACTAACCACACCTACCCCCGCCCTGGGCTACTTTTTCTTTCCCTTTTGGAGACAAAGACTCCTATAGATCAGGCTAGTCTCCAACTCAGTATGTAGCGGAGGGTGACTTTGAACTCCGGATCCCCCCGACTCCATCTCCTCAGTGCTGGCATTACGGGAGTGAGTCATCACATTTGTTTCCATGCCGTGCTGGAGACATAACCCAGGGCACCATGCATGTTAAGTGAGCCCTCTATGGACTGAGCTACAGGCCCAGCCCAGCCCTAGAGCTCTGATGGTGACCAGATGGGCCATTTCCAAACCTGTGTCTCTGGTTCCCACTTCCCATCATGCTCCAGGTGCCTCCTTCCATCTCCAAAGCATGTTAGGCGCCTCTGGCCACCTTGCCGTTCTCAGGCTGGTCTGAATCCTCACTTGGATTTCCTCAGTGGCCTGGTTCCGCTGTGCCGCTTTAGCGTCTTAGTGAGGTCTTCTATCTTTTCTGAAACAGCAGCTGTCTTCTCATATAATTCTCCCCCCCCACCCCCGTTTTGGTTTTTCGAGACACGGTTTCTCTGTGTTTCCCTGGCTGTCTTGGAACTCCTTCTAACCAGGCTGGCCTCAAACTCATATAATTGTCTTTTAAAACCTCTTCAGTGAAGTATATAGGATGTCTCCAGAATTTTCCGCATTCTAGTACCCAGCCTATTTTCTACTCTTCCCTACTCTGGTCTGTTACCCCATTGTGAACCCTGATTTCCTCAACACTTCAATGCAGTTTCAGCCTATGCCCAGAGACTTGCCCACCCTTCAGCAGAAGAGGTCTTCCTGGAGCAGGTTGGAGTCCCAAGGCTGACGTGAACTCTCCCATGCATTCTCAGACCACTTTGCTATCTCTTGTCTCCAGGTATTAGAGTCGGCCCTAGCCTTGTAATTTGGAGCCAGGAAAAGCTTCAGCCTCTTAGCCATGTGATTTTGTGTGGCAATGCCCTTGATCAGGGTTTTGTGGAGGCCCCTTGGGAACTCTATTTCTCTGACCTGGGAGGAGATCCAACAGCCCAAGGGACCCAAAACATTCAAAAGTTAATCCAGTTGGGCAGGTCACTCACCTGGCCAGAAGGCTGGTTTACCTAAAGCTATGCTGAAGAGATAGAGGAATAATTATCCCTCTAATGACATGATGCCCTTTCCTTCCCAGAATGCTGCTCACTAGAGTAATCTCTTCTAGAGCCCCAGGCAGGCAACTTGGTGAGCCTGCCTCTTTTCGGAATTACTCAGAGAAGTGTATTGCTTCCTTTTCTCCTGTTTCTTTTCTGACCACGGGTCCCCTAACACTTTTGGCTTTCAGTCTTTTCCCAAAGCTGCCCTCCTTGCCATGTGGCTGCCCTCCTTGCCATGTGGCTGCCATGCACACATAACTCAAACAACATGACTTTTCTCTTGTCCTTGTCTCTATTTGCCTCCTCCAGGGAGCTGCTGAGATTTACAGCTTGCTCAAGTTGGACTGTTTCTTTGAAATTTGAATTAGATTGTCCTCAAGTTTCTTTTTAAACTTGTTGTGGTGGTATTGTGTTCCCCAAAATATTGTGCACCCTAATAAACTTATCTGGGATCAGAGACAGAACAGCCACAATATTAAACATAGAGGATAGGCAGTGGTAGCACACGCCTTTAATCCTAGCATTCCAGAGGCAGAGATCCATCTGTTCAAGGATACAGCCAAGCATGGTGACTCACGCCTTTAATCCCAGAAAGCAGCCTTTAATCCCAGGGAGTGATGGTAGAAAGCAGAAAGATATATAAGGCGTGAGGACCAGAAACTAGAAGCTTTTGGCTGGTTAAGCATTGGCTGGTTAAGCTTTTAGGTTTCGAGCAGCACAGTTCAGCTGAGAGCCATCCAGATATGAGGACACAGAGGCTTCCAGTCTGAGGAAACAAGATCAGCTGAGAAGTTGGCCAGGTGAGGTTAGCTGTGGCTTGTTCTGTCTCTCTGATCTTCCAGAATTCACCCCAATAACTGGCCTCAGGTTTGATTTTATTAATAAGAACTTTTAAGATTCATGCAACAATTTGTTTAATTCTTTTTGTCATGGTTGTTGTTCTTTTGTTTTCTTCTGAGACATACTCTCACTGTGCAGCCGTGACTGGCCTGAAACATGCTATGTAGACCAGGATAGCCTCAAACTCACAGAGATCTGCCTGCTTCTGCCTCCTGAGTGCTGGGATTAAAGGCATGTGCGCATGCCACATCTAGCCATTAAATTCTCTTATTAACAAGAGCAAGAACTCCAAGCGGGGACCTTGATGTCTCTAATGATATGAGGCAACTCTGCCAGGACCACCCCCAAATTACAATAACACTTGGATCCTTTAACTATAGCCTCTTGCTAACATGTAAAATGTAGATATGATCTTGCTATCAAACATAGAAGTAATAAATAACGCCCCAAAGGGGCGGGGGACCTAAACAAGCAAGCAATGAATAAGCAATAACTATATTTATTCTATACTAGAATATATATATAGAATATATATATCAGATATATATATAGATATAGATATAGATATCAGACCGATTTTTATTCATTTTTTTTCATTTTATTCATTTATTCATTTTTGCGTCATCCCCAGTCCCCTCCATGGTGCCAAGAACAGAAGACTCACAGATCATAAGAAGACTCATAAGCAAGCCATTGCATGTTGACCAATCCAGGGAAGTCAAGGTCTTCCTCTGTTTCCCTTGCAGAAGTTCTGCCAGCCCGAGTCAGCCCTGCCTGGAGGCAGAGCCCAGAAGTTTCCAACTGCCTGACTCTGTTTCCCCATGCCAGCAAGAATGCACCCGGATCTCCTCCTCACCATCTGGATAACATTCTCTTTGGGGCTATTGCATGAAAGAACTCAGCTGTAGGTGGAAATGAATGTTGAGGGTTTCTCAATGGGCTAGAATTGTAAATCACTCTCAAGTTGGGATGACACCCTAGGAGCTGTGCCATGCAAACCACAATTCCCTAAATCTCTGTTTTAAAAAAAAATGCCCTAAAACCTCTGGAGACCTGTCAGGGCATTCCTATTTGTTGCTTGGCACTTGGCTGCTCAGTTCCGGCTGAGTCGCGGTAGCCCAGAGGCATAGAAATACTTATCTCGAAGCCTAGACCCTAGATGAGAATGCTTCCAGGGCCCCTGGTAACTTTCCTCTAGCCTCTAAAGTAAGGAGAAACCATTCTGGCTTGCGGGGGTTGAGGGGTGGGAGTGGGTGGGTGTAGGTATAAGCAGGGACATATGGGGCACTAGGCTCTCTAGTGTGCCTCTGTCCCATCCTCCTAGGATCATCAAGGCTTGACTTTGTCCATCAGCTGAGCTAGGGACCTTGGGCTCCAGCCCTTACAGTTGTGCTAGGAAATACTGGAGGCCAAGGCCCTTGGGCCTGGGAGGGAAGAACATGGGCTGCAGATGGAGCTTGCAGGAAGCTTTGAAGTTCTGAGCAGGACGGGGGAGGCGTGGGAAGTGAGACGTCTGTTTCCCTGAGTTCCCAGGAGGCGAGATGTCTCTCTGTCATCTTATAGGCCTCAGCATAGCCTAAAGGTGCTGGCTAAAGCCTGTCTTGGCCCTGAGTAAATCAGGCCAGAACCAAAGAATACACTTGAATGGAAGTGGAAAATTAGCCGCTATGCAGGAGAAAGCCTCCTCTCCAAAATATATATGCATCAAAGTGTACCCCTGTCTAGCTGGGACAGGAGCCATGAAAATGCAAATGTGGGTTTTGAGAATGCTAATGTTGGAAGTGGAGAACAATGCGGAGACAGACTTCTTGGGGCCAGGCAGAGGGCCCCAGGGCAGGATGTGGGAGCCAGTGGGGGCAGGGATGAAAGGGGGAAGGAAGCGGTGTGAGGGGCCTGGAGATGAGAAAACAGCAGGAGCCTGGCAAGGCTGAAAGACTCGAAAGAAGGGAGTGTGGAGAGGATGGGGCCGGAGGACCTGACCGCTGACCGCTGACCTGAGACCGTGGGCCCAGGAAACAGAAGGGGGACTTCAGGGACCCGTCTCTGAGTGGCAGCCCAGCAGGGTGGCATGTGCCTAGAGGTCAAGGCTTGGAGCAAGGGACAGAAGGTCTCAGATTTCTTTAAGAGCCAGGAAACGAGAGGCAGGAGCTGCTTGGGTGCAAGGGCCCAGGGAGGTATAAAAAGAGAAGACGCCAGAGTCAGGTGCTGCACCGAAGCCAGGCCTGGGCTGGCATTGTCACACCCAGAGCTGCATCACTGGCTTGCCATCCTATGCTCGCCGATGGAGAAGAATTGCCTTCTCTGAGTTCTTTCACACTCTTAACCTGTGATGAAGAGCTCAGTGGCCACTGGGAGGTTGGATGAGTGAAGAGTTTGCTTTGTGGATGTTTGCTGGTATCTCTGCGGATTGAAGAAACAGCAAAGGTTTCCTAATGCAAGCCACATTCACCTGTGGAGGCCTGATGAGGCTCCCTCCGAGTGCAGGCTAGAAAGCCAGTGCTTACCTCCCTCTCCAGAGGCGCTGGGAGCCCTCTTGGCACTGAGAACTCCCCACCTTAACCATTACAACCTCATGAACAGAAAACAGACCCCTGGGGGTAGGTTATAGGACCCCAGAGAGCTGAAAGTGTGGTCCGAACTGCCAGGCCAAAGTCAAAGCCCTGTAGGAAAACCTCCATTTGGGGAGTGGGTACTTCCTTTGGAAGAATGGATCCAGGTGACTTGTTTGACTTGGGGGCTTGCTCATTCTTTCTTAGCTGTACCTTGTGCAGCCCTGGCCTACAGGTCAAGTTCAAGAAATCCCTGCTGAGCCACTGGGTCTACTCATCTAGACTCTAAGTTCCCGGAAGGCTAACAGCAGTGGTGCCTCACTTTCTTTGCACCCTCTAGGGCTTGGCTCAGCACCTGTTGAATGAATGCTCGGGTGAATGAGTCCATTCATTGGAGAGTCTGGGGCCAGGCACAGGGCAAGGCAGTGAGAATACACAAGGGAATACGATATGATCCCTGATCCCTGCCCTTGCGCAACTCCTCCAACTCCTTGGCCTGGTGAATGAATAGAAGAAAGCAAGCATGAATGGAAACTGTGGGAAGGGCCAAGCCCTTCTGCTAATTGCTTTATGACCTGGTAGATAGCTCAGAGATACAGCCCTCTGGTGCCCTGCCCTCTCCTTCTGGCCATGCTTGGCTGCATGCAGCGCTGATGAGTGGCTGGCAGCTGTCTGGATCTCAGAGCTTCGAACAGGTGCTTTTGTTTGTAGAAAAAGGGGATACATTGCCCTGCTTTTCCATGCTCACCTCAGGCATAGCGAGGGGTGATGGCATGTTCAGTTCCTGGAGTTCCTGGAGATAAATGCAACCTATAGGTTCTCTTGGGCCCAGTGACTACTGGGAACTAGAGAGTCAGAAAGCCAAGGACTTGTGCGTGCATTCGTGTGTAGTGTGTGTGTAGTGTGTGTGTGTGTGTGTGTGTGTGTGTGTGTGTGTGTGTGTGTGTAGCTACTTGGTCCCAAGTGGCTTAGGGAAGTCTCTGTGATTGCTGCTGAGGCTCAGAGCTACCACAAGTTCCACCTTTTCCCATGCAGCTATGGCCCCCCGAAGTCAGCAGAAGGGTTCAAGGAAAGTGCTGAACCTTAAAAAGATGGGCATCTTTGCAAAACACTGGGCACACAACTCTTCTGTATGCAAGGCTCGTGACCTCTGAGGTCAAACTCGGAGAGCAGGTGATCAGTTCTCTCTGCAGCCTTAAGACAGCTCGCGCTCTCTCTCTCTCTCTCTCTCTCTCTCTCTCTCTCTCTCTCTCTCTCTCTCTCTGTCTCTGTCTCTCTCTCCCTCTCCTTCCCATCCTTCCTCCCTCTTTCTCTACCTCTACCTCTTTACACTTCTGTGTGTGTGTGTGTGTGTGTGTGTGTGTGTGTGTGTTTCTTCCCGGAAATCGAAAGTGAAACAGACTAGGGGCATGTCTAAGGCTCCTCCGGAACAATAAGCAGGAAGGAGCAAGTCTGGCCCACAGCCTATGAGAAGAGCCTGGCAAGACTTCAGTGAACCGGGGTTATACACGAAGAACCCTCGAAACAGAAAATGCCCCACTCACCACAGCCTCTACCTGCTTTGCCCAGGGTCCAGACTGCAGGTGGCAAACCCCTACTGGAATCACAAGGAGCACTCAAGGGGCCCGGAGTTATCTCTTTCTGGGAGCTTAGTCTAAGACAAAGGCTGGGCCACCTTCCACCAGGTGTCCCAAGCAGGTGACAACGTAAGATGATGGCAGATTCGTAAGAAAATGGTTACAAGATACTCTACTGCACTGGTCAGCCTTACAGCCCCCTGGGCCCGTGGACACTCTGAACTCCAGATAGTAATAAGCCCAGCAAATATTTCCCGGTCTCCTTCAGTCCCAGGAGAAGATCTGGGCTTTCTGATCTGGCACACACATTGTCCTGGAGGGAAATGGAGATGGAGGATGAGGAAAATGACTTTGAAGACCCTTCTGTATGGACGAATTCTCTGCCATCATCTCATGATTCAAGACCCCATCAGGTCTCCCTTCCTAACCTGTTTGCTGACCTCTGCTCTGCCTCTCAGCCCACTTCATCCATGCCTCATGACAAATGTAGTGATTTTAAAATACTTTATTTATGTGGTGTGTGTGTGTGGGGGGGAGGGGGTTGTTGGGTCTAGACGCCAGGGCATTACGTGTAACACAAAGTGTTAGATGGTCTTATTAATAATTTTAAAAAACCCGGAGGCAGATATTGGGGTGAATTCTGAAAGATCTACGAAGCAGAACAAGCCACAGCCAACCTCACCTCGCCAACTTCTCAGCTGATCCTGTTTCCTCAAACTAGAAGCCTCTGAGTCCTCATCCAAATGGATCTCAGCTGAACTGCTATTAAAAACCTAAAAGCTAGCTGGGCGGTGGTGGCGCACGCCTTTAATCCCAGCACTCGGGAGGCAGAGCCAGGCAGATCTCTGTGAGTTCGAGGCCAGCCTGGGCTACCAAGTGAGTTCCAGGAAAGGCGCAAAGCTACACAGAGAAACCCTGTCTCGAAAAACAAAACAAACAAACAAACAAAAAAACCTAAAAGCTTAAAAGCCTCTAGTTCCTGGTCCTGACACCTTATATACCTTTCCGCTTCCTGCCATTACTTCCTGGGATTAAAGGTGTGTGTCACCATGCCTAACTGTTTCCAGTGTAGCCTTGAACTCACAGAGATCCGGATGGACCTCTGCCTCCGGAATGCTAGGATTAAAGGCGTGTGCTACCACTGCCTAACCTCTATGTTTAATATAGTGGCTGTTCTGTTCTCTGACTCCCCAGAAAGTTTATTGGGGTGCACAATATATCAACCACAATTATATATTTTTAGGAAGCATTGTACCTCTGAGCCACACCTTTGAATCCAAAACTGGATCCTATAACCCTCACCCCAGTGCTCCGGCCAGCGGGTTCTTCAACAGGGACCTGAAGGGAGGGCCAGCGAATGAGGGACAAGAGACACAAAGAATGAGAGCAAGACAGGACGTCTGATCAAGCTCCAAAATTTTATTTTCCTCTTAAGGCATATATAGGCAGGGGCAAAGGGGGGTGCAAGTAGGGAGAGGACTTTAATCATGGGTTGTTCAGCCAGCAGGGAATGTTGATATGAGGATTATCTATTCTTGCCTAACTGCCTAACTGCAGCTCTGTCACCTGATTTCTGAGAAGAGGTTCTGGTATCTGTGGGAAGAGGTTCTGGTGCTATGGAGACTTAAGCAAGGCCTAGATCTAGGAAAAGAGGAGAGAAGCCCAAATATGGCGGCGTGTGTGTCAAGGGTCACTTAGGCTCATGGCTCCCATCACCCCAGGAATCTCCATTAGTCACCATTGCCCTTAGGATCATATGGAGGACCTACCCTATACAGTTCTGCAGGACCTTGGGCCTCTGTGACCTCTCATCTCCATCTCTTTCCTCCAGATCCTTAGCTGTGCAAGATCCCTCCTGCCCCCGGGGGATTTTTATACACTGAAGTAGTCATTCTTTAAGGCTTAGTTCAGTTTGTGAAGATGGATGTACGGTTGGTTGGAGTTTAATTGGATCGATAGATGGTTATACCAGTTTTTCCCACACTAGCTTTCTGTTATATTATCCAGGAAGGGTCTTGCTTTGTAGCCCAGGCTGGACTTGAACTGAGTCCTCCCACCTCAGCCTCCCTAGCACTGAGATAACAGGTCTGAATGACCCAGCTGAGACTGGGACTGTAAGCTTCTTAGGCCAGAGACCAGAGATATTTTGTTTCCTATTGTATAGTGCATGTGCACAGCACGTGCCCCAAAACATCAGTTGACCTAGAGAAGGGGGAAAAAACAGTGTGGCCAGTCCTTCATTGCGGGAAAGCATTCAGGCAGGACGAGAGCTTCCTTCATGCTGGGTACCACCTTTCCTTTCCTCCCTTGTAAATCAGCTTCACTTAGCCAGCTGGTGGCTGTCATGGAATGTGTAAGTGTAAGTGTGTCTGTGTGTCTGTGTGTCTATGTACTGAGGGTGACGGTCACCGGCTGTGGGATGTTTGTACACTGAGTGAAAATGTCTTGCTGTGGTTGGTGTAATTAAAAAGCGGAACGGCCAATAGCTAGGTAGGAGGTATAGGTGGGACTTCCAGGCAGAGAGGACTCTGGGAAGAAGGTGGAGTCGCCAATCAGATAGGGTGGAAGCAGCATGGGCAGTACAGAGAGATGAGGTAACAAGCCATGCAACAGAATATAGATTAAAAATAAATGGGTTAATTTAAGCTATAAGAGCTAGTGGGACAAGCTAAGGCCGAGCTTTCATAGTAAGTCTCTGTGTCACTATTTGTGAGCTGGCAGTCCAAAGAAAACCCCTTCTACTGTCACCTAGCTTCTAGATCCTGGCTAAGAGAATGGTACCCAGAAGTCTCTTGCCATGTATAAAACTTGCTTGCCTGAGCACCCATCTATAGAAACAGCCATGGTTGCCTCTCACACCTCATTGCTAATCTAAAGAACAGCAATGATATACTTGATTTTTTTTTTGTTTTTTTTTGTTTTTTTTTTGGTTTTTCGAGACAGGGTTTCTCTGTGTAGCTTTGCGCCTTTCCTGGAACTCACTTGGTAGCCCAGGCTGGCCTCGAACTCACAGAGATCCGCCTGGCTCTGCCTCCAGGTCTCATGTAGCCCAGGCTGGCCCCAAACTGGCTATGATTCACACACACACACACACACACACACACACACACACACACACACACAGAGAGAGAGAGAGAGAGAGAGAGAATGAGAATTGGGGAACCCATCTTTTAGTCTAAGAAAAAGAACAAGCTAAGCTTACTTCAGATTAGGTGTGAAAATGATCAAAATATCTGGATAGATGACTGGCTTAAAGGGAGGCCGTGGACGGCAAGTGTTCTCTAGTCTCACACTTCTCTGTAAGGTCCTCTCTGTAGAAGTTCATTTACCACTGAGACGCTCAGCTCATGTTAGATGCTCCACCATATCTGCTGAATGAATACACTGATGGACCTTTCTTCAGTCTGGAAAGGCCCTTGGATGGCAGGGACAAAGTCATCTTACCTACACAAGACAGGCATTTGTGAGAGCATTTAATTGTGATCCCTGAGGTCCATTATTCAATCGTCTAATTTTCTAACAGATGCAAGAGAGCAGAGCCAGATTCTAGTGTCCCTTTCCTAGCCCCCTAAGCTTCCATAGGCTCACTTGTAAAATAGGTACATTCTTTACTTCTCTGAGGCTTTTTGTCTGAAATAACTTCAACTTAATACTTCTCCAGTGCTAGGAACTGAAGAGGTGATACAAACTAAGGCAGAAGTGGCCTCTGTCTTGTCTAACAGAAGAAATTACAATTGCAGTTTGGGATATACGTGTGACCGAGAACCTCAGAGCGTCACAGAAAAAACAGCACAGGGCCCTAGGTAAAATTAGGGTGCAGAGAGCATGGGCCATGTCTGCAGAGACCTGGAGAATGAGAGATGGACAAGGTGAAGTGGAGGGTCTAAGTGATGGACAGGTGGTGTAAAAACTAGCAGCAGGAAGAAGCTGGAGGAGGAGAAGGGATTTGAAGCATCCAGCTGGACAGAGGGAAGGTTGGAAGGGAAGAGAGGACACCCAGTTTTGAGTCAATGGCTAGATACCATGCGCCAAATAAAAAAGCACTTGGGCTGTTCCATGGGAAATCGGTATGAAGAACTACAATCAAACCTCAGCATTTCTCTCATACTCCAGATAAGCACCAGACTTTGAGCCAGGGACTGGAAAGGCGGTCAGCCTACACATCTCATTTTAGAGACGAGCGAGTAAGGGCTGGAAGCTCTAGGTCAGCAGTGGAGTGCTTGCTTGGCATGCGGGAGGCCCTGGGTTCCATCCCCAGCACTGCATAAAACCAAGTGTGGTTGGTGCACTCCTGCAGTCCTAGCAATTAGAAGGTGGAGGCTGGAGGATCCGAGTTCAGGGTCATCCTCAGCAAGTTGAAGGCCAGCCTGAGCTACATGAGGCACCATCTCAAAACCAGCAGCAAACCCAAAACAAAACCAAAAAAAACCACATTTAAGTTGACAAAAGACCAGAGCTACAGTTGTGCTTGCCATGGGTGGCTCATGCCTATAATCCTCCGTGCACTTTGGAGGCCAGGGCATAAAAATCTCTCACAAGTTCCAGGCCCTGTCCTGAGCTAACTAGTGAGATCCTGATCAACCTAGGCTACAGAGAGAGGGACCCTTGTCTCGACTGAAAATGGCATGCTGATTTGTGGATCTGGCACTGGCCAGGCCAAAACCCTTTCCTTTCTTAGGAGTGATGCCCTGCCCGCTTGCCCTCTGGGGCATTGTTGGTGTAACGGAATGACTAATGGGTGCGGGGCTTGCAAGCATCCTGACATCGGAGGGGTAGCCCAGGCCGGAGATGGGGGTGGGGTGGGGGAGGAAGCGCGGGGCGGCAGCCCAGGCATGCACCCCAGCCGGCCTGTAGCCCTCACTCTCCCAGGCCCCACGGCAGCCTCCCGGGTAGGTGGCTCCGCCTTGGATCCTTTTCTTCCCCTTACCTGCCTAAACAAACAGCCAGGGCCTCCCACCCGCAGCACGCCCGCCCCCGGGACAGGAAACAAGCGGTGACAACTCCCGGCCCGCGCCTGCCGCGGACCCGCAGCCGGGTTAGCAACCCGGCGCCGCGGCGCTGCGATTGGCTGAGCGCGGCCCAAGAGGCGCCGCGCCGCTCCAATGGGCGGCCGCCGGAGGCCGCGGGGAGCGAGGTTTTACATGCCTGTGGTATTTGCTCAGAGGGGCATGACCACTTTGGGCAAGTCTTTAAATGTGAGTCAGCTCTCGGCCGATCCCTGGGAAAAATTCCTTCGGTGTTGTCAGGCAGGGTTCGCTAGCTGTAGCTTTTTTTTTTTTTTTTCCGCCCCCAACAATTCAAAAGGGATAATCCTACTGAATGGGGAAAGGCATTCGGACCTTGTCCGGGGGCTCCCCAACCAGAGGCCCCTTTAACGCTAGGGTGAGGGCGCTCCTCGGAGCTGGTTTCTGCAGGGTCAGGACCCCAGCCCTCTTTGCCCCAAGCTCCCCCCCCCCCCCATCGCGTTTCAGCTTTGCACCCTTGGCCCAGGGGACACCCAGGCAGGGGCACAGTGCATAAGAAGGCTTGCTGCCCGGGCTCTGCCTCCTGCCCCTCTCATGGCGATTCCAGGCTTGGATCAGCATAGAGGTGGTCACCTCCCACCTCCCCAAGCCTAGATTCCTATTTGGCAAAGCAAACGTCTTAACGCTAGTTTGGTCTTCCCGGCTTGCTTGGGCAAGCCAGCCCCTGCTGCATTCTTGGCCTCAGTTTCCACTGAAGAGGGTCAGGTTGGGTGTGGAAGCGTCCCTAAACATCCTTCCAGTTCTACGTGTGTCCCTCTTGAAGCTTGAGGTCCACACAGCCCAACTGCACAACTGCACAGATGTCACATGTCATCTCAGAGACATCCACAGCCAGGTGCAAAAGGGGTGGGGCCGCGCCAAAAGGCTAAGGGCTGAAGGAAATAAGCAGGCACTTGAGGATTTACGTGTAATTTGGTTTTAAATGAACATCTTGTGCAGAAGAAGAGGCAATTTGGCACCTGCTGGTGGTGAGTTAATAGTTAGGCGCTTGGTAACGGCCACAATACTGTGAAGAGACCATTAGTGCATGTGGCATGTGGCAGAGCATTGTGGGCAGGGCTGGTGGCTTGGGAAGCCTCTCTCTGCAGTCAAGGCAGGCAGTGCTTTGCCTCCTTGAAGGGGCTTTGCAAGCTGGGCGGAGTGCGGCCCTTAGAAGCGTGCATCCCGGGGAACATGGGGGCACTGGGTGCTTCTGTGTGTGGCCGGCATGGTTTGCCATAAAGAACTCTGTACTCTGCGGCTAATCAGGTGTGACCATGGGCAAGTTACTGGCCTGCCTGGGTCTCTTTTTCTCTAGGGTGAGAAGTTTATCGAATTGCCCTCTGAAAGTGTCCCACCTTCCCAAGCCCTGACTTCCATAATTAAATGCAATAATAATATATGTGCCATTGCTTGCTTGTTTCTTTATTTTATTTTATATTTATCTATTTATTTATTTATTTGGGGGAGATGCTGTGTATGGCAGCAAGAAAACAACTTGCAGGAGTCTCTCTCTTTCCATCCTGTGAGTTCTGGGTCCTGAACTCAGGTCATCAGACTTGGCAGTGCCTTTACCCTCCAAGCCACCTTGCCAGCCCTTGGCTATTATTTTTAAATAGACAAGGTAACCCACTGTTCATCAAGCTCCATGGATGGCTAGAAGTTGGGTGTGTGCTGCCCACCAGCTGAGGCCGTAGCAGGCGACGGGGTGTTTGTTTGGTGGCAGGGTTTCGCTGTGAGCCTGGGAAGCAGTATTACTTTTTTCATGTCCTCCTACCAGTGCCTACCCTGCCTTGGCAGCTCGAGCCTGCCACCATTCTCACCCTGTTTTGGTTTCTCCACCTCAGCTGGCTTCTTCCAGTCTCCTGTGAGTCCAGTAAATCGCGCTGTACCTTGGACAAGTTTGAAGACACTGGCAAAGAGACTGCATGTCTAAAGGGAAACAAAGCCAAACCAGACTGGCCACTTCCTCTCTCCTGTGAGGAGTTCTAAGCATCACTGAGGCAGGAGGAAGGGAAGAAGGATTCTTTATTTCATTTGTTGGGTTGGGGAGATGGTGCAGTTGGTGAAGTGTTAAGTGAGGACTCGACTTCAGATCCTCAGCGCCCTGGTGAAAAGCCAGCATTTGTCACACAGCACTAGGGAGGCGGAGACAAGAGGACCCCTGGAGCTTGCTGGCCAGCCGGGCTGGCCAAATCAGTGAACTCCAGGGCAGTTCCTTGCCTAAAAAGTAAGATGGAGGAGAGGAATTGAGGAAGCTAGCAACATCAGTCAACCTTTGACCCCCACATTCACCTGCATCTTCTCCTTCCCTAAAAATTCAGACATAAAAAACAGACCTGCACAGGGCAGTGGTGGCGCACGCCTTTAATCCCAGCACTCGGGAGGCAGAGGCAAAGGCAGGTAGATCTCTGTGAGTTCAAGGCCAGCCTGGTCTACAGAACAAGTTCCAGGATAGCCAAGGCTACACAGAGAGAAATTCTGTCTTGAAAAACAAAACAAACAACAAACAAAACACACACACACACACACACACACACACACACACACACACAAAAGAAAGGAAGGAAGGAAAGAAGGAAAGAAGGGAGGGAGGGAGGGAGAAAGGAAAGAAGGAAGGAAGAAAGAAAAGAAAGAAAACGGATCTAAGCCACAATCAGATCCAGGCAGTCATTTTGTGCTACATTAAAAAAGAAAGAATTCCTGAAGACTATGGGAGCATAATGGAGTTTGGTTTTGCTGGGGCAGACAAAACAGCTTTCAGAGGACTGGTGTCTGGGATGCTTCACAGATGTGCAGGCTGGGAGGAATGGCATACACAACGGTCAGGTGCCAGATGTGTCGGCAGCTCAGGTGGTTAACCAAACTGAAGCTGGATGCGTTGTCCGCTGTGGTAAAGCGGTTGGCCCTCATTTACAGGGAGTGGAGAGCAGTTTGAATTGTTGGGAAAGATCAGCAGTGAAGGACGCTGTCTTTAAACTTCTGATTGTAGAGTGAAAGTCAGGTCATAATCAACATTTAAAAATGGAATAGATGACTACAGAACGGAACAGAAGACCTCAAAGTACATGCATGTGTATGCTCCATGCCACACGTGCTAATGTGATTATGTGTTCTGCTTCCTGGTATAAAATGGACTTACTGGAGTCTTGCCTAAAAATTGTCTGAAACCCACGGTGTTTGCGGATCTTTCAGGCTGAATCAGGAAGGGTGGGTAGAGAGGAAACTAGAGGAAGTTCATGCACAGGACAGGTGGCTTGATCCCTTCCAGTGTGGCTGCAGCCCCACACAGCCCTAGAACAATGTATGACCCTATGACTTAAATATGATAGTCACTTTCCACTCTTCTGGTGGACATTACACAATTACTGTGGTCCAAATTTTGGGGTATAATGTATGCAGAGACTGGCTTCTAAGCGTCAGCTTGGTGGATACGGGAGTGGCCATCCCTGCAGGTGAGTAGTGAGTGGCCTTACATTCAAAGCCCAGAAGAAGGCGATTGTGGACCCTCTTACGACCAGAATTGCCAATGCCCTAACAGACTTGAGCATAGGGGAGCTTTGGGGGGTAGTGTGGATGCTCCTTGCCCCCATGCTAACACATGTCTTTGGCTGACTTCAGAAAAACCGGAGAGTGGCTGGCTACCACCTGCCTAACCACATACCTGGTGATTTAGAGCTGTCTCTAAGAGTTTCCATTTGCCTTTCCTGGTAGCCTTAGACGCAGTTGAAGCTGTTCACTGTGCTGCTCCTTGCCAGGCATGTGAGGGTGTTTGAAGGTGGATAGGCAGAGCCCTTGGCTGGGGAGCTCGATTTCCACCATCTTTCTCAAGGAGGGAGGGGCAGATTTCTTACAGTGAAGGAGTGTGTGCAGGCTGAAGGAAGGACCTGGACAAGGCAGGAAGAGAAGAGACAGCACTTGAGGCTCCCGAGAAAAGCTATGTGGGACAACTTAGACCAGCTGGCTTCTTTTTTAAGGTAACTGACATTGTACACATTTGATTCATGTTGAGCACACCCACGTCCTCCTCGCCTATCTAGACCCACACCCAGCCCCGTGTATACAGTACAGACAGCTCCCAATTCAGTTTACCTAACCAGGGATACAGCCTCTCAGTTACACCCCCAGAGCAAACATACCCAAGGCTGCTCTTTGGACTCCACGGAAGTGTGCATCCTTCCTATAGAAGCTGGGATTTCTCCAGTTCCTTTGATTTCAGCTGGTTCCTTGCCCATAATATAAAGAGCAATTTACCATGGTTGAAGTAACACTGTGAGCCAAGCCCTGAGCGAGGCATCTTGGATGTTCAACAAACTCTGATAATATTATCGCTGTTTGTAGCTAAAACCCTGAGGCGAGGATACACACATCCGAGTCTCTCTAGACTGTGTTGCCACGCTTGATTTCTGAGACACCTCACTTTCCCTAATTCCCTTCCAGAGCTGCTTTTCATGAGAGCTTGGGACACCATCTGACCCTCCTTCCATTCTGTCACAGAAGCATCGTGGAAGTCTGTCTGATGTAGGAATCCTTGCTAGAAGCCTCCTTACATGGCTCATTCATCGTTTCCTTCAGGACTGGAGATGTGAGCTAACTTATCTCCCCATGCATTTTTGAAGATTTTTCTTCTTAGGTCGCTCACATGATCATCAAGTTTGATCACTGCTTCCCCCAGGAGACTAATTTCTACTTTGGGGTAAGGTTGAAATATTCAAATCTGTCTTCTATGCGTTGGTCCTTCAGATGTTTGGAGGCAGATATGACAGCATCCTCTTGTCCTCAGACTGAGCATGCCCAGTTCGGCATTGGCGTTGGTACCACCGGTCATATTTGTGTCATTGTAGGTCACACTTGAGTGAATGACAGAACTGTGAGCATTGGCCATTTGCCAACCCAACCCCTTCAAAGATATTACCGATTTTCATATCCAATCTATGGGCTGAAAACACTTCCATTTTGTGGAAGAGATAAACAAACTTGTGAGATATGGGGCTTAGGCCAAGGACACGTAGCTAGAAATGAACAGAAGTGGTACATTAACCGGAGCTTTTATCAAATAGACACGTACTGTTTTCTTAGAGCGCCACCAGGGTAGTGTACCTAAGATGCGGTCATGTCATCTCCAACTAAACATGATCTTTATCTCTACAGTCGCATGTCTTGTTTGCTAGAAACTTCTCCCTCTCCCTAGTCTGATCCTGGCTGTGGATTGTTACAGCACAGGAGCAGCTTTTCCATTTAAGAAAGAGAAACAGAGCGAAGATGTTGATGGTTTCTGTCTATTCTCACCCGGGACACGGCATACAAGTCCAGATGGAATCTTCAGGTCCCCCACACAGGCAAAGATTGCTGATGGTACAGGTTTGTGTGTAGGAAAATACTGGAAACATTTGTCACTTTTCCATAATATTGTTGGAATACAGGAGCCCCCTGGTGGCCAACTCAGTAGCAGGACGGTGTCCTTGAGCACTTGAGGTTTGCCGGAGTTAATCCTGGATGATTTGAGCCTTCATTTGAGGCTGCTCTTCTCATTCTTCATCCTTCCTGTTTTCATGGAGGGTGACCTGCTTCTTGAAGACTCCTTCCCGTTCTGTGTTCTGTCTCTGCTGGCGTTCTCTCTGTGCCTCTCCCTCCAGCCCCAGCTGGCCCTCTTGATCCCCCTGGAATCTCGTCATCTTCGGCCTCAGGGAACCCTCCCTGAAATGGGGCCAGGTCCTCCATGGCAGATGCCAAGCGACAGCTGCCGCAGCTGTTTCAGCAGTGTGGAATTCACATCCCTCGTGGGTGTTTAGAAGCAGTGGATAGATTAAGCAATGATGCCTGTTGATAAGCAAGCATGGGCAGCATCTTGCTAGACTGTGGTCTCCCAGAATCCAGCTTGCAGAAGAGCAAGTGAGCTCCTACATATTACCTGGGGTTGGCTCACTGCACAGAACAGGGCTCCTCTAGGTTTTTAGGGTATCCTTACATTGTACAGATGTTTGTTTACATCATTGTAATCTGCACAAAATGTTTTGGCTTCTCTGTCATGTCACACAACAACCAGCAGGAAATAAAGATGCACACACTAGCTACTCCAAATCTTCATCATGGAGAATGAACCCATTGGTCCAAAGGCAGAAGGCCACTGGTGTATCAGCAGACTGTGGCGAATTGAACAAAAGGGAGGAGAGCCAGGATGGGCCAAGGTTGTGGGGCAGACATTTTTGGCTAAGGATCGCCTTGGCTTCAAGTATAATAAGCTAACAGGGCAATATCACACTTAGATTGCACTTTGGACCGCTGAGGAAAAGGCATTCTATAAAATGAAATGGGTGATTTTATTACACTATAGTGTTTAACAATTAGTGGCTTAATCACTGGGTGATCAGGTGAGATAGGCCAATACGTTAACTTCAGCACAGGGGCAATCAGAGCAGCTTTCCCAGGATTCTGAGTATATTGCAAGAAGTGGAGGAGCGATACTCCTGAGGAAGCAGTGGCTGGAGAGGGTGGCGGGATTTCAGTGGGTGTTTCTCTGTTAATGTGGTCCAGTTTAGGGAGCCCACACATTGGAGGGCTGTGGGAGTAGTGGCAAGATGCAGTTGGGTTTCTATTTCCATGATTGCCTGAGAAAGGAAGCCTTTGATGAAGCTTGACGACTTCTTTTTAACACAAGTTCTCATTGTATGGTTCTGGCTATTCTGGAAATTGTTATGTAGACCACACTGGCCTCGAACTCACAGAGATCCACCTGCCTCTGCCTCCCGAGTACTGGGATTAAAAGAATCTGCCATGATGCCCAAACCAGATTTCACTTGTTTTTTTTTTATTGGTTTGGTTTTTTGAGGCAGGGTTTCTTTGTGTAGCCTTGACTTTTCTGGGACTTGCTCTGTATACCAGGCTGGCCTCGATTTCACAGAGATCTGCCTGCCTCTGCCTCCAGAGTGCTGGGATTAAAGGCGTGCGCCACCACCATCCAGCCAGATCTCACTCGATAAGTGGAAAGTGTAGGTGAGACCAACAGGTATGGTGAGTGAGGCTTTTGTATGTGCACACAGGTGGAAGTCAGAAAACAAGTCGGTGGAGTTGGTTCTGTTTCCACATTTAGAGTGTAGAGATCGAACGCAGGTCATCAGGTTTGGCAGCAAGTGCCTTTACCAGCTGAGCTACTTCATAGATCCTGGTGTCCTTACTCTTTATCACCCTAGCAAACCACACATACCCAGCCTCTAGTTTCCCATGTAATTTACAGGATTCTCTGTAACTTCATCATTCTACCAAGAACCCTCATGGTAGATGCTTTGGACCACATAATCCAGCTTATGCTCCACTACTTCCACAATGATGCCTTCTTCCAAAATAACTATAAGAGCCCTTGACTGTGGTTTCCTGAGTGTCCAACAGGACCTTGGCTTTGAAGGCAGAAGTATGTGTGTGTGTGTGTGTGTGTGTGTGTGTGTGTGTGTGTGTGTGTACAGGAGGATCTGTGTGTGGATTCATCATCCCAGCCTCTTCTTAAGGGAAGGCTGCTAGCACTTCAGGTGTGATAGGCACCATGAAGAGGCTGAGGGCGCCTCTGTACTGCATTCTCCTCTTCCTTTCACAAGGAATTGTGAGAAACTCACCATGACCCTGGACTTGGAGGAAGAGAAAATAGACAGTTCACACTCCCATCTCTTGCTCCAAACCCAAGGTTGAGCAGAACTCTCAAGATCTGTTGAAAAAATTCGGGAACTCTCCCTTCTCACAAAGCAGGATTTATGCTCTTCTATGAAAATGACTATGGCAATGGAAAGAAAAGGCTGGAAGATTTGGGCACCAAGCTGAGCTTCTGCGAAAGGTTAAGATTCCTCAGCGGTTGCAAGCATCAGTGGTAAGGGAAACAGAGACCCATCTCGGCTTTCCCCACACAAACGTTGTAAACGGATCATGAACTCCTGTCTGTTCTCCCAACCAGTGAGGCTCCATAGTGTTTCTAGCACTTACGACTTAGCATGCCAGCACCTTCTCTCCTAACCAAGTGGGAAGATCACTTTGCTAGTGGCTGCCAGCATAGGCTTTGGAGGCAGGAGACTGGTTGAGTCCTTAACTCAGATAACTGATGAAGAAGCTGCCTGGGCTTGATTGACATGAGGTTATCAATGGAAACTCTCTCACTTCATTTCTGATAACCAAGGCCCAGCAGAAAGGAGTTATCTTTGCCAGACCTGCAAGGTGGGAAGTCTTGGCAACAGCTCTGGGCGAAACCAAGAACAGGATGAGGCCAAGTGCAAGGAACATCGCTGGTTTCTGATGAGGGGGTGCCTATCAGAGGTGCATGGCCTTCGGGTGGCACTTGGCATCAAAGGGAAAGAGGGACTATCTCCTATCCAGAGGGACGCAGAAAGGGTGAAGGAGGGAGTGGGGCACCATTAAGGCCTTTTAAAGAGGTCATGGTAAATGGTGGAATGGAGACACCATCAATACCGGAGAGACACGGAGTTGTAGAACACAGAATGCTAAAATACCTGAAAGTTATCTCAGGCTGGTCCTTCATTCTTTTTTTTTTTTTTTTTTTTTCATGTGTGTTTAACAAACCAGGCCTGACCTGGGAGCAGGTGGGAAGGCGTGTCTCTACCAGTGCAGCAATATGGTTTTAGGGCCAAGAGGTGGAGTCTGGAGTCAAACCGACTCAGATCAGCGTTAGGATCCAAATTACTAACTGTGGCCTTGTAGCACATGAGAATGCCCGCCTTTTGTGACTCTTAAGAGGAAGCGAGACAACCTATGTGAAACCCCTCGTCCAGAGCCTGGCACTGCGCAGCCAGCACTGGTGATGACTCATCTGGCTGCTGTGGGGAGCTTGGTGAACGGGGATTACACCGTAATGACAGTGAGTGAACAAATGTTAAGCAAGCCATTGCCATATGCTAGGTGCCTTCCCGTTACAGGCACTTAATTACCCAGGTTGTACTGTTCCAATGAACGATGGTAAAAATGTGAACTGTTATGCTCATAAATAAAC
Organism: Peromyscus eremicus; assembly: GCF_949786415.1. Taxonomy (NCBI): domain Eukaryota; kingdom Metazoa; phylum Chordata; class Mammalia; order Rodentia; family Cricetidae; genus Peromyscus; species Peromyscus eremicus. The sequence continues at coordinate 137,433,049 of NC_081418.1, read as the reverse complement.
CAGAGGGAGCGGTCAGTACATCTAGAACCAGTGCCTGAAGTGAAGGATAGTGAATGGAAGGGTCATTTGGACACTCATTCTTTGGTCTGCCTTGGTTACTAATAGTGAGTGAGGTAAGGAACGGGAATTCTGGGTATATGTTCATCCACTGAGTCTCATTCATTCATCATGGAACAGCACACAGCCTATGACATCCAGTCACTTTCTTAGCAACTGTAGAGTCCAGTAAGATGAAGTTCTTTCCTTCAGTGGAGGCAATAAACAGACAAGGAAATAGATACCACAGTGTTAGGTGGTGATAAGACATTAAAAAAAAAAAAAAAAAAAACCAGGATAATAAACCAGGGTGAGGGAGCAGCAGGATTGGAGGTGGCTGTTTCAGATAAGGGGACTGTCTCCCCAGGGAGAACACACTTGAGTAGAGACCTGAGTGGGGAGGGGTAGTCATGTGAATACCATGGGGCAGGAAGAAATGCATGCACAAAGTCCTTAAGGCAGAACAAGGTGGTGTGAGTCTGCAGTGCCGTGTCCATTGTACCTAGAGAGCCATGTCCCGTTTCTTCCCAGAGGCAGAGAAATAAACAGTCAGTGAGAAGAGCCTCACAGGTAGAGAACTTTCCAGCAACCCCAAGGCCACCTCTCAGGGTAAGGAAGCAGACTGGAGTATCCGAGACTAGGCAAGTTCCCTAAGACAATTGGTGACTTGTCTGAGAGTGTGAGAAATGAGACCCATACAGAGCCGTGCAGCTTTGGACAGTCTGTGACTGTTATTGCCAGATGCCCAAGTTGGAACCCATTATCAGCCTCAGAGGAGTGGGAAAATTTCCTCCTCTCCCTTCTTCACCAACCTATGTGGGATCACCAGATTTTTTTCTTTTTCTTTTTTCTTTCTTTCTTTCTTTCTTTCTTTTTTTTTTTTTTTTTTTTTTTTTTGGTTTTGTGAGACAAAGTTTCTCTGTGTAGTTTTAGTGCCTGTCCTGGATCTCACTCTATAGACCAGGCTGGCCTCGAACTCACAAAGATCTACCTAGATCTGTGTCCCTAATGGTGGGATTAAAGGCATGCACCACCGCTGCCAGGCCTTTCTTTCTTTTTTTTTAAGTTGCCCTTAGGAACATTTGTATTTCTCAGTAGTTCGGTAGTATTGTCTGTTTAGGAGACCTATGAGGACAGGGACGACATCCAATTCATAGAATTCCCATGGGAAATACATGCATAACACAGGTGGGGTAAAAGACCAAACCAGTGTTCACTACCAATAAGCACACATTTACTATCTACTCAATAAAAGTCAGCCATTTTATGTATTTGACATTTTAGCTTGTTCAAACTCCCAGTTACCTCAGGTTACAGGTCTGTGAAAACAGCAAACAAGCCTTTTGTTATTTCTCCTGTCCTCTACCACTGCCATTCACACCCCTTCTCTAACACTGGTGGATTCTTATAGACCTGTAGGGCAGTAGGAAAAGTCCTGGTAGGGGGAGCTTTTTCTAACATGCACTGACTGTGTTACCTTGTAACCTTACCCCAAGCAACCCAGGCTCCTCCTCTGAAAGTTCCAATGACATCCCTGTGTTTTACAAAGCACTGCCATAAAGTGCTAGGAAGACTAAATCATAGGTTGTAAACTGCAGTGGACACAGGTTCCACCCTCAGCCCTGCAGATAAATATATAAGCAAATAATCATCATACTCATCTACTAGGGACCTTCGCACCAGCTACCCCCCTACTCAACCAGTGTGAACTACCTCTCACTGAAGTTCTCCAACTGTTAATCCTTTGGGTTCTGTTTGCTTATTTGTTTTGAGACAGTTTCACTGTGTTGCCTCAAACTCTTCAACCTCCTGCCTCAGCAGTGATCTATTTCACTGCTGATGAAATCATTTCAACTCAGTGTACATGATGGAAGGCTGGGGTGAGGAACAGGGCAACCAAGAGGCCTGGGTCTGGTGGAGAAGAGAACTTGCAGATGATGTTGGCATTCTACTGAGTGAAGGGATACATACGCGGGAGGGAGCACTCGGAAGTGATGGAGAAGGTGAAGTCGCCTTACTATGGCTACCCTGACTACTGGACATTTGCCCATCCAAAGTGTGTGCTCTCATGTTTCCATTGGAAGCCTGGTCAATGTTGGCAGAATGGTCAGGGGTACTTTTTTTTTCTTTACACAGTGGGGCCGTGTACCCCATCCTGAAGGCAAAAGGCCTCTGAACCAACAGCTGGAGGACCAAGAGGAAGATGGAGAAAGGTTGGATCAGAGCTTAGAAAAAGAAATGAACTTGGCTTGGAAGGGGCTTGTCCTGCACCGGACCCCTTAGGGTTTACACCAGGGCCCAACTGTGACACTGTGCCGCACATAAGCCCTGGCAGGAGGCTTGGACTCAGCAGGGCTGAAAGGAGCCTGGACCCTGTCATTGAGACCATCCAGCCAGGCTCACTCTGTCCTTTGTCAGGGCCCAGGAGGCTCCGTATCGTTACCCCAGAGCATTCTGCTTTCCTCCGGCCTCATTACGCAGTACATTAGCTGTGGGAACGAAACCCATTACAAAAAAGAGGGGGTGGAATTGGCACACGGGGAAAGAGGCCTTCTCAGATCAAGCTAACAACTTGTGCCTATTAACTAAAGAAGATCATTAGAAAACTCCCATCTCCTCTCCCCCTGCCTCGCCCCCTCCCCCACCGCTTGCCATGTCAGATAGAGACAGAGTAAGTAAGTTTCTTGTGCGCCCCACAGCCATTAAGGGGCCTGGCTCAGGGCTTTGTAGAACAGTAAGCTTGGGGTGGGGAGGACTTGCTTGGATGTTGGGCTATCGTTTGTTTTTATCGTTACTTTAACTTATCTGTTTTGCAGTGTTGAGGATGGAACCCAGGCCCTCACATAGCCAGCCAAGGGCTCTGTCACTGAACTGCACTACCAGCCCTTGAGGCCTATTTTAAATGAGCAAATGTCTCTCTTAAGGATAATTCTTTGAAGATTAATGAAGATAGTGGGCAGAATGAAGTCAGTCCCACTTAGGATTGCCGTCTAGCTCAACATGACAAGATGAAGGAGCAAGATTATCTTCTGAGGTCCCACAGTATGAATTGTTTCTCTGAGATGAATTTGCTTAAGCCCACTTTTACAGACAGGGACCAAGGCCCAGTGAGAACCAGTGCATCATGGTCGTTATGAGAAGTGTGTCATCTTGTGATGCCAGGCCTGAGGACTTCCTCTTCCAGCAAGCTTTCTCTACTGTGCTAATTTTTCACTTTCTTTGAAAAATTATTTATTTATTTTCTTTCTTTCTTTCTTTCTTTCTTTCTTTCTTTCTTTCTTTCTTTCTTTCTCTCTCTCTCTTTCTCTCTCTCTCTCTCTCTCTCTCTCTCTCTCTCTCTCTCTCTCTCTCTCTCTCTCGTGTGTGTGTGTGTGTGTGTGTGTGTGTGTGTGTGTGAGGAGAGGGCATCAAATGGCCAGGAGCTGGAGTGACTGGCTGGTGATTGTGAACACCTGAATTCAGTCTTCGGAAAGAGCAGCAAGTGATTTTTTAATTGCTGGGCCATCTCTCCGGGCCCTTATTTTTCTTTCTTGGGTTTTCATGGGCTTTCTTATAGCCTGACTGCCTCCTTAGCTATGTTCCCCAGCCAGGGTTGGAGAATGTCTTCAAAGAACTCCAGTCAAGTCCCTCAGATTTTAAGCCACAGCTGAGTCCTGAGCATTGAGTAGGAGCTTTGCGTCTTGCCTTTCTCTTCTCCCCAGAGCAGAATGAGCCTTCTGCAAAGCTGGGACATGGCGGTGCATACCTGCAATCCAAGCACTGAGGAAGTGGGTGCAGGAGGATCAGGAGCTGAAGGAGGATCAGCTCCGCAGTGAGGTTGAGGTCAGCCTCTGCTACGGCAGGCCCTGTTTAAAAATAAACAAACACATACACAAAGATACAAACAAAACAAAAGAACTCTTGCATAAAATATGGGTCATAGAAAAGGACTGACTGAGCCCCTTTGGTGCTACTCCTTGCATTACTTAAAAATAAAGGACTCTTCTGCTGCATGTGTTGCCCCACGTCTGCCTGTGCACACCCATTTTCTTTTCCCCCAAGAGCACTTTTCACCCAGTGATTGACTGGGCCAGTGCCTTTGTGTCTATGTACGTGCTTCCTCCTCTGCATGTTTTAGAAAAGTCTCAAACTGCTCGACTGAAGAGGGAATCGTGGAGGGGCTGTACCATGCACGGCTCTGTCCCCAGCCTGTCAGGTCCCTGGAGTCAACCCACTGGGGGAATTTCAGGAGCTCAAGCATCCTTGTCCTGTGCGGCAGTGAGAACAGACTTCCCTGCTCCATCAGCGTGGTTTGCTGTGCTCTCTAACAAGGTCTGATTAGCATTCCCTTTTCAGGGACTCCTTCAACATCCCACCTGCACTGATTGTGGGCAGCGATACGGAATCGGAATCGGGTACGGTGGTGACTCAGGAAGGCAGCTGACAGGGAGAGAGCCCAGGCAAAGAGGGGTAAAGGCGTTCTGAGAGCCTGGAGGGACTGCTCCAATTGAAGGGACTGGGCAAGACTGCTTGAGGAGACGCTTGGAGATTGTAGACACGGGAGCCAGACTTAAATGAACAGAGAAGGGAGAAAAGTGCCTCCGACTAAGGACACTGAGAAAGAGAAAACAAAAACAAACAACCCCCCCCCCAAACACTTAGAAAGATGGAAGAAAACAAACAAACAAACAAAACCCAAAACCTAGAGCAATGAATGGAACAGAGAAGACCGGAGTTTTAGAATATGAAAAGGCAGAGAGACATTTCCTTTCCCTGGTCTTTGCTTTATTATTGATTCTTACAGTACCTTTATGTCCTCGTAGAAGGAAATGCAGTCACTTGGATTTGACTCCCGGAAGAGCTGCAGGGGTGAATGACTTGGGCACTGCGGCTGAGGAGGCTCTGACCACGCTTGCTCTGAGACTAGCTCTACATGCCTCTCCACGTTCCCCCTCTGTCCTCAAGCACCATGTCCCTCTGCTCCCAATGCCATTGGTGAAATGCTGGCACAGTTGGCAAAGCTGTGTTGAGAAGGTCTAGGTGCTTTGTAGAGTAACACACAGGAGGTAGTGTGAACACTCAACATGTTCATCACTCTTGGGGTCTCCCTCTATGATCCCAGGACTGGGAGTGTTCTTCATGATACTGTTGATGGAATACAGGACCTTCCACCATGCTCTCCCACTGAGCAATATCCCTAGTCTTTTGTTTTTGGAGATAGGATCTTTGTTTATTTGTTTGTGTGTTTGTTTGTTTGTTTTTTGAGAAAGGGTTTCACTCTTCTGACCAGGCTGGCCTCAAACTCAGAGATCTACCTGCCTCTGCCTCCTAAGTGCTGGGACTAAAGGCATGTGCCACCACTGTCAGGCAGATCTTTCTATGAAACCCAGGCTGACCTGGAATCCCTGTATAGCCCTGGCTCATCTTGAACACACAGCAAATCGCCTCTCTTAGCCTCGAGCTAAGCCTAGCTCTTGAGTCCTTGAAGAAGATTGCATGGCAAACACTGCTGGGACTGGTCCTTTTCCTAAGCTTGTGCCTCACCTACCTGTGATTGAGCTGGCTTGCCCTTTCAGGGAGTATGTCCTTGGTCAGTGGGAGTTACTGATTCATCTACTTTTGGACTTCTCGGAGATAGAAAGGGACATCTGTTTACTGAGATGTGTCCATACCACTTTGGAGCTGTGATGCCAGCAAAGAATGCCACTAGCAGTGAGGAGAGGAGTAATAAATAGTCAGGGACCACATCCCTTCTACTACAAGTCAAAGAAATGAGGTAAATTTGTGAGGTCTAACAAAGTCCCAAGCCTTATCCATTTTAGGGTCAAGGTGATTCAGCACAGCACTTTATTTTCAATAAGAGTTTAAGATCTAAAGTCCAGTGGATTTGTGTCCAGTAGAACTCCTAGCACCAAGGAACTAAGCAATTATAGAAGAAGTTGCTACTCTCTAAGTGTCTTTGATTTGAAAATGGGGCTCTATGATCAGCCACAGAGAACTGATGTGAGGTGCCTACCATGATGTAAGTTCAAAATACATCTAGAAAGATTATGCAGTGGACCAGAGGATGGGCAAACTGGTGTGGGTTCTACAAGTGTCCCTGCTGCTTTCTAGATGTTCACCAGAACAAATCACACCATCACCCATCAGGGCTTCACTCTGCTCCTCAGTCAGCCAAATGGGGAAAAATATCCACCTCATCACATGGACTGAAGACACTTGCACACTGGATTTGCTATGCAGTTCAGGCTGAGCTTAACTTGAGATGATCCTGTGCCTGCCTTCCCAGTGCTAAGAGATGTGCCACCATTCCCTGCTGGTTACAGATCAAACTATGGTACATATTCACAGAATGATACACAGCAATGATAATTTTATCCTTGTTTGCCCAGCTCCCATCTTATCCCTGACTTGAACTATAATAACAGGTCACTTAATTTTCTAAGACCTCTATTTCCCCATCTATAAGAAAGGGATTAGAAGCTAGACATGGTGGTACATATCTATAATCATAGCACTTTGAAGGTGGAAAGGCAGGGGATTCATCAGTTCAATGCCAGCCTCAGATACATAGCAAGTTCAGAGCCAGCCTGAGCTACTTGAGACTGTCTTAAAATTTTAAAAAAAAGTGTAGAACTAAACTTTTCATCCCATGATGATACAATCTTCCTATTTTTGTGAGCCCCCCAAAACGCCTAATGGATAAATTGGAGTCTTAGAGATAACCCCATGAGCACCCCCCCATACCCTTGGTTCTTCTTGTCCCTTTGCCTACCTCCTGGGAATCTCCAAACTTACTGTGCTTAAAAAAATGTAGAAACTCCTACCCCCAGTGTGGAAGACATCTCTCTAAGTTGACAGGCCACAGAACAGTGAAACAGGACAGATATGATTTCCAAGAAGAGATTGAGGAGCTGGCAAGATGAGGACCAGAGTTTGGATCCCCAGAAACCCAGGTAAAATGCTGGGTGAGCATAGCAACCCACTGTAATTCCACCCTCAGAAGGCAGAAGACCCGCAGAGCAATCTGGCTAGTGAGATTAGCCATATCAGGGAGCTCTGGGTTTGATTGAGAGACCCTGCCTCACTAAGTAAGGTAGAAGAGTGATGGAGGATGATTCTTGATATCATTCTAAGGCACACACACACACACACACACACACACACACACACACACACACCCCACATGCACTCATGTGCATGAAAAATGGGAAAGGAACAAAAAGAAGACATTGACATGCAAATCAGAGTCCAATTTGCCCAAATTAACATGGTTATTATATAGATTCGGGGTCAAGAGCGTGGATTCTGAGCCTGCTGAGAGCCTCGTGTTCAAGATTTGCTATTCAAATGCTTTAACTTTAGACAAAATCTTTACCATGGCTCCATCTTGATTTCCCATTACATGTTGTCCTGTTGGCTTTCTGTTTCTGTGATAAAGACCATGACCAAAGGCAACCTTGGGAAGAAATGGTTTATTTCAGCTTACAGTTGTAGTCCATCATGGAAGGAAGTCAGGGCAGGAACCTGGAGGCAGGAACTGAAGCAGAGCCATTGAGAAGTGCTTGCTTCTCCTGGCTTGTTCACCTTGCTTTTTTATACCCCCCCCCCAAGCACCATATCAACCACCAATCAAGAAAACGCCCCACAGGCTTACCCACAGGCCAATCTGATGGGGGCATTTTCTCAGTTGAGTTTTCTTCTTCCCAGATGACTCTAGCTTGTGTCAAGTTGACCAAAACAAGATAGGTTTGATTTGAAGATGTTAAGACTGGAAAAGTCCTGGTGGAGATAGAATGGGACAGTCCATGCAAAGCGTTCAGTACAATGACTGGTGCCTCGTCAGCCCTCACAATATTAGCCATTGCTACGATTAATATTTATGTTACTATCACCATGAGAAGGCCTCACGGAAGAAATATGTATAGGGCCAGATTTAGGGGTTGGGGATACAGAGCAGTAGTAGAGTCTGATATATGCGAGGCCCTAGATTCAATCCCCATCACTGACAAATAAAAAAGCAGATTTTAGAGCATGGAGAATAGAATTTGGGAGTAGAAATGGGAGTCTAGGAAATAGTAAACACAGAGACTCTGCCAAGGAATCCAGCATCTTCATATTTTCAATGTTTTCCATGTGTTTTTTATCATGCAACCAGGATTCATAAGAGAACAAATAAGATTTTCTAGGTATGGACCATAAAACAAGAAAGTGAGATTCCTGGATTCTGGCACTTTCTGTGGCCCTAACTAGCAACCTACCTTGGCAATTGGATCAGGCATTGGATGTTATCTCCCTCAGAGTTCCATCAGTCTCTTTCCAGCTGTGATGGGCTAGGGGACCTTCCACAGCTGTTCTTGGCTCGGTAAGAGTTCATACTTAGGCATCATCACTCCCCCTCCTGTTTCATCTTGTCTCTGGGATGATTGCTGTAAGCCCACAATGTCTTGAGAGAGCCCATTTTGATTCCCACACACACCACTTCCACTGTGCGGATTGCATTAGCTCCCTCTGCGCCCTTACCTGGCTTCCTCTGCCTCTTCCATGCAAAGAAGCTGAACTGAAATGCAATGTGCATGGTCTTGGGTGGCTATCCACAGTCGGGTTCCCTGGGCTAATGAGAACCTTATAACTATGCAACTTGAACCTTTTGACAACAACAATAATACTAATAATCACCAACTGGAACATTTGGGACATGCAAGTACCATATGGAGAATTTCAAATGCATAGTCTGGTTTAATAGTCACAGTTGTATCATGACCTCAGCAGAATGATCCCATCTTATATTATACACACAGAATCCCAAGACTGATGAGATTAAATATCTTGCTCCAGATCACACAGTTGGTACGTGAAGGCAGGGCCTTCCATGCCCACCAGGCCCCAGCGTTAAGGTCATCGTTCTCTTTGCTGTCTTACTTTCCACAGGCCACAGATCACAGACAGGATTTTGTGCTGTTGTGTGATCACACAAGAGTATAACCTAAGACATTGCATTTGTTATGTCAGGTTCCAGGGATCCCTACAAGATTTTTACCCTCTCTCCTGATCTTAGAAGCCCTCCTCAGACTCAGCTTTCCCTCCCAATCCTGTCACTCTGAGCCTCTGCTCTAGAAAGGCAGCCTACAATGGACACTGCATTGCTGGACCGAAGGCCCAGCGCATGGTCAATGCCGAACTAATCCGGTAGTCAGTGGCTATGTGTCTGCAATGAGCACTGGAAATATGGCCATTTCAATGCATCATATTTAAATGTATAATTTAAATATACTCTGAATATAATCAAAAAAATAAAACACCAGACTTCAAAGAAGGGAATTACATGGGTAAAAAGCAACGCCAAATGTCATGTTGGTTACTTTTATATCACTTACATGTTAAAATGACCATGTTTAAGAAGTACTGGGAGGGGCTGGAGAGATGGCTCAAAGGTTAAGAGTACTGGCTGTTCTTGCAGGGGTCCTGAGTTCAATTCCCAGCAACCACATAGTGGCTCACAACTATCTGTAATGAGATCTGACACTCTCTTCTGGCCTGCAGGCAGAACACTGTATACATAATAAATACATCTTTAAAAAGAAAAAGAAAAAAGAAACACTGGGGCAAGTAAAATATCATTACAATCTATTTCACCTCTTTCTTATTTTTCATCTCCAGTGTGTTAGAATATTTAAGATTATAGATATCTCTAGTGTTTTTAACTCTATTTCTGTCGAACAGTACTGGAATGAAGTCGCCTGGGTCTTAATCCTAGCTCTGACATATACTACCAGGATGACCTTGAGCATGTTCATTCATCCTGATGTCCTCAGTTTCTACATGTGTATAATGAGGACAATAGTGATGAGACCTGTTTAAAAGGTTGTTGAATCTATTGACCTGTCTCCTTGGTCTGTTACATGTTCCTCACCAAGGCCAGGTTCTTCCTTCCTTCCCCTCCCTTTCTATGTTAGTTACTTTTCTGTAGCTGTATAAAATATCATGATCAGAGCAACTCATAGAGGAAAGAGTCTATTTTGGCTCATGGTTCCAGAGGGGGAAGGGTTCATTGCAGCAAGAGGGAACAGTGGCAGGAGAAGCTGAGAGATCACATCTCAGTCATCAGAATGGAGAAGAGAGAGTGAACGGGAAGTAGGGCGGGGTGATACAATCTCAAAGTCCACCCCCAGTGATGCACTTCCTTCCGCAAAGCTCTGTCTCCCAATGGTTCCACAATCTCTCCCAAGCAGTGACACTAACTGGGGACCAAGTGTTCAGATATCATAGCCTTTTCCAAACCACCCCTTCCTTTTCCATTCTTTCTTTTCTCTTCTTTTTTTTTTTATAGTGCTAAGGATTGAACTCTCCCACATGCTAGGCAAGCACTCTGCCATTGAGCTATGTCCCCAGCCCCTAACTTCATCTATTGCCCACTATGCTGTTTTTCTTTGGGCTCTGTGTCCTCTAGCTTAGCATGGTTCATTGGCCATGTCTCCGTACATTGGCATTAACTTCCTTATCCTATGAGTCATCATTTCAGTGTGAATACCTAAGTGGAGTTCAGTACTCGCTGAGATTGGGGTCTGTGATTACTTCCCCTTGTGTTTCCCTCCCCGTGAAGTCCTCCGTAGATCTAATACACTGAAATGTAATGTACAAAGTGGCTTTGTGTAAATAAAATGCTTGTTAATTTGCTGACCAATTAATTTGGCCCCTCGTCTCCATGCCAGAGACCTCCTACATTCTTCTAGACTCCTTAACGGGCAACAGCCATGATCAGATGCCCTTTTCTGACCTCCTTGGGCACCAGGCATGCACATGGTATACACACTTACATGCAGGTACACACTTACATGCATTAAATGTATTTATGAGGAAGGGTTGTGTTTTGACTGGTTATTCTCTAGTTACCATCTTTCCTGGTTTTTTGTCATCATAGAACAACCCATCTCTAATTTTAATCCTGTATAGCTCTGCCACCTCAAATGCTTTCAGAATGAGAGATGGCTTTTCTTCCCCGCTTCCCCCCAACACACAAATGTTGAAATCATCTGTAATTTCAGGGTCTTAAAGAAGTGATCCAAGTTCATTGAATTCTAATAGCAATGAAGGGAAGTGGAGGTAGCTCCTTTAATTAAGAAGACCTCTCGGCTGAAGATGTGGTTGAGATTTGCTGGTGGAGGGCTGCTGCTCATTGCTGCAGCCACTATATGGGATGGCCATGTCTGTGCTGTGCAAAGGAGCATAGAAGTGCTGGTCCACAGCCTTGGGAGGCCCATACTCCATCTGCCAATCATCTATGGTCTGTTATTACCGTCCTTGGGAACTCACCCAACAGGGAAACCTTCACAAGCTTTAGACTTCACTCAGCGTTCAGGGAACACATATTCTGGGAAAATAAACTCCAACCACACACTTTTGAGGGTTTTCTTTCATTTTGGGTGTTGGCAATTAGACCTGAGGCCATGCACATGTTAAGTACACACACCATCATTGAGCTGCATTCCAAACACCTAGGAATTTGGTTTTAATTTTCTTTGATAACCTGAAGTTGGTTTTGTATGTCCAGAGAAATAGTTGGGGAGGCAAATTCTAAGGACACATGCAATTAAAATAGTCTAATAAACACTAAAAATAAAAATTAATGAAGAAGTGAAATAATTTTAAAGTTTTAATTATTTAAAAAAATATGTGTCCATGTGTGGGTATGTGCACTTGAATGCAGCTGCTTGTGGAGGCCAGCAGAGGGCACTAGATTCTCTGGAGCTGTAGTTACAGGCCGTTGTGAGCCATCTGCCATTGTTAGGAACTGAACTTGGGTCCTCAGTAAGAACATGCTCTTAACCACTCTGACCCCACGAAACTGATTTTAATGATTTTTTAAATGTGCCTAAGACATGCCAGGCTGTGTTAGAACTCACTATTTAGCCTCAGCAGGCCTTGAACTTGAAATCTTTTTGCCTCAGACTCCCAAGTGCTGGGATTATAAGTGTATTCCACTGCATCAGGCCAACAATCTGGTTTTTAGTAGGTCTCAGCAGAGACATCTTCTGACATCAGAGAGAAGTTGCACCACTAATGGTCCTTTGTTTTGAACTCAACCTAGCTTCCATATACAGACCATCAGTAAAGTACCGTTTAACATTTTAGAGAAGGCAGCATAGTGAGTTTTACAGCCTTGGTATGGATCCATACCGAGACACTGCAGCTGTAGGCTTCTGGGAAGGAGACAGAATACATAGGATGCTGGGCAAGTGGTGGGCACCATGGGAAAACAGCTAGCTTTCCCAGAGTTCTGAGTGCAGGATCCAGCTGAACTCAAAAGTACCTGCTCTGAGGTGCTGCCCCATCAAGATCCCTTCGGAAGTTACCTGCTGAGTGTGCAGATGTGCACTTTTTAGAATTGCTATCTTTGAGATAGGTACTCATCCATGGATTTAGAGACAGCCTTCACCCAATGATGGCGGATACAGGGATCTGAAGACTCATAACGGGACAATAGCAGTGATAAGTGGGGTTAGCTGGCGACTTCTGACCACAGTGCAGTCTGTTCCCCCACCTCCACCCCCTGTTCAGTCCTGCTTCCTTCCCTTAACCCAGTGGGTGAAGATGCAAGAATACTTCCTAACACGGCTGCTCACTAAATTCTCGCTTCCTAAGTCTGCACCCTGGAGAAGCTGACTTGCAATCCCTCTTGGGAACACAGCGTGCCTCTGGATTGAACCCCATCACTTGACTGCAGATCCGCTGGGCCCAGGGCTTTCAGAACCCAGGATCCACTTTCTTCCTGTCACTACCTCCGCCCTCTATGCTGGGATGGAACTCAGGACCTCATATGTGCTGTGAGAAGACTGCAGTCCTGGCCTACACCTCCAGAGACTCTTCATCCTTCCTGCTGTTCATGGTCATTCTGATGAAGTGCTGAATGTTGACGCAGCATCTTGGTGGACATGTGTACATTGTGTGCATCCCCAGTGTCTCTCACTCCCTTCCCAGATGAGGTCTTGCTGAGGGAGAGGAATGTGTCTCATTTGCTTATCTTCCCAACATAACTCAGCTTCAGACTCAGCCCTCTTGGGAACAGTAACTAATGCTGCCTTTCCTGAACCCTCTTAGACTCAATGACCCTCTGAGCCTATCACCAAAGAAGAATGTCATAGATTGTGGCTGTCAGTAGAGGACTCTGGGGTCATTTACCACAGCTTCTCATGCTGACAGGAATGCTCCTGGCATACCAGAAAGGTGGTCCCACATCTTGTATTTTTGGTTGTGAGCCTAGCCTTTAACGGCTGAGCCATCCCTCCAGCCCCACATATCCTAATGAAGAACAATCTCGATGTCACCCACTGTCACTGCCATGTTCTGGTCCTGAATCACTCACAGGTCCAGCATCCTGGTTACCCGTGTTACCTAGTTACATGCTGCCAACCACGCACAAAGCAACTAAAGCTACACAGGTTAAGTCAGCTGATAAGAGACTCCCAAAAGGGGAAATTGAATTTATTTTGGCTTGCTTATTTAAGAGCAAGCTTGGGAAGCCAAACAGCAGAACTCTAAGTCAGAGGCAGTCTGGTGAGTATGGAAAATCCTCCCAAGGTGGTTCCTGCATCTTGGGGTTAAACGCTGCCTAACCATTAACAGCCTCATTCTTTTGACTCCCGGAGGCAGCTTCTCTAGGCTCCCAATCAACCCTCCTGGTGTCTTTCAACGCAGTAGGAATCTTCCACAGTGGCCCAGTCAAGTCCTCTTGCACTGGCAACACCTGTCCTCAGCGAAGGGCAGGGAAGAGCTTGCCCTTCATTCCTTGTGGGCTTGTCCACACTTGAGCTGTCAGACCTTCCTGGGAAAATGGCTCCTGTGGGGGAGCGGGGTGTGTGTGTCCACAGCTCCATTCCCTGTGGCCAAGTGCCAAGAGACGAAAGTGTCGGGGCCTTTGAAATTGTCAGGGAAACTGATTTCCTTGACAGGTCTTGTCCTGTACAGTTAGAGGGCCGAATCCGACGTTCGTGTTAGCTGCCACGCGGATCAAAGGCTGATGACATGGAGTTGAAGGGTTTGTGCCTGGTGTGCTTCAAGATTTCCGCAGTCCGGCTCGGGAAAAGCTCCTGCCTTTCGGCTTCCTTGAACTCTCTTATCCATCCTGCTTTGTGGGCCACCGCATGAAGGGCCTGGGAAATAGTTTAGAGTAATCAGATTCCCAGACACTTGCGGGGAGGCCAGAGGAGAGAGACTATAAGAGTGGGTATAGACAGTCACCCATAGCTTCGGGAAGCAGAATTAAAAAGAGCAGGGGTGAAGGATCTAGTGTTTCCATGACTGCATGTGGGGCAATCTCCACACAGAGACCCCACAAAAGGATTTATCCTCCTGTTTCTTGCTCTTGGGTATCAAATGAAGGTTCAGTGCCAATGACTCCTGAAGCCAGTTCCTACAGTGCCCTTGTCATAAGGCCCTGAGGGATAGAAGTGAGCAGATAATGGCCGAATTCAGGTTATCAGGAAGCCCAGTGTGATTGTTAATCTTGTCAACTTGACTAAACTTAGAATCACCATGGAGACACACTTCTGGGTGTATCTAGGAGCACGTTTCTAGAAAGGTTTAACTGAGCAGGAAAAAACCCAAATGTGGGTGGCACCATCCCACCGGCTGAGGTCTCAGGCTGGACCAAAGAAGAAAGTGAGCTACCAATGCCCATTGTTCTGTGCTTCCTGGCTGCAGAGGCTGTATGGTCAGTCTTATCACACTCCTATGGCTATACCTTTCCATCACAATACACTTAAATGGGAGACAAAAGAAGCCCTTTCTTCCTTAAATGCTTTTGTCAGGATTTTTGTCATATCAATGAGAAAAGTAGCTAATGTACCCAGACAGACCCCAGAGTAGGAAATAGATGAGGACAAGCCCGGGGAGATGGCGATGGAGAGGAGCGCTGGGGTTTCCAGCACAGAGCACAGAGCCAGGAGTACTGGGCTCTAGACTGCAGACATCCCACTATGGGATCCTCTGCTTCCCCCTGGGGGTTTCTAGACAGTGTTAAGCACCATCTCTTGGCCACACGCTCCTCTCTATCTCCTTCTTACACCTTAGACCAGAGGTTCTCAATCTGTGGGTCATGACTCCTTGGTGAGGGGTCGCATATCACATATTGGATGTTTACATAAGGATTCATAACAGTAGCAAAATTACAGTTATGAAGTAACAACAAAAATAATCCTATGGTTAGGGCTCACCACAACCTGAGGACCTGTATTAAAGGGTCACAGCATTAGGAAGGTGGAGAACTACTGCCTTCAATGCTTCTGACCTGAGGAGACCACCTATATGGGCTCCTCTCTTCCCAGGCCCTCCATACCTCAGTGGAACCAGACAAGTAAGTTCTTAGTATCAGGCATTACAAGAGTCACGTTCCTTCAAAACGGGAAGAGACTGAACCCTGGAATCCGACCACACCCAGAGTCCAGAAAGCTCACTCTCTAGCAGGCCAGGTTCTGGAGGGCTGGAAGATTTGACAGAGCCTCATATACCA
This sequence comes from Peromyscus eremicus, assembly GCF_949786415.1. Classification (NCBI taxonomy): domain Eukaryota; kingdom Metazoa; phylum Chordata; class Mammalia; order Rodentia; family Cricetidae; genus Peromyscus; species Peromyscus eremicus. Next base: position 137,417,526 of record NC_081418.1, on the reverse strand, counting down.
TCTACCTACTTCTTCCTGTTTGGTTTCCATTTATCACTTCCCTGGCACTGTGACATGGATGTAAATTTGCACAGAGAAGAGATGCCTCCTGCTTATTCTGTTAGGTCTCTGCATTGCAGTAGCAAATGGTGAGAATCCAGGCAGTAAGGCTTTATCCAAAAACCTACCTGACCCTATTAAGTTCTTGAGTTTAGACAGCGAGGTTTATTTGTACTTTTATTATTTCCATAAAATTATCTCTCACGGCCCAGTTTATTGCCTGGTGTCTTTCTTTGCTTCTGCCTGGCACACGGTGTACTGCCTAAATGCTTGGTCAACAAGCCACAGTAGAGAGAGAGGGTAGAAAACATTGGTTAGACATCAACGTAGGAGAACTGGACTACATGGGAGACGGTGCTGGAATGTGAAGAAGCGTATGAAATTTTTGAAATGAGTGTGCAACAAAATGCTCAGCCTTGGCTGTAAGAATTGGCCAGAGACATTTCTTTAAATACATTGTTATTTAGACCTCATCCAGGTCGGCGGGGAGTCATTGACAGCAACCCAGGAAACTTCAGTGGGAACTAGGGCCAGAACTGCTTCAGTGTAGAACGCTGTGTCTTATTTGGTTGGTTGACTGTTTTTGAGACAAGGTCTCTCATAGCCCAGACTGGCTTAAATGGCAAGGATCGATAATCTTGAACTTTTCAACCTCTTTCTTCCATCTCCAGAGTGCTAGGACTATAGGTGTACACCATCATGTGAAGTTCATATGGCCCTAGGGATCACACCCAGGGTCTCATGCATGCTAGACAAGTACTCTACTAACAGAGCCGCATCCCTAGCCGCAGCCTCCTGTTTCTCATGGAAAGCTCCATGGTGAGCAGGTGCAGCTGGTGGTTTGATCTGTCCCAGTTGTCCCCTGCTGTTGCTGGATCCTAATGGCTCCTGGGGGAGGGGGTTAAAAGGTGTGGCATCAACAACACAGACACCGGGAGTCAGTTGAAGGCAAACAGCAGACTTGTTTATGCAATAATGGGGAAGTCCTTATACACCCCCCTCCCAGCACCCAGGCTGTGTCCCAATCTGGTCGTATTGTGTGGCCATCCCCCATTGGCTGGACACAGTCAGGAACTCTGACAGTGACTGTTGCTAGGCCCTCAGGCATACTCCAGGTTGACTCATAAGGAAGTATGTTATGTGCATGCCTTGGCAACTGGTTTGAGCCAATTTCCTCGACCCTATGGGCCTGTCCTACTACACCATGCTAAGAAAGTTTTACCACTCAAAGACACTTGCATATTTACATGTAGCTGGATGGGCAGTTGGGTTTGGTGAACTATCTGACTCACTTGATTGGTGCCTCTATTTCACAAGGCTGGCAGCATGCTAGGGGCGGTGAAGGTGATGGAAGTCCCTAATCTTCTTTCCAGATGAGAGATAAGGCTGTGGATATATGATGTTGCATGCCAGGAATTTTGCCCCAAAGTGCAAAGCGGTAACCAAAACGGCAATGAGAGTTCATAAGGAAGGGCAGTTCACAGGGAAGCCCTTTGGTTCTCAAGGGGTGAGTGAGACTTGACGAGGCGTGGGGAAGAGGAGGCACACTTCCAGCTCCAGGCACAGCAGTGTGCTTCACTCTGGTGTTGGCAGGTGTCTCTGACCCGATGATGGGTCTCTAAATACACTCAGTGCTCCTGGCCTGGTGGAAGTCAGGCAGGGCCAGCAGCGTGTTTCCAGGGCATACACTAACCCTCTTCCCTCTCAGCAGCTTTTGCTTCCCAGCCCTCCTGGTCTGCGTTTCCTTCCCACTCTCACTCTCCCTTCAGCTCTGCACTCTCTTATTTTCAGCATCTTTGGAAACATCCAGTGAAGGAATTCTCTACCGGAATGATGGATTCTGGGACCAACCTCTCTCCAGCTGGGTCTGTCCAACCTCCTCTTCTGCCTCCTAGTACCCTAAGGCATTGCTGTGGCCAGGCCCCATGAGGCTGCCACATCCTGTACTGTCCTGTGACCAGTCAATATCACAACCTCCACCAACCTCTCCCCCAGTAGAACCATTCTCAGGGAAGTCCCACCTTAAAATGGAGACATGTCATGGCCCTATGGATGATAAAGATGTTATTGGGACACGTCAGCTTCAAGAATTACGCTTTGGGGTTTAAAAGCCATGAGCCATTTCCGGTTTGTTCTTCCCACCTGCAGTTCAACCCTCCGCGTGTGAGTCCTCAGCTTCTGCTCCAGCCACCATGCCTGCTGCTGGCTGCCCTGCTTCCCTGCCACAGCAGACTCTCACCCCCGGAACCATGAGCCAAATAAACCTTCCTTCTATAAGTTGTTTTGATCATGGTGTATGTTTTATCACAGTAGTAAAGTAACCGATACAAGCTCAAATACCAGGGCATCTTGGTACCTATTAGCAGATACCCATGCTGGGCCAGGGGCATGGACAATTTGGCAGAAGAGTCCAGCTCAGAATGAGTGACAGCAGTACCCTGGTGTTGACCGCTTTACAAAGGGTCCCTCCGTCCCTTACCAGTGAATATGAGCTGCACTCCACCCTCCTGAGGGTACCCACGAGGGGGTCAGATGGAACCCCATTCTCAGACAGTGCTCTTCCTTCTTGAATGTCAATCAGAATGAAAGTCAATGGCTTGTCCACCAGCAGCCCACGTGGGGTGGGAAGTTGGAAGACAGACACGAGAAACCTTGGCTCCATTCACAAGCCAGCTGGTGGATGAAGGACCAGAGCTGGGGTTAAGCACTGAACTTTTATTTGGAAATGATGCTTGTGTGTGTGTTGCCCCTGAGGTGGGCAAATATTCATGCTTTCTAATCTCCACACTTTGCACTGTGTCTGCAGCAGACTGCTGGTGCCCCGTGGAACCCCAAGTCGTTTGTTCATCCATTCGGTTGTTTATTTACTTCCTGGTCTTTAAAATGCATTTAGTAGCTTGGGAAGGAGCTTGAGAGGAGGGGGAAGAGGTACACTGTTTGAGTAAAGAGTCTCTTCCATTTCAGAGAAAGGAAATAAAACCACAGGGTGGAAAGCAGAGGCACAGAAAATGCTGACTGGCTTCTAGATCTTTCACACACTGTTTTTTTTTTTTTTTTTTTTTTTTTTTGTTATTTTTCCCAGTGTAGCTTTGTATTCTCAAATCATTTTAGATTGGCCAAAATGTTGCAATGATAGTAAAAGACATCCCCATAGAGCTCACACTCAGCCTTCCATTATGTGGCTCTTACACAACTGTAGCACGTTTGTGGATACTAAGGACAAATTGGTGCCTGCACAATGCTAGTGTCACCCTCTGGCTTGTGGGGGCATCTCGCAGTCTCCCTCCACTTGCCCTCTCCTCTTCTTGGTGCCAAGCCCCCGTCACTGTCCACACACAGGACTACTCCATCCCAAGACCTTTAAGTGGCTGTGTCCACAAAGATGCGATTTTAAGAGGGTCACCTTTTCAGCTTCTGGTAGACATGTGTTTCCATGGCACAGAATTCAACTCATTACTTCCGTGTGGACGCATAGATATTTACTTTATTCTTTGGATCAGAATCACATTTTTCTTTCTTTCTTTATTTCCTTAAATTGTTCTAGCTTGGGCTAATAGGAGCTCTTTTAGGTTAGCATCTGTATCCTTTTGACCTGTCCTGTTTCCCTTTCCTTTCCCTTCCTTTCCTTCCCTTCCCTTCCCTTCCCATTTCCCAGTCATTTGCCCACAGAGACCTAATTCCCTTGTTGAGACTCATTAAAAACAAGGATCCACACACTAGTTGTATTTGTTTGCCATTGAAGCATCTCAGCTTCCAGACAGAACGTGTGTGTGTGAGTATATGAATGTGTGTGATGTGATGTGATGTGTGTGTGTGTGTGTGTGTGTGTGTGTGTGCACATTTCACTTAACCATATATCTGCTTTTATTTCTACGTCTCCACATCTGTTAGACACAACATAAGCACCCATTCCTATGCTATGCCCTCTTGAATTCAGCACCTTGCCTTTTGCTTTCTGGACTCCTTCCACTTTCTCCCTTCTTTCTCTGGCAGAGAGAAGCCAGACCCTCCTTGTCCAGTTTATCCACCTGATTGCTCAGCCTAGCACAGGTAGAAAGTCTCTAAGCTATACCTCTGTGAGAACCAACTTTACCAACAGAGCACAGGGCTGGCTTTTTCATACAGTTCGTTAGACTTACAATTTCCAGCCAGACTATTGCCCCTCAGAGCTACAGCGGTTCCGTCCTTTACTCCCCGGTTCCCTTGGGGAGGTTATGCCACAGTCTTTGATGCATTTGGGTTCGTTACTCAAAGTGTGCACCCCTTTCTGCAGTCACCCCACATCCTCACTCATTTCTCAAGAATTTGCATACAGCAAAACCAGCTCTTCATGGTGTGCAGTTCTTAGGGTTTCGAAAATGCAGAGTCAGATCACCACCTCCCCAATACTGTAGAAGAGTTCCACGGGCCTCTGATGGGCCATTCTAATCAGCGATACACTCAGTGTCTCTAGCAGGATCAGATTCTTCACAGGTAACCTTCACAACGAACCGATTCTCAGCTGCTGCCGAGGACAGTCTACTTAGGAGCAGAGCTTACACTAGCTAACAGAAGACCTGGTGGGGGTGGGACCCAGGAGACTTAAAGTGAGTGCAGAAATGGAAAAACTCTTCTGAGCTTGAAAAATGCTTAATGGCAAGATAGAATTTTTAAAGGGTAATTACAACTCAAATAATTTGGGGGCTGGAGAGACGGCTCAGTTAAGAGCACATGATGCTCTTGCAGAGGACCTGGGTTTGGTTCCCAGAAACTACATGGTGGCTCACAACTGTCTGTAACTCCGGTTCCAGGGAATATGACACCCTCTTCTGGTCTCCACAGGCACTGCATGTAGATAGTGCACATGCGTACATGAGGGCACTCATACACATAAAATAGAGACAAAAAAATCTTTAAAAAGAAACCCCAATGATTTATTAACACAACTACAAACAAATATTATTGAATTCTTTCCACACACTCATCCGATGCTAGGCAATCTGGCAAAGCAGGAAACACACAAGGGTGGAAGGGTGAGGTCAGGGAGACTTGTCAGTTAAGTGCGGTAGGTTGAACACAGGGTCTGTCCATCCCCACCACCAGGACAGAATGCAATAAAAAGATGCACCCTGTATCATAGCTTCATCTGTCAACCACACCTAGCCACCTGGGAAGAGGGGACCTCAACTGAAGAATCGTCTTGATCAGATTGGCATGCAGCCATGTGGTAACTTGAACGATGTTCTCCATGGGCTCAGGCATTTGCACACTTGCTTCCAAGCGCGTGCGGGGCGGGGGGGGGGTGTCACTGTTAGGGGAGGTGGTACCACCTTGCTAGGGGAAGTATATCACTGGACACAGACTTTGAGAGACAATAGCCTCATCCTACTTCTGGTTCTCTCTCTGCTTCATGTTTACACTCAGAAATGACATGAGCTTTCAACTTCCCGCCACTGCCCTATGCCTGCCACTGTGATGGACTCTCATCTTTGGTACCGTAAGTCCCAATGGCTCTCTGTTCCATAGCTTTTTAGTCATGGTGTTTTATCACAGCAACAGAAAAGTGGCTAACACACACACACACACACACACGAGTATCTTCTCTTTAAACATTTTCAGAATACTGCCCACCTGGCCTGGTAGTTTCCAAAGGAGTCCACACAGGCCTGTTGCCTTGTTTTTGGAATAAGTACAGACTTGTGGGTTTTTTTTTTATTATTATTACATTTTAATCTATTTATTGTGTGTGTGCACCCACACACCTGCCATGTATGATTGTACATGTGTCACATACGAGTGTGAGTGTTCAAGCGGAGGTCAGAGGACAACTTGTGGGAATCATTTCTCTCCTTCCATCATGTGGGTCCCAGAGATTGAACTCAGGTCTTCAGTGTTGGCAGCCGATGTCTCCACCCGCTGAGATATCTCACCTCCCAGGGCTCAGGTTCTTAAAGCAACTTTAGTGAGACATATCTGCATAAAATGTACTGTACCCCACAAGAATGTACAGCCTACCGTGGATCACTCAAAGGACTTTCATTAGGCTAAATATCACCCATATAGATACCCAGCCCTCCTTTTCTGTACTCAGGCAGCCATGAATCTCTTGCTTTCTTTTTGTTTAATCTGTCTGCCTGTCTATTTTGTGGAACTCAGTACCTTGCATAAGCCAGGCAATTATTATACCACTGAACTACATCCCCAACACTTTTTGTGATTTTTATTTTGTGACAGGGTTTTGCTAAGTTGCCCAGGCTGGCCTTGACCTTATGCTGTAGGCCACACAGGCTTTGAACTTGCAGTATTCCTGCCTCAGCTTCACAAACACCTATCATCATAAGCTTGAACACCAGGCTCTGCTCCTTCCTTTCATTATAGATTAATTTGTCTGAGCTATACTTTCATATAAATAGTTTTTTATTTATACTCTCTGTGACTTTTTATATAATGTATCTTTGAGATTTACCATAGTGTTACAAATACTAATATTTTTATCACTGATCAAGTAGTAGTCCATTTTATAAATATGTCACAATTTATTTACCTAATTACTATTGATAGATGCTTTTAAATTGGGACTATTACAAATAAATCTACTGTGAATATTTGTGCAAACAAACGTTTTCATTTATTTTGGCTAAATACCTAAAAATAGACTTTTTGAGTTGTATGGTAATATCTTTATGCAAACTTGTCAAACTTTTCAAAGTGGTTCTGAGTTTTCATTCTCATCAGCAATGCCTTTGAGTCCCCTTTCTTCCGTACCCCCTTTCCACAGTATCGTCTCAGAGGTGTGAAATGGTACCTCCGCTGTGGTTTGAATTTGTACCTCCTGTTGACTCGTGAAATTGTGAGCATCCTTGTATGGGCTCATCAGCCATTCATACCACGTTTCTTGTAAAGTATCTTTGCAAATATTTTCTGTTTAGAAATACACTATTTTTAAGAAGAAGGTTTTAAGTTCCCATTGAGATGAAAGAGCAGAGGTCCCACGTGCCTTTTGCCCCGACATGGGCAGCTCCTCTCCTATTGTCAATATCCACATTGGAGTGGGATATTTCCTGCAGCTAAGCACAGTGACACACCTTTGTCACTTAGGACTCACATCATTGACATCGGGACTCACTCTTGGTGCACATCCTAAGGGTTTGTACAAGTGAACAGTGACCTGAATTCACCATTTCAGCCTTGCACAGAGAATTCCCGAATCTTCTCTAAGAAGCCTCTGAGGCTTTCTGATCTTTCTTTCTGCCCCAGTCTCTGGAAACCACTGATCTTTCTTACTGTTTCCACAGTTTTAGCACCACTTAGGATGTTATGAAGTTTAAATTGTGCAGCACATAAGCATTCCAGATTGGTCTCCTGCACTTAGGAATACGCCTTGAGGGATTGTCCATGTCTTTTCATGATGAAAGGAGTTCATTTCTTTTGTGCTTTGAATAATCCATTATCATTTTGATAATATTGCATTATCAGCGTGCACCACAACTTACTGGCTCATTCACCTCTTAAAGGGGCATCTTCTCTGTTTGTACATTTCAGCAACTAAGAACAAAGCCATTATAAATATTTAGAAGCAAGGCTTTGTATGGACATAAAGAGTGTGATTGCTAAGATGCAACATATGAGCATTTTGCTCGTTCTGTAAGGTATGGTCAAATGGTCTTCCACAGCAGCCATTACAGTCTGAATTCCCATCAGCAATGAATGAGAGCATTCCAGTTGCTCCACACCCCTCCCAGCATTTGGTGATATCATGTTTCCAAATTTTTACCGTTCTAATAGGCGTAAAGCCATATCTTGTTTTTGTTCTAATATGCTTCTCCCTAAAAACAGAACACCTGGTACATTTTTCTGTGTTTGTCTGTCATATGCACATCCTTTTTAAAAGGTCTTCTGTCCAGCTTTATTCAAGTTGTTATCTCATTGTTTAGTTTAAAAGTTCTTTACATATTCTAGTTTTAAAATAAATTTTAATGTTCATGAAACAGTATCATGGGTCTTTAAACATTGGTGAATCAGTCTCCTGTCAAATACTTTTTACAACTATTTCCTCCCAGCTGTAGTTTGTCTCTTCAGTTTCTCAGCAGTGCCATTTAAAGCAATTATTTTTGTTTTGTTTTGTTTTGTTTTGTTTTGGGGACAGGGTTTCTCTGTGTAATTTTGGTGCCTGTCCTGGATCTCATGCTGTAGACAAGGCTGGCCTTGAACTCACAGAGATCCACCTGTCTCTGCCTCTTGAGAGATTAAAGGTGTGCGCCACCACTGCCCCAGCTTAAAGCAATTATTATTATTATTATTATTATTATTATTATTATTATTATTATTTGGTTTTTCGAGACAGGGTTTCTCTGTGTAGCTTTGCGCCTTTCCTGGAACTCACTTGGTAGCCCAGGCTGGCCTCAAACTCACAGAGATCTGCCTGGCTCTGCCTCCCGAGTGCTGGGATTAAAGGCGTGTGCCACCACCGCCCGGCAAGCAATTAATTTTTTAGTTTTAATAAAGTCCATCTTGTCATGGATTATACTTTTAGCGTCATATCTAAACTGTCACTGACAAACCCAAGATCAATTGAGAATGTCTTCCTATGTCATTGTCTAGGAATTTTATAGTTTAACATTTTTTGAGACTTTTATTTTTATTTTGTGTGCATGAGTATGTTACCTGCATCTTCATCTCTGTACCACTTGTATGTAGTGCCCTCAGAGGCCAGAAGAGGGCGCTGGGTCCTCTAGGACTGCAGTTACAAACCATTGTGAGTATATGGGTGCTGGGAATTAAACCCAGGTCCTCTGGAAGAGCAGCATTGCTCTTAAATGTTGAGACGTCAATACAGCTCCAAATTTTATAGTTTTGACTTTTAGAGATCCATAATAAATCTTAGATTGAAATTTATGAGAACTACAAGGTCTATGTTCAGATTTATTTGCTTAATTGAGTGATTAATTAATTTGTACATAGTCTATGTATCTTCAATATTAGATAAAAGAGCATTTCCCCATTATATTGTCTTTTCCTCTTTGCCAAAGACCATTCGACGATGTTGATGTGGTCTGACCTTGCACTCTCTAATCTGCTCTAGCGATTTGTTTATCCATGTTGTCTTGCTTGCAGTAGTTTTAGGGCTCCCCTTGAAGACAGGCCGTGTGCACATAGGACTTTATCTTCCTCCTTCAGTAGCACCCCTTGCCATCCTTTGCCCTTTGATATGAAGTCCATATCCATTTTCAGATAGAGACAAAAGAACTTGGTCAGGTACTAGGACTGCATCAAGCTGTCATTAGGAAGAACTGACATGTGACATTCATTATTGACCACCGCCCACCCATCCATCAACAGGGGCTCTGTCTCCACTTCCTTGATTCCTCTCTGATGTACTTCATCAGAGTATTGTAGATTTTCTTATATAGAGATTATATATAAATATATAAGGCATATAATCATTTTTGTTAGGCATATGATCATTTGTTTTCAGATGTGACTATAAATCAGATGCTTTTAATTTCGAATTCTACTTGTCTCTTGTGTCTAAGGAAGCGATTGATTTCTGTTGCTTTTCTCTGTGCCACTAACTCATTTTCCCTTCTGGCTTCTCCTGCACCCTGCATTTTACACAACTCGACTTTGTTATCTTGTTGTTAGTGGTGTTTCTCACATTTGCTCCAGTTTTCTGGACTCTGACATTAATTTGGAGAAATTCCCACTTGTTAATGTTTCTCTTTCTTCTTTCCTTGTATTCTAACATCTGTACGTGAAACTTTTTGTAGTTGTCCTGAAGAGATATTGGATATTCTGGTGTGGAGGGTTCAAGGTCCTCAAGCTCACAGAGAAGCAGTAGGTTCACCAGGAATGTTAAGCACCCTGGCCTGTCTCTTCCACAGAAGGGATGTGAATACCTGTTTTCCACCCAGAAGGCTGGGGTGGATGTTGTTAATAGCCTGGTGATCTGGCTATCTGTAGGGCCAGGCATCACCCAGATCCTCCAGACTCTTTTGTTTATCTCCGACCCCTGAGCATTGTTTCTCAGTCAATAGAATCCGTTCATACGGAAGAGGTCACAGGTGCTCGCCAAAGACATGCGCTTTGCAGAGGAGAGTCGATGTCGTCACGCCTCACGCTTTATTTCGGTACTTGTCACTAGAAAACTTTTCCCAAAGTTGTACTGAACTTAAATATGTCAGAAATAAGCTGCTAGGGGTCAGACTGTAGCAGTTTGAACCAACACCAGCTACTGAGTCATGCTGAACCAGATTTCCTTCCTGCAGCACACAGCTCATTCCTCTGCTGCCTGCCCTCAGCATTTGCAGGGACCCCGAAGTTGTGAGCTTTGTTTTGTTTTGTGTCATTTCTGCTTTGTTTTTGAGATGTCAAGTTATCCCCAGCTCACTTCCTTTTCTCAGCCATGTCTAAGCAGGTCGTCCATGACATCCTGCTGTAATGTTTTTGTTTTTTTCTTAGATTTCTCTATCTGTGTGTGGAGGTGTGCCATGGCGGAAGTCAGAGGACAACACATGGGTGAGTTCTCTCCTTCCACCATGCAGGTTCCAGGGACCAAACCCAGGTTGCCAGGCTTGGTGGTGAGCCCCCTTACCAGCCACATCCTAGAATTTCTCTCTGTACTCGCCATCTCTTCTCGCATGGTATCTACTGTAACTGCTGGAGCCCTTGGCCTATCAACTAAGTCATACGAAACTCCCAGTCTAACACATCTGACTCTGATCGGGCAATTGTTCTGTCTCCCCAAACCTTGGTGTCTGTTAGTATGCCTTGTGCTTTTTCTCCATATCCAGATGTGAGGAGCTGGTGTTGTAAGTTGGTCTTCGAGTATGGTGATGGAGCAGCGGGCGTGGGGGTTCTCTGCAGTCCCACAACTGGGTCTTGCTCTTTTGATGAGTTCGTGCCCTAGACTTGGAGCTGCAGCAGAGATTCGCAGTTCTCTTTTCCTCCTAGGTAGGACAGAGTGTCTAGAGGAGCCTGCCGTTGAGTGTTTTCCTTGCTCCAAGTCACTTAGGCTCTGATTAGATAGTTTCTCCTGAGGGCGGGCCTCATCAGCAGGTGAATGCCCTGACACGTTTCAAAATGGTTCTTTTTCCTTCCTCTGACCAGAGCAGAGGGTTGTTGTTGTTGTTGTTTTTCTAATGTCACTGTGAGAACCAGATCCACGGCCCAGAGTTAAAGCACACTGGAAGGGGTACTCCTCTTCTGGCTGGGACGCTCTGTGTGAGCCCCTGGCTTCTGTTCCACAGTTCCAGTCTTTCTCTCCTGGCACTGGTTCCTGCAGAGGTTTGTGTTGATTCTGGGAATCATCAGTTACCCCTCTATTTGAGGACAGCATTTGTTCTGTGACTTTGCCTCTCTTCAGAGCTGGGCGAGGTACCGACTTCTCTCCTTAGCTTTCCCATGCACTTCCAGTGGGGCTGCGATGTTCTGGTTAGTTTTCTGTTTCTATGATAAACAGGATGACTAAAGGCAATTGGGGTGGGGGGAAGAGTTTATATCATATCACACTCTCAGGTAACAGTCCATCGTCGGGGAAGCTAGGGCAGGAGCTAAAGGCAGGAATCTGGGGGCAGGAACTAAAGCAGAGACTGTGGAAGAATGCTATTGACTGGTTTTCTTCCAGGCTCACATTTAGTTAGCTTTCTCATACAGGGCAGCCCCCACCTGCCTAGGATTCGCACTGCCCACAGTGGACTGGGTCATCCTACATCTTATTGCATTGCATATTATGGATGTAGCTCCTTTGTTAGTTCTGTGGACTGTAGATCATTTCCTCTGAACTTGTGAGGTTTTTCTATACAATATCAGAGGTAGGACTTCAGCTAAGAATGGGGATTGCTCCTTTCAATCATAAAATGCCCTATTTTAAAAGGCAAACTTTTCAAAGCACACATATTTGAGCCATTTTGTGTGAGATACATCAGAAACGTATCTGTCAAAACTAATATCTTTTGAGTCCATCTACTGAGTTGAGAATTTTCTTTTTCTTTCTTGGCAAATGCTGAGTGTCATCTTGTAAATATGTATGATTCCTTTCTGCCCCAACAAAGGCAGAGACGCTAAGCTCCATTTAGTGAATGATTGCTGAGGGACACGGTGTAAAGACATCAAAGTAGTCGTGTAATAGACACGCAAAGCTTCTCCAACAATGTACGGCTTGTTCTTTGCAGGGCTTTGGAGGCTGGCAGCGGGTTTGGAAATGCGTGATTGATGCACCTCAGCCCATGTGTGAGCCCTTCTTTGGATGGCCCGCAGGTTTCATTTAAGCATCTCATGAGAGAGTCAACGTGTATTCTTCAACCACCTTTAAAAGTAGGTATTCATAAAGGCTTACTTTAGGCCAAGTGCCCAGCTTGATGGTTCATGTCCATTACTGCCCTTAATCTTAGGTAATCTTACATAAATCCTTGGTGATGGGTATAATCGGCCCTCGTCTACAGACTACGAAAGTGGCATTGGTGAAGACTGAGCTTCGTGCCTAAATCTGCAGTCACCAAGTGGTAGAGATGTCAATTGACCTTGTTTCCTGTTGACCCCAGGCTGTGCTAACCTAAGAAACTATGTCTCTGCTTTACAAAAAAATTAATGAAATGTCACCTCTATGATGGTTTGAGTCACAGCCATGCCATCTGTTTTTCACTTTTCAGAATACTATCTATAAGTTGTATGAATTATTCACTTTTTTTTTTTACAAACTAGACTTTATGTTAGACAATTTGTCATACTGCAGCTACAAGCATAAGAGCACTGAGCACAATTAAGGTAGAGGAGGTTAGATTGCCATGCAGGTTAAATGTATTAATGTATTTTATTTAAAAATTTTTTATCCACATATATTAATTATACACAAAGAATTTCATTATAGCATTCTTTAAAAGATTTATTTATTTCCGCCGGGCGGTGGTGGTGCACGCCTTTAATCCCAGCACTTGGGAGGCAGAGCCAGGCGGATCTCTGTGAGTTCGAGGCCAGCCTGGGCTACCGAGTGAGTTCCAGGAAAGGCGCAAAGCTACACGGAGAAACCCTGCCTCGAAAAAACCAAAAAAAAAAAAAAAAAAAAAAAAAAAAAGATTTATTTATTTCAATTTCATGCATATAAGTGTTTTGCCTGCATGCCTGTCTGTGTGCCACATGCATGTCTAGTGCCTTTGGAGGCTAGAAGAGGGCATGGGATACCCTGGAACTGGAGTCACAGACGGTCTTTATCCATCCTGTGGATTCTGGGAACTGAATCAGGGTCTAGCAAGCACTCCTGACTGCTGAGCCATCTCTCTAGTCCCTCTTTAGTTCTCTTGGGAGAAAAGCATCCATTTTTTACACTGTAAGGTTGATAGAAACAATAATGATGTTTAACAGCACATACAGTAAATGTACATGTGAAATAGTGTTGGATTGTAGCTGCTAATTTTTTTTTTATCAAGTTAACTATGTTCTCTTATTTTTTCCTGAGGTTTTTAACATGAATATTACATTTTACCAGATAATTATTATACATTAGCTGATATGATCCTGTGATTTCTATTTTATTTTTTCTTGTTATTATGGTAGACTGGCTGATTTTCAAATATTGAACTGACATTACATCCCTAGAATGAACACCTGTTGGTCATGGTAGACAATTATTTAAGCACACCCCTGTGTTCTTTTAGTTAACATCACATTAAGAATTGTGTATCATTATGGTGGGGATGTTGATCTGTAGATGTCTTAGTCAGGGTTTCTATTGTTGTGAAGAGACATCATGACCATGCCAACTCTTACAAAGGAAAACATTTCATTGTGGCTGGCTTACAGGTTCAGAGGTATGGTCCATTATCATCATGGCAGGAACCATGGAAGCATGCAGGCAGACATGGTGTTGGAGAAGGAGCTGAAAGTTCTACATCTGGATCAGCAGGCAACAGGGAGAGAGAGAGAGCCACTGAACCTGGCTTGAGCTTTTGAAACTTCAAAGCCCATCCCCAGTGACACACTTCCTTCAACAATTCCACATCTACTCCAACAAGGCCACACCTCCTAATAGTGCCACTCTCTAGTGACCAAGCATTCCAATCTATGAGCCTGTAGGGGCCATTCCTATTCAGACCACCACGGTAGGTTTGCTTGGTCATCTGGTTCTGCTCTCGGAATGATGGCAACTTCATAAAATGTGATGGAATCATTTCTACTTCTTTCATCTTTTAGATGAAATTGTATTGAATTCATATTATTCTCTATTGCTTCATTTAATTCTCAAGTAAGACCATCTGCATTTTGAGACTTCCTTTTTGGGGAATTTCAATACTATGAATTCAATTATTTTAATGTGATATATATATATTTCGTATTTAATATTTGATAAGTTTATTTTTTCAAGTAAATATCCATTTCATCTCAGTTTTCAAACTTGTGTGTGTAGAGTTGTCTATAACATTCTTTTATTATCATTTGAGTAGCCTAGTCATATTTCTAAGTTTGGAACACGAGTCAAACTAGTTATCATGGTCATTGTCATCATCATGACCATTGTCATCATCATCACCATCATTGTCACTGACATCATTGTCATCATCATGACCAT